>NC_134486.1:187966381-188286381 GCF_040206685.1 Ascaphus truei | reverse complement strand
GCCCCCCGGGTGGGTAGTGGGTGAGGGTGGTTAGGCCTCACGAGTGGGTAGTGGGGGAGGGTGGTTAGGCCTCCTGAGTGAGTGGTGGAGGAGGGTGGGTTAACCCCTTAATTACTATAGTGGTTAATAACCGCTAAGGTGTTTAAGAGGTTAGGGGACATTATATTGGCTCTTTTTATTCTTGTGTATATTTTTCAGCTGTGGGGGCCTCGAAGACCCCCAGGGACCACCTGAGGGCCCCAGACCCCCGTGGGAACCACCCGAGGGCCTCAGACACCTGTGGGGCTGACCTGGGAATCCCCAGACACCTGTGGGGCTGACCTGTGGACCCCATTTGGGGCCCACGGTGACCCTCGGAGACCACCCGGAGACCCCCAGACCCTGGGGTACTGGTGCACTGTGGGATCTGCAAATATTTACCGGGACCACTGGGGACTCCCGTCGGCCTGGGGTATTAAGCCTGTATGTAAAAGAATTAATCATGGTTTTCTGGGGGGGGGGGGTGCAGGGGGTGGGTGAGTTATGTACTGTTTATTAAATATAGTAATGTTTATTGTGCGGCTGTTCTCTGTATTGTTTTTATTGTGGGTAATGGGGGTGGATGAAGGGGGTTTTGTCCCCAAGGGAGGGTGGTTAGGCCCCCCCGGGTGGGTAATGGGGGAGGGTGGTTAGGCCTCCCGAGTGAGTGGTGGGGGAGGGTGGGTTAACTCCTTAATTACTATAGCGGTTAATAATCGCTAAGGTGATTAAGGGATTAGGGGACATTATATTTTTTATTCTTGTGTATGTTTTTCAGCACCGGAGGGCATGGACGGTGATGAGGATGAGGACGGCCTTCATCGTTGCAGCCGGGCAAGGGTGAGTGCAAGATGTATTTATTTTATTTATTGTGATTAATGTATTTGAAATGGGCAAATGCATTATTATCCATATGTGGATAATAGTAATTTTGCCCATTACTGTATGTGTTATGGGGCGGGAGGGGGGGGTTGTATTTAATTAAAAGTATTGATATATTTTTAATAATAGTGTGCTGGAGCAGGGGGTCTCCTGAGCTGAATTGATTTCTGGCTCAGGCACCCCCTGCTTCCCGAGTTACAGGCCCCGGTATGGGGTGCCGGTATCTCCTATGCAAGGAAATGTCCCGATCACGTGACGCTGGAATCCAAAGTATAGGAGATACCTGCACCCCATAAAAGGACCTGTATCTCGGAAAGCAGGGGGTCCCCGGACCTCAAACCAACGCGGTTCAGCTCCGGAGACCCCCTGCACATCTACACTATTAATAAAATATAAATGTAAAAATATTTTTTATACACTGAGATTTCCGCAGAGAGAGGCGGATCTCACTGCTGCAGCAGACAGGTTTCACCAGGCGAGCCCTTATTGGCAGGGCAGGTCATCTCGCCACCGGCACCTCGCCATGTTTGCTCAGGCTGCTCTCACAGATATTCGGGCCTTCCTGCATACCATGAGAGCAACTCGGCAAAAACATGGCGAGTTCCAAGCCCTGCTGAAAGTCCATTAGCGCCGTTTACAGCATAGGCCCCACAGTGTTTTAAACTAATACT
This sequence comes from Ascaphus truei, assembly GCF_040206685.1. Taxonomy (NCBI): domain Eukaryota; kingdom Metazoa; phylum Chordata; class Amphibia; order Anura; family Ascaphidae; genus Ascaphus; species Ascaphus truei. The sequence goes on along the minus strand of NC_134486.1, from coordinate 188,284,810 downwards.
TCAGTACTTAGCGATATGTTTTTAATTTGAACTAATTCATTGATATTTGAAACTAAGATTTCAGGAGTTCTACTCTCTTCCTCAGGCCATCAATAAGAAAGTTTCTCTGAGTTTAACATGAATTAAGTAGAAGTAGCCATGTTAGCTTGTCCTAAAGTATAAATTGTCAGATGTAATAATCAAGATAACAATGGAAGACAAGATGATGTAAATATTTTTTTATTTGGACTCTGTCAAACTCAAAGTAGAACCCCGAAAAGCTTGGCCAAAAATATAAATTATTTGTCCAAATAAATAAAAAATAATGAATGATTCATTTATTTTTTAACTAATGTATCTGGACTAACATACTGTATTCCTGTGTTTGTTTTGACTGTGGACAAACATTTCTAACACCACATACTAAACATATAACACCATAGCTAAAAAAAAAAACAGGTGAATAGATACTCACAGAAGTATTCCTACATTTCTATATCTTATTTAACCAACAAGGTAATTTTGTTTAAACATTAGCACACATTCAGTATCCTTACCTGCAGAACAGACACAGTCTGGGAGAAGTGGTGTTGTTCCATTGTTGATGAGGAATACAAAGCTGCTAAAGGGTGATCAAATTTCTGTAGGTAGCTGTTACTATAGCCCCGGTGGTCCAAATCATGGCACAAACATGCAATCAGAAGTCCTTTCCTCTGAAATATAAACAAAACAAAATAATCTATGTGTATATTTTTTAAGCTATTTGATTCATGAACTTTGTGTTATATCTAATACACAACTGTACAAATCTTTCCCTGTTACAATGGTACAACATTTCTGGGGATTAGTTTAAAATAGATTATGTATCTGAAAGATCATAAATGGATTAATACTGCATTTTCTCATAATTCATAGTTGTGGTAATCCAGTCGTTTGCTCATTACAAATATCTGCATTCCAATGTGAAAAATAGTGTGTACACAAAATATTGTAGGATTTAAGCATTCAAAGTAGCATTAGTTGTCATCTCAAGAAGTTTGAAATTAATAGGCAGATGCATTCCACAAATGTCAAGAGAGAATGAAGCTTGAAGGATAACTACAGATGTTGTGACCTGTTCCCTACCGCATCACGGGACAAAAGCATGGCCAATTCGCAGAAAACTCTGCAAAATGGTAAACAGCAGGCTGTAAAGGACCATAAGTTAAACACAACGGGAGTCCTTGCGTTTGAATGGGACTCACGCTGTGTGAATCCTACTGGGTTCCACCTGTCTGTAAGAAACACACAGTAAGAGATAGACTGAATCAGTCACTCTACCTGCGCGCCTCTAACAGGCGATCGCAGGGATTTTATTTTAATAATACAGTATTGCAGCAGGAGGTCTCTGGAGCTGAACCACATTGATTTCAGTTCTGGGGACCCCCTGTTTCCCAAGTTACAGGTCCCGTTATGGGGTGCTGGTATCCCGGTGGCCATGTTTAAATTCTCCCATGTCACAGTTCAGAAATTCGGCTGGTAGTTCACTAAATCATCTTGGGTAATCTGCTGCTGCAGTGACAGCCACAGTTCTATGAGGAAGATCATGTGACCAGGCAGGCACTAGATTCAATTGGTTCACTGCTAGAGAGGGCAGAACTGAAAAAGGTGATGCTGTTTCAGAAGGGGATGTGACTATTCATATGGTTGCTATAGAAAAAAAAATGCCTGTTACATAAGAATATGTTAAAAATGTCTTTAACATTTTGTTTTTAAATGCTACAAGTATTTTCTTATACAGGCAGTCCTCCGTTATACAACGCAATCCGTTCTGGAAGTAGCGTTGGATAGTGAAACAGTTGTAAAGTGAGTCCCATGTTAATCAGTGGCAGTTAACGTTGGATAACGCATTCAGGCATCGGATAACGCATTCCGGTGTCGAAAAACGGCCCACAAGGTTGCATTGTAAAGCGTTGGATATGCCATTCATTGTAAAGTGAAACATTGCATAGCATGGACTACCTGTAGTATAGAATGGATTTATTAAAAAAAACACCCATACTGTATATGATATTGCTTGAACTGCAACTGGGCGGTGACTTTGACAATGCTGTAGTGAAAAACAGTGATGTATTATTTTTTTGTGCTGCTTTCACACTATTGTCTCCCTAAAACAGGGTTCTGAAACTCCAATCCTCAATACCCCCTAACATGTCAGGTTTTAAGGATATCCCGTCTTCAGCACAAGTGGTTCAATCAGTGTGGCTCAGTCGAAGATCCTGCTTCAGCACAGGAGTCTCTGCCAGTAACTCAGTTAAAGACTGAGCCACCTGTGCTGAAACAGGGATAGTTTTGAAACCTGACCTGTTGGAGGGTTTTGGTGACTGAAACCAATGGAGTTCCAGCAAAACAGAAACAACATATATATATATATATATATATATATATATATATATATATATATATATATATCGACCACTATATATATATATATATATATATATATATATATATATATATATATATATAGTGGTCGACAAATCACCCAAAAATCTACTCGCCGAACCAAAAAATCTACTCGCCATCTAGCCCCGCCCCTAAAAAAATAAATAAATTGAATAAATTCCTAGTAAGAACATTCATTTTTGACATAAGTTTATTTATTGTATTACATTATACTACAATTAGTCCTTGTTACGTGTGTGTGTGTGTGTGTGTATAAATGTCGGATCTAGGAGAAAAAAAAAGCCAGATATGAATGACTAGTTTCCGTAACCAGTGTCTGGATGCCCCCACTTCCCAATATCTAAAGCAGCAATCCCGTCTGGGATCTTACCTGATCCGCAATCGCTCGATGTCCAGGTACCCTCATTCCCGCAATGTTATATGTTGGAGGGGAGACGTTACCCACCTGTCTTCTGGATTAGGGGGGATTCCGATGTCTCCCGTGTGAAGCTCGAGTCAGATCTGGAAGAAAGCAGTATAGGTTATTTATTTTGGTGTACGTATAGGGCAGTTAAGATATATATAGGGTAAATAAGATATCCAGATCCAGAGTGTGAGAGAGAGAGTGTGGGTGAGAGAGAGAGACAGAGAGAGTGTGGGTGAAAGAGAGAGATAGAGAGAGTGTGGGTGAGAGAGAGACAGAGAGAGTGTGAGTAAGAGAGAGAAAGAGAGGGGGTGACAGAGAGAGAGACAGGGTGAAAGAGAGAGGGAGAGATAAAGAGAGAGAGACAGAGAAAGAGAGAGAGGGTGACAGAGAGAGAGACAGGGTGACAGAGAGAGAGACAGGGTGACAGAGAGACAGGGTGACAGAGAGAGAGAGACAGGGTGACAGAGAGAGACAGAGAGGGGACAGAGAGAGAGAGAGGGTGACAGAGAGAGAGAGAGAGAGAGAGGGTGACAGAGAGAGAGAGAGAGGGTGAGAGAGAGAGAGGGTGACAGGGAGAGAGAGAGGGTGACACAGAGAAAGAGAGAGGGTGACAGAGAGAGAGGCGGGGTGACAGAGAGAGAGGGTGACAAAGAGAGAGAGGGTGATAGAGAGAGAGAGTGTGACAGAGAGAGAGAGCGAGAGAGGGTGACAAAGAGAGAGAGAGGGTGACAGAGAGAGAGGGTGACAGAGAGGGAGGGTCAGGAGGTGTGTGTGCAGGTGACGGTGGCTGTGGGTGGGCAGGTGACGGTGGCTGTGGGTATGTGTCTGTAAATACACAGTGTCACTCACACACACATACACACCACACAGTCACACACTGTCACAGTCACACACACACACAGTCACACGCACACAGTCACAAACGCACACAGTCACACACGCACACAGTCACAAACGCACACAGTCACACACGCACACTCAGTCAAACACACACTCAGTCACACACAGACAAATACACACACACACACACACTCACTGTCACACACACTCCGTCACACACACTCTGTCACACACACTCCGTCACACACACACACTCAGTCACACACACACACTCAGTCACACACACACACTCAGTCACACACACACACTCAGTCACACACACACACACACACACACACACACACACACACACACACACACACACACACACACACACACACACACACACACACACTTACACACAAACACACACACACACCGTTACACAAACACACACACACACCCACACTCAGTCACACACACACACACTGGAAACGGAGCCGCTCATGGGAGAAAGAGCGGGTGATGAAGTGCTCCAAATCCCGCAAGACTACGCGGAACCGGCGGGAGACATCGGGGAGACCCATGGGGGGGGCATCGGGGAGACCTATGGGGGGCATCGGGGAGACATGGGGGGGGGGGCATCGGAGACCCATGGGGGGGCATCGGAGACCCGTGGGTGGGCATCAGCCGCATGTGGGGGGCCATCAGCCGCATGTGTGGGGGGCATCAGCGGCATGTGGGGGAACAACGGAGGGGCATGTGGGGGGACAATGGAGGGGCACGTGGAAGCATCGGAGGGGCATGTGGGGCATGGGAGAGGCATGTGGGGGTATGGGAGACGCATAGGAGGGACATGGGAGAGGGGGTGGTTAGTATGTTAGAGTACTTACGTGCTCAGATGTGCTCACGAAGGCTTGAAAAGGAATGCGAGCTCATATAGAGCCTGGATGCGCGCCAAAAAAAATTGTCAGTGTGCCAAGTCGCGTCACACAAATCAAATAGGAGGATTTATTTATTTATTTATTTTCCAGCGCGAGCAGGAAAATTACACAAAAAAAAACATGTGCGCTGCTTGGGCCAATAGGACGTCGCCACAATGTCAAATCCACTCGCCCGTGTCATGCGGACGACCGGATTTGTCAAACACTGTATATACATACATACATACATACATACATATATATATATATATACCGTATATACATATATACATACATACATATATATATACATACATATATATATACCGTATATATATATATATATATATATTTTTTTTAATAGTTATGATGGGTGAAAAAGGCAACAAAAAACCTCCACCATTAGCATATAGCCAATAAAGAATATCACTTGTGAGCACAGTCACATGTCTTAGACAGGTCTGCACCCCTGCCTTTCAACAATTGTCACCTAGTCACTGCCGTGTGCGCATGCGGCCCTTGTATATAAGGGTTGACTAACCTCAGCCAATTATAAGTGCCGCGCGCGCACGGCGAAGCGCACACGGACACTATATAACAGCCCTAAGACAGGTCTGCAACCCTGCCTTTCAACCATTATCACCAAGCATACAGTGCTCCCACTGCAGCAAGGGATTCTGGGAAATGAGTGCATATCCTCCATTCCAGCCTACTGAGTCAGTTGGGCCGATTCACTAAGCTACTGTACGTTAATTAGCGCTGAAATGGGTTACATCGCTCGGCCGAAAAAGGGTGAAGCCATAAGCGCTATTCACTATGGCTGTTTGGCGCGTTTTCGGCCTGCCTTGCCCAAAAGGGCCATATCACGCGATCACCTTCTTCCCCCCCTGATATCGTGCTTAAAGTTAGATAGCACGATAACTATTATAAACAAAGCAGCCTGTAAGAAATGCATGGAGACGCTGCTACTCAATGCACGGCTCTTACAGGCGATCGTGCTGTACAAATATGATTTTTAATACTAATGTACATGAGCAGGGGATCTCCTGAGCTGAACCGCATTGGTTTCAAGTCCCGGGGCCACCTACTTCAGGAGATATAGGCCCCGTTATGGGGTGCCGGTATCCCCTGCAGAATGTAAATGTCCCGGTCACGTGATGCGGGAGCTTTACAAGTGCAGGGGATACCGGCACCCTATAACGGGGCCTATATCTCCTGAAGTAAGGGGTCCTCTGACCTGAAACCAATGCGGTTCAGCTCAGGAGACCCCCTGCACATCTACACTAGTATTAAAACACCAATAAACAATAATTCATTACTGTAGCGGATAGCCGCTATGGTAATGAAGCTGCATTAAAGTACATTTTCATAATAGTGTGCGGGAGCAGGGGGTCCCCTGAGCTGAACCGCATTGATTAATGGCTCAGGGACCCCCTGCTTCCCGAGTTACAGGCCCCGCTATGGGGCATCGGTGCCAGTGTCGGCGCCATCTTTATAGCGTCCAAGACGCGACGTGGGCTCTATAATGATGGCGGCGACACTGGCATCCGATGCCCCTTACCGGGGCCTGTAACTCGGGAAGCAGGGGGTCCCTGAGCCACAAATCAATGCGGTTCAGCTCAGGGGACCCCTGCTCCCGCACACTATTAATAAAAATACATTAAAGCAGCTTCATTACCTTAGCGGCTATCCGCTAAGGCAATGAAGGGGCTAAGGCATAATAGCATGTTTATTGGGACAATTGCCCCCAATAAACATTGCTATATACAACACACATCCCCCACGGCCCCTAACACATACACACTACAGTAATGGGCAAAATTACTATTATCCACATATGGATAATAATGCATTTGCCCATTAAATATACATTAATCACAATAAATACAATAAATACATTTTGTACTCACCCTTGTCCGGCACCCACGATGAAGGCCATCCTCATCTTCCTAACCGTCCATACACTCAGGTGCTGAAAAATATACACAAGAAGAAACAGAGCCAAACTAATGTCCCCTAACCCCTTAATGACCTTAGCGGTTATTCACCGCTACAGTCATTAAGGGGTTAAGCCACCCTGACCCGATACCCACCCTTCACCCATTTATTTGTACAGTGGCTAAATCATGTATATATATATATATACAGTATATGCATGATTAACCAATATACAAATAAATGGTTAAGGATTTTTGCATGTGCATGTCATTTGCATGTCTTAGACAGGTTTGCATCCCCGCCTTTCACCATTATCACCCAGCACACAGCACACAGCACTTCCACTGCAGCAAGGGATTCTGGGAAATGACATGCAAATGTACACATTGTCACCTTTTCCTTCAAAACCTTTTTTAACATGGTTCCCTATAGGCTTAAGCTTGCTACATGGTCACAGCTTTAAGCACAGCCAGGGTTAAGATGCATAACCAGAAAACCCACCCACAGACAGCCGTTTCGACCTTAATGTGTCTCATCAGTGTGGGGTTGGTTAACTGGCTATGCAATGAAGCAATGAGGAGGGGGTTTACCATACTTAGTCATTAAGGGGTTAAGCCACCCTGACCCGAAACCCACATATATATATACACATGATGAAGCCACTGTTCAGATAAATGGGTGAAGGGTGGGTTTCGGGTCAGGGTGGCTTAACCCCTTAATGACTAAGTATGGTAAACCCCCTCCTCATTGCTTCATTGCATAGCCAGTTAACCAACCCCACACTGATATATATATATATATATATATATATATATATATATAAAAGACAGAAATACAATGAGCGCAACCACACTGAAATTAGTAAATAGAATAATTACCACATGTAATGGAGGGTATACACCCTTACAGTCTAACTTTCCCTGACTCAGTCTGCAGCCAAAAGGTCTACCGCTCCACGGGCTGGTAATGAAAATTTCCAAAGAGAATGACCTAGGCGCAAATGGAGACAAGAAAAAACAAACATAGGGTAGTATGTTCTAACAAGTAAACCGCCAGAAGGTATAATATGCACTCACAGCGTATAGGATAATATCAAGCCTTGTATCCACTCTGGGATCTGGAACAATTATATGATGAGTCTGGAACAGCTGGTCATCCACAGCAATTGCAATCTCGAGCAAAGATACCCATACAGGAAGAGAGATAGAACACAAATAGCGTAACACAGTTTATTAAAATTATTAATAAAAAATGACTATAAGTAAAAGACTCACATTCTGTGAGATATCATAAAACTTTTGAGAATTCTGAGCATCTCACACTCATTAGAAAAGGGTAGTAACACTAAGCAGATTTCTTCAACAGTCCTTAGTCTGTAGATTAGTAACCAATAGGGAAATGAGTCCAGGTTGTAAATAGCACACACACTTGGTGTCTCTACTGTTCCACACAGTCTCCTTGTGTGAGCTGTCTCTTTCCGTGGTTATCAGCCTACATAGGTCTATCTCACTGCACCTAATGTGCGTATAGTACTCACGGTACTTAAAGGTAGGTGCTGTCCGGTTTCACATTTAGTAAGTTTTTACTGTTTTCCCACGAAGAGTTCTCAATCTTCCTCCGGTCACTCACGTCTCCTGGGGACACTCCGTGCCACGTGACGACACGGTGACGTCACTCCCTCTCGCGAGACTTCGTCCGGTGGGCTGTGGGAGCGGGGCCTCAATCCTCTGCGCTGCTAGTCTTCCTGCAGGCAAATAATGGGACAAACGGCCACCGGCACCTCTTGGCTGCTGTCTGCTGCTACTCCTGCTGAATACACTGTGTTCACTGTCTGTAAACCACGCCCTACGCGTTTCTCCGTTAGGCTTCGTCAGGGGCTGATCATCAGGTGCCGGTGGCCGTTTGTCCCATTATTTGCCTGCAGGAAGACTAGCAGCGCAGAGGATTGAGGCCCCGCTCCCACAGCCCACCGGACGAACTCTCGCGAGAGGGAGTGACGTCACCGCGTCGTCACGTGGCACGGAGCGTCCCCAGGAGACGTGGGTGACCGGAGGAAGATTGAGAACTCTTCGTGGGAAAACAGTAAAAACTTACTAAATGTGAAACCGGACAGCACCTACCTTTAAGTACCGTGAGTACTATACGCACATTAGGTGCAGTGAGATAGACCTATGTAGGCTGATAACCACGGAAAGAGACAGCTCACACAAGGAGACTGTGTGGAACAGTAGAAACACCAAGTGTGTGTGCTATTTACAACCTGGACTCATTTCCCTATTGGTTACTAATCTACAGACTAAGGACTGTTGAAGAAATCTGCTTAGTGTTACTACCCTTTTCTAATGAGTGTGAGATGCTCAGAATTCTCAAAAGTTTTATGATATCTCACAGAATGTGAGTCTTTTACTTATAGTCATTTTTTATTAATAATTTTAATAAACTGTGTTACGCTATTTGTGTTCTATCTCTCTTCCTGCATGGGTATCTTTGCTCGAGATTGCAATTGCTGTGGATGACCAGCTGTTCCAGACTCATCATATAATTGTTCCAGATCCCAGAGTGGATACAAGGCTTGATATTATCCTATACGCTGTGAGTGCATATTATACCTTCTGGCGGTTTACTTGTTAGAACATACTACCCTATGTTTGTTTTTTCTTGTCTCCATTTGCGCCTAGGTCATTCTCTTTGGATATATATATATATATTATAATATATATACTGTATATGCATGATTAACCAATATTAAAATAAATACTGTACATGCCAAAATACAAATCTCTCCCAATATCAAACAGCACCAAGCAAAATCAATATCTAAGAAATGCAAATAAAAACACTCAATTTGACAATGTGTACATGATACAATTAATCTGTGCACCACATATTCTATGCCAACCAATGCTCCAAATCAAATACACTATTCCAAACAAGATACAAATACAATCATTAAAGAAAAACAAAGCATCTCAATACAATTAAATTACCATCAATTAATCTAATCTCCAATCAATTACAATCCAAATCAATTACACACTTCAAATCCTAAAAGCAAACCATTGTGAAAAATAATCTATGTCTAAGTAACCATCACACTAAATCTAGCTTCCAAAAATAAGTCAATGAAATAATCTATAGCAAACAGCCTTTAAATAAACATTTGAAAAAATGAAATGTAGATTAGAAACACATTTTTACACAAAGCAGCAAATTGCAATTCCAAAAAACATCAAAACAAGGCAAGCAAACAAACAAGTTTTTATTATACCTGTATGTATGTCCATCTATAGTTTACAGACATAAATACAGGTGCAATAAAAGAGCATCAAAAACAATTGAATAACATTAAAAATCAACATACAATACAACCACTGACTTGTCCTGTACGTATGTATATCCATAGTGACATACATAAATTCAGGGCAAATAAATGGACATTAAAAAAAAATGGACGTCATGAAATTTTTTTAAAAAAACCTGTAAAATAAAAATAAAATACATTTATTTTGTTTACTTACCATTAGATGAACCACTCACCGAAATCAAGGGGAACCGGAAGCTCTCGAACAAGTAATCCAACAACAGGAACCAGGTAACCATAAATAAATAAACCCTTACAATCCACAAGTGTCTGTATCTTCTTTCTTCTATTTGTAATCCATAGTGGGGGTCTTCTCTGTCTTCTTCTGTCTTCTTCCGGGTCTTCTTATCTTCATCCGCCACGCCCTGATCTTCTTTCTTCCATAGGAGGTCTTTCCTCCTTACCGTCTAGCTTCAAAATGAGATGACATAGGCTTTTATAAGCCTATGACGTCACATTTTCGTCATATGGTTCTCACGGTCCTGATTGGGCCATGAAAACCATGTGATTTGGCCGGAAAAAAAAAATTGATGACGTCATTTAAAGGCAATGACGCCAGCCAATCAGAATGGCTATGCTTCAATTGCCTTTAAGATGACGTCACCTAAATAAACATGGCCGGCCTCACATGGTATGGTAGCCAATCAGAGTTGGGATTGAGTTCCCACGCAATAATGGAACAATGGAAGCGCCTGCGGCGCCGAAAAGAAAAAAAAAAGCCTGTGTCTGCACGCGGTTTAAAAATACCCGCGGTGGCGGCCGCTTTAGACTAAAGGTCGGCCGCCACTATACATACAGTACAAGTCAGTGGTTGTATTGTATGTAGATTTTTAATGTTATTCAATTGTTTTTGATGCTCTTTTATTGCACCTGTATTTATGTATGTAAACTACAGATGGACATACATACAGGTATAATAAAAACTTGTTTGCTTGCCTTGTTTTGATGTTTTTTGGAATTGCAATTTGCTGCTTTGTGTAAAAATGTGTTTCTAATCTACATTTCATTTTTTCAAATGTTTATTTAAAGGCTGTTTGCTATAGATTATTTTATTGGATTATTTTTGGAAGCTAGATTTAGTGTGATGTTACTTAGACATAGATTATTTTTCACAATGGTTTGTTTTTAGGATTTGAAGTGTGTAATTGATTTGGATTGTAATTGATTGGAGATTGGATTAATTGATGGTAATTGAATTGTATTGAGATGCTTTGTTTTTCTTTAATGATTGTATTTGTATCTTGTTTGGAATAGTGTATTTGATTTGGAGCATTGGTTGGCATAGTATACATGATGCACAGATTAATTGTATCATGTAAACATTGTCAAACTGAGTGTTTTTATTTGCATTTCTTAGATATTGATTTTGCTTGGTGCTGTTTGATATTGAGAGAGATTTGTATTTCGGCATGTACAGTATATCCTTAACCATTTATTTGTATATTGGTTAATCATGCATATACAGTATATATATATATATATATATATATATATATATATATATATATATATATATATATATATACATACATATACATACAGATGAAGCCACTGTACAAATAAATGGGTGAAGGGTGGGTATTGGGTCAGGGTGGCTTAACCCCTTAATTACTGTAGCGGTTAATAACCGCTAAGGTCATTAAGGGGTTAGGGGACATTAGTTTGGCTCTTTTTCTTCTTGTGTATATTTTTCTGCACCCGAGTGTATGGACGGTTAGGAAGATGAGGATGGCCTTCATCGTGGGTGCCGGACAAGGGTGAGTACAAAATGTATTGATTGTATTTATTGTGATTAATGTATATTTAATGGGCAAATGCATTATTATCCATATGTGGATAATAGTAATTTTGCCCATTACTGTAGTGTATGTGTTAGGGGGTGGGGTATTTTTTATAGTATTGTTTATTTTTTGGGGGCACACCATTGGTACTGCTGGCCCGCGGGGACCCCCGGATTCCCCCGGACACCCGTGGGGACCCCCAGACACCCCCTCGGGGACCCCTGGAAAACCCCGGACCCCTGTAGTCCTGCGGGGATCACCCGGGGACCCCCGCGGGGTCAGCCGGGGACATCCGTGGGCCTGTTGTATGGATGGTGTGCCTGCAAAAAGGTAAACAAATAAATATTTTCTAAGTCCAGATCCTTTTGTGCCTGCCTTTAGTTGGCGCGTTTGTTAGGCGCGTATTTTAAGGCCGATTCACTTAGCGCTGCTTAGTGAATCTCCTGTACTGGCAAAAAGCAGCGCAATAGCCTGATCGTGCGCATTTTGCGCCGAGGGCTGAAAAAAGCCCCTTTAAGAGCGATAAAGCGCAGTTATCACTGCATAGTGAATCTCACTGCAGCCTTATCGGTCTTAAATGGTACTTTGCGCTCTTAAAGCCACTTAACGGAGCTTATTGAATCGGCCCCATTGACTCTGTCACTATATATATATATATATATATATATATATATATATATATATATACACACACAGCATGAAGTATTATAGTACTACCCTCAGACTCCACTTCTGAATATATGAAGAATTTAATGAATCTTGTTGACCTAGGAGTGGCTACAGAAGTTCTTTCCAGGGAAGAGATCAACCTCTTCATCATCAACCCTCACCCTGTTGTCCCTATCTTCCATCATCTCCCAAAGATCCATAAGACATTGGTCGACCCTCCTGGTCGGCCATTTGTCTCCAGCATTGGATCTTTGGGAGATGGACTTTCAAGATATATTAATTATTTTTTACAACATTTTGTCAAGAGGCTTCCCTCATTTATTTTGGACTCAGGAGATTTAATGTCAAAATTAAAAGACGTCCATTGGGACAACAAATACATCTGGGTCACACTAGATCTCTTTGTTCTGTGATCAAACACGGCCATGGATTGGCAGCTTTTCGCCATTTTGTGGAGAATCCATAAACTTCTATTTTTCAATCCACTTTTATTCTGGATGCTATTACTTTTCTTCTCACTCACAATTTCTTCACATTTAATCACAAATTTTATTTACAAGAAGTAGGCACAGCTATGGGCACAAGTTTTGCACAATCATACGCAAATCTTTTTATGGGGTGGTGGGAATCACAATTTATATTTTCTAGCACTAATCACTTTCGTAATATTATTTTTTACAAAAGGTTTATTGATGACCTGATTATTATTTGGGACGGTGACACTACAGTAGAACACTTCACTGCTTCATACAGTATGTTAATAATAACACATACAATTTAAAATTCACGGATAATTTTAATTTTCACCACATCAGTTTCTGGATCTCCAATTGTATATTGATATTCATAACAAATTCAAACAGATGTGTTTAGCAAAATCAACTCCAGGAACACATTTCTAAGGGCGGACAGCTGCCTTCCTAGTGCAGTTATAAGAGGTATACCCAAAGGACAGTTCCTCAGACTGAGAAGGAACTGCTCTACCATGGGGTGCTTCCTTACTCAGTCTGAGAAGATGGGCCAACGGTTCCTCGAAAGAGGCTATCCAATTGACAACCTTAGAGAAGCTTTTGAAGAAGCACTTTACACGGATAGGTCCTCCCTTTTTTCCAATAGAAATGTCTTTGACATCAGTTGATTCCAACATTAGGAGTTATAAATGGAAATAGATGGGTAAGAACAATTCTACAAGTAATTCCCCTTTGTTTAATACACAATTTAATACGTAAAAGCAGTAATTGTATTAAATCTATTATTTATAAACATTGGTGGATTCTTAGTATGGACCTGATTCTGCGTAAATATGTGGAACCGGGCCCTAAATTAGCTTTTAGAAGGGCAAAAACAATTGCCTCATATATTTCTCCAAGTGATATTTCCACTCCTAAGACTAGACAAGTACCCTTCTCCACTAAGGGCTCATTTCAATGTGGCACGTGCAGGGCATGGATATTGAGGGCATGAGCTGAGGGTGCTTTATTTTTGGACGCGGCAGTCTCATACCAACCCCTATTCCCTGTAATCACAAATGGTTACCTGTTCCTTCTTTATTAAAAGTAAATAACTTTCATTAAATCTTTATTATATACTTCATCCAAATACTTCAGTAACAAGACTTATTATAACTTTCATTTTTGAAGACCCATCACTGGTGTATATGTCTAACTGAATACATACAGTAAGTATATGTGTATTCTTATCTCTCAAAGAATATTAGATTATTTGCATATGCTGAAGTTGATTTTGCTTTATTATTATTATTTTTCTCTAGAGTTACATATTTATCTTTATTTACTGCACTTATATGTTTATAGTTAAATGAGAATAAATTATTGTATATATATATTCGTGGTTATTTTTTTTTTTTTTCAACTTTCTTTTTATTCATTTTCAAAACATAGCATATTCATGACATTACAATATTCTGTCCAAGTGGACAGACTCTTTAACTGACTTACAACATATAACCGACGTGGGGGGAAGACAGGACATAGACAAATGTGGGGACGGGGAGGAAAAAAGGGGGAGAGGGAAGAAAGAAAGGGGGGGGGGGGAGTTAGGGAGGACTAAGAACTATTTATCCTTCATCGCTCTATACGGGGATTGGTCATCCTCGGCTTATTTTATTGTGACTCTCCCTTCCATGAGGGTTGAGGGTTTCCCTTGTATTCCCGTCTACTGATCTGAGGGTGATTATTAGTGTGTCCCTACGTCCGATCTGTCTTTTACACTGCTCATCCAAAGAGAACTCATTTTACCCTATCAAAGCCAGACGGTGGCATTGCTCACCCCGGGGATGTCTGTCTGGGCTAGCCATGGTAGCCAGACTTTTTAGAATTTTGAGCCAGTGTCATTAACCAAGCTTGTTAGCTTTTCCATCTGGCATACAAACCAAATTCGATTTCTAATTTTGTCTATTGATGGAATTGCGTTCTGGTTCCACAGTGCTGCAGTCTCACATCTCATAGCTGTTGCAAAATGCATTATTAGTTTGTTTCCCGATCGTGAGACTTTGTCTGTGGGTTTGCCTAATAGGAACAGCCACAGGTCTAGCTGGATTTGGAGGCCCAAGATCCTCTGTAGCCAATCTTGAATCTGTTGCCATACTGGCATGAGCTTCGGACAGGACCACAGCATGTGTACCAGATCCCCCGGTTCCCCGCACTGTCGTGGGCAGAGCGGGGAAGCGCCTTTAATAAATTTAGCTAGTCTGGTTGGGGTGAGGTACCACCTCAATAACACCTTATATGAGTTCACCTTCAATGTTGTGCAAATGGAGCTACTTGATGCTGCCTGAAAGATAGCTTTCCAGTCCTCGTCCTCTAGTGTTTCGTGTAGATCCGCTTCCCATTGGTTCATAAATCTAGGTCTATTTGTATCGTCTTTGTCTGAACCGACCACCTTCCTGTATAGAGTGGAGATCAGTCCCCGCGTGTCTGTGCCCCTCACGCAGAGCCGTTCGAAATTCGTTAAGGGAGGTCTCGCTGTGTGTGTATTGTAAAATGCCCTGACCTGGAGGTATCTAAGAAATTCTGTGTTAGGGATGCCTGTTTCTGACTTTAATTGATCGAATGTTTTAATAGTGATGTCGCCCTCCAGGTCTTTCAGTCTATTAATCCCTACCTTTTGCCAGAGTTTGAAGTTTTCCCCCTCTAGCCCAGGAGCAAAATCCGGGTTATCGTATAGAGGAGCCATATATGTATGTTTAGAAGTCAATGAGCCGCTATGTTTTGACCCCTCCCAAACCGAGAGCGAGTTGAGCACCGATGCCAAAGGTTCTTTTATAGCTTTCACCCTTGTCATTGGGTACCAGATTAGGTCCCTGAGCTCCAGTGGGGCACACAGCTCTCTTTCTAGTGCCACCCACCTTCGTAGCCCTGGGTCACCATGCCATTGTGTAATTTGGCACAACTGTGCCGCCTTATAGTAAGACAACACGCATGGCACTGCCAACCCTCCCGCTTCTTTGGGTATGTGCATAATAGCTGCTTTGACCCTCGGTTGTTTGCCTTTCCATATAAATTTAGTAATCGAGTTTTGTAAATCCTTGATCTCTGATCTCACTACAGGTACAGTATCGGTAGTGTTTGAAACAGATAAAGTATCCGGGGGAGAATGTTCATCTTAACGCTATATATGCGGCCCAGCCATGAGATACCATACGCCGACCAGTCTCTTAGTTCTTTTTTTAGAGTCTTCAATAAACTTGGATAGTTGGCTTCATACAGGGAAGCTATATTTTTTGAGAGATATACGCCCAGGTATTTTATGGCCTTGGGTCGCCATTTAAACTCTGCATCTCTTTGGGGATGTTCAAGGCCAACGCCTCGGTTTTCGTCTGGTTGATTTTGAAACCAGAGATCTGATTGAACCTCCCCAAGAGCGCAAATAGATTAGGGAGGGAGGTGAGTGGCTTGGTAATCATCAAGATAATATCATCTGCACATAGCGCTAACTTGTGTTCCTGTGAGTGTATCTGTACCCCCATAATGTCTCTACTTCTACGTATGTGTGCTGCTAGTGGTTCGATGCATAAGGCAAAAAGCAGGAGAGATAACGGGCACCCCTGCCTCGTCCCACTTTTAATTGGGAACAGCTGCGAGGGGAAGCCTTGGTGCATCACCCTCGCAGCTGGTGCTAAGTATAATGCTTTTATTGCCCTGAGGGTCTTTTCCCCGAAACCAAATGCCCCAAGCGTGGTCTCCATGTATGGCCAGTCGATCCTGTCGAACGCTTTCTCAGCGTCGAGACTTAACAGCAGGCTCCGGACCTTGTTGGTATTAACAAAATCTACTATATCAATTACTCTTCTCGTATTGTCGGCCGCTTGTCGATCTCTAATAAAGCCAACTTGGTCCGGGTGGATCAGATCCGGCAGGACGACGCTTAATCTATTGGCCAATAGTTTAGAATAAATTTTGACACCCGAATTTATCAATGAGATCGGCCTGTAACTTTGGCAATTTGTGGGATCTTTTCCCTTTTTGTATATCACGGAGATTGACGCCTGGAGCATCTGCTCTGGGAAAGGCTCGCCCGCCAAGACCCCATTGTATAACCGGAGCATGTGCGGGGCTAAGATGCCTATGAATTTTTTTATAATATAGGTTTGAGAACCCATCTGGGCCCGGGGCCTTGGAGGGCTTCAAGCTTTTGACTACTGCTGTCAGCTCCTCTCTTGTAAAGTCCCTCTGTATCGCCTCCCTCTCCAGTCTCCCCAGCTGCGGCAGAGCGGCTTCAGATAGAAACTCTTGCAATATGCCTGCTGTCTTTGCATTATGAGTCACCTTCTCCCCATTATACAGCTCTGCGTAATATTGTCTGAACTCCTCAACTATTATTTTAGGGTTAGAGGATGTCTCCCCTGATTTAGTTCTAATTGATTGGATATTATAACTTGGTTGCTTATTGCGAAGTCGGGTGGCCAGCATCGTGTCCGGCTTGTTGGCTTTCTCATAAAATTTCCTATGTGTCCAGCTCAGGTCCCTCTCGGCCTTGGAGGTGAGGAGGAGGCCAAGCTCAGTCCTTACGTCCTTCAGCTCCTTTAGGATCTCCCCTCTGCCTGTTCGGTTATGTAGTACAGAGAGCATATGTAACCTCTTGTATAATTGTGTAGATTTGGTGTCCCTGTTTTTTTCTTTTGGCTGCTATGCTTATCAGCACCCCCCTCATTGTGGCTTTGTGAGCCTCCCACAGCACCGTGTGGGATTCCACACTGCCCAGGTTGGTCTGGAAAAATTGTTTAATCTCTTCCTTAACTACTTTCTCTAATTCTGGTATCTTAATCAGTGATTCATTAAGCTTCCAGTTTGCTCCCGGGCTATTGGGTCTAATTTGTGTGCATCTCAGCTCTACTGATGCATGATCCGACCACGTAATGTCGTGTATTTTGGAGTCGGATATCTGTGGGACCATTCTACTAGACACGAAAAAGTGATCGATTCTGCTGTAACTGTCATGTGGGTTCGAATAAAAAGTATAACTCCGTTCCCCTGGGTGTTGTTCCCTCCAGATGTCTATCAAACCCCCTCTCTTGAGACCTTCCAGCAGTGGTCCATTCCCTGCCTGTTTGTGTTTTTTTGGACCGTTGTGATGAACGATCCACTCTGGGGTCTAACACTTTGTTAAAGTCCCCTGCTAGGATTACGTTCCCTTCTGCCCATCTTTGCAGCGTCAGGAAGAACTCGTTAAAGAATTGCGGTTCGTTTTCACACGGGGCGTAAACACAGGCTAGCGTGATCCTGCACTGCTGCAAAAGCCCTACTAGGATGAGGTATCTCCCCTTTACATCTCTTCTAATTTTTTCTACCTGGAACGGGAATCTATTACTAAATATAATCGCTACCCCTTTCTTTTTCTCCTTAGCAGAGGCCAGGAAGAACTGTCGGTATCCTTTGTCTAGGAAGCTAGGGCTATTATGTGTACTAAAGTGAGTCTCCTGCAGGAAAACTACGTCTGCGTTTCTCTTTTTAAATTCTGAAAAGGCTACCCTGCGTTTTTTGGGACTGTTGAATCCCGTAACATTCTGAGAGATCAGTGTTACAGACATTTGTGTGTGTTGAGAGAGATGCTGTGTGTGCTTTGTGGCAAAGTCTTACCTAAGGGAGATCGCTCTAGTGGATGGTGGCTTCTTTGGTAGTGATGATTCATTTTCGTGCTTGGTCCTCCTTGGTGGGGGAAGGGTACATTGAGGGAAGGAGACACTGGGGAAAAGCAGGGGAAACAACAAACAAATAAACAAACATAAAGAACCTTGGTAGCCTCTAAGGGCTCCAGGTTCATTGCCCGGTTGCAACTCCGCCTCCCTGGATCCATCTCCCTCCCAATCCAGGGCCATGGTCTCCAATGCCGACCATGTATTCCCGGGACTTTTACAGGGGCGTGGGGGACACCCACGTCCCTGTCATCGAAGCGCATGCCTGCGGGTAGGAGCAATGGTGTATTCCGCTCCCCCCGCCGGCCGCAACTGTCCATCTTCCTGGCCATCACCTTTGAACCTGGTGGCAACTCACTACTTGACAGGAGCTAAAAAATGCCTGTCTTCTACCCTCTTTGGGAGAACCCCCTTTTCTCGTGTCCCCCTTATCCGTTGTTGTCTTATACTATTTTCGGTTGTGGACCCACAAATTGCGCCTCTTCCAAGCTGGCTTTACTCTGCCCCCTCGGCTGGGCCCCCCATGGCTTCTACCTGTCTTTCTACATCCTAACCTGTTCCTGTTAGGGTCGTATCGTTTTCTGTCTGGGCCCTCTCCTAGTGTGTGTGCCCTGGGACCACCTGGGGCTCGACCTTCGCCCTGGCTCTTTATCTCCCAGTACCTACTAAACCGTCGTTGCTCTGGGGCTGTGGCTTGGGAGTGTTGGGGCCTGGGGGGGGGGGGGGCTCCGCCGCTTAGTGGTGCCATCCGGATCAATGTTCTCCTCTCCGGCAGCAAAATTTGCGTACCCCGCCGGAGGACAGTCCCTGGTATGACAGATCCGGTCGCCTTTACTTCCGTATCTGGGTCTCCTTTCCACCGCAACGTCACATCCGCCTCCGGTGCGTCATCTCCGCCTCTGCTGCCTTGGCTCGTCATTTGGAGGCTGGTCTTGGCCGGGGACGGACGTCCCTCTGGGCGTGCTCGATCAGCTCCACATTTCTTCCCGCCAAATCTTCAGCCGCCATGGAATTCGACCCGCCGACCACCCTTCTTCATCAGGTGAGTCCGAAGGCGCCATTTTACCTTGTTTTCGAGGCATCTTACAGCAGTGTTAAAACAGATGTTATGGGGGTATTTTCTCTTCACTGGGGTTCATGTCCTGCTGCTTTTACATTCCGCACAGGTTTGTGGCCCGAACTAAGCCAATCTGACAGGAAACTGTAACTTTTAACATAACTTGGTAACCTTGCGGGTCTTTCACCCTCTCCGCTGGGGATTACTGGATGTCGGGGGTAGCTCTATCCTTTCGACGTTCCACCGAGGTAGGCATGGTTTCCCACTCCGCAAGCCGGAGCCGCTGTGTCTCTGGGCTCCCCTTATCAGGCGTTGCAGCACCAATTCCCAGTTTCTTGAGGAAAGCTTTGCCGTCCACTGGATGTTTCAACACGTGAGGGCGGCCATTGCGTATAACCATGAGGGCGAAGGGAAATGCCCAGCGGTAGCGGATCTCCCTGTCTCTTAGCACCCTGGTGACTGGCTGCAAGGCTCGCCGCCGTGCCAGTGTTAACGGGGAAAGGTCCTGGTGGATTGCTAGTGAGAGACCCTCAAAGGACACGGTGGGGGTGGAGCGGGTAATTTTACTGATCTCCTCCTTGGTTTTATAGTGATGCAGCCTTAGTATCACGTCCCTGGGGGGGTTGTTAGGAGTGGGGCGCGATCGTAGGTCCCGGTGGCAACGATCCATCACTAGTTCAGCCTCTGTTTTACCGGGCATGATAGAGGTCATCCACCTGCTGATCAACTCCTCTGGATCCAGGATCTCCTCGGGGATACCCCTGATTCTCAGGTTGTTACGCCGGTCCCGGTTTTCCCCGTCTTCTTGCCGGTCTTCCAGCTCGGCCACTCTGGCTTCTAAGTCATAAGCATGAGGTATAAGTTTATATACACATTCTGTTTTTAATCTTAGTTTTTACACATTTGTTATCTGTTTAGTGCCTTTAATTAGGTTTTTGTTGTGTAAACTGTCTTTGCAGTCTTTAGTTTAACTAATGTTATTATAGGGATTTAGCTTTTGTTTTTATAATGTGGTTGTAGTCCTTACTACATTGCATAACTTAGGTTTTTGGGTAAATGTTTGTTTGATTTTTTTTCTGTGGGTCTACCCACTGTTCAGTGCGCATGCGCCTGGGTTGTGCGTTGTGACATCATCACGTTGTTTTTAGCGCGAAAACAGAAACAGAACTAAGGTTTAAAAAGGCTGTATGACCTTAGTTATTTTAACACCTTGATAAAGAACTTTTTGGTCGAAACGTGTAGGAGACATGCTTTGACATCCCAATAAATCTTTTTTGCATTAATTGTATGTTTTATGTATGTCTTTATTTATATACAGTAGCGCCATTAGTGTACATAGCACTTCACAGTAGTAATACACGTGACAATCATATAAATAAATATCCACACTGCCAGGATGATCGCCGCTGCCGCAGCTTCCCGAGCTCTACTGCCTGTCTGGGCGCTCCCCCTGCCCTCGCGCCGCATCGTGACATCACCGGCACATTACGTAACCTGAGGGTCTGTGTGCACGGCGCCGGCGACTCTCCTAGCGGCATGGAGACCTGGTTCCTCCCTGTGAAACCTTCACCTACCTTGAGGGTTTGTGTGTATGGCAGCGGCGATCATCCTGGCAGTGTGGATTTTCAGTTTCTTTTTTTTGGAGTTCTTGCGGTTCCATCTCCTGCAGAGGCTCCAGTCTGACTTCCAGGACAGTTGTTCTAAGGGTCATTTTTAATCAGCTTTGCTGTAAGTAGGAATTTAATTTTTCCCCTACCGGATGATTCAGCTTCATTAGCGTCTCTATCCAAATGGACATTTGTTTATTGTTATTATTTTAGTTGATTGCATTAAATTTGTAATTTATCCTTTTGCCCATCTTTTCAGTGATTTTTTAGATTTTTTGTCTTGTCATTTGAGTTACACTATGATCTTTTTCTTTTGTCTTTTTTGTTTTTGTCTTATATGTTTGTGTGTCTTTCTGTGAGGCTTCATTGAAGATTCCACTCAGGATTGCCTGCCACTCGTGTTGGACTATACTACTGGTTGGATTCATTTATATATTTTTTACTGGAGGCGCCGGTTATTTGTATTCTATGTCTTTATTGGTCTGTGTACACCATATTTCCCCTAGGCAGCCCCAACTTTAAGTTTAAAGTTTATTGTAATCACCTCTGTCACTTATATTGTCACAGTTTTATATTATAGCATTAGCGCTGATTCACTGCTCTCTCCCTTTATCTAGATGATGTGGTATGCTTCGGATCATGAGGTGTTCCAAGCCTTCTCCATACTTTGTTCTTCCCATCATGCTGGTACAGGTTGATCTTAGTTTCATCTGTCCAAAGAATGCTGTTCCAGAACTGAGCTGGCTTTTTTAGATATTGTTTGGCAATGTCTAATCTGGCCTTTCTATTCTTGAGGCTTATGAATGGTTTGCACCTTGTGGTGAACCCTCTGTTTTTGCTCTCGTGAAGTCTTCTCTTTATGGTAGATTTGTATAAAGATATGCCTACCTCCTGGAGAGTGTTCTTTACTTGGCTGGATGGTTGTGAAAAGGTTTTTCTTTACCATGGAAAGGATCCTACGATCATCCACCACTGTTGTCTTCCGTGGATGTCCAGGCCTTTTTGTGTTGCAGAGCTACCCAGTACGTTCTTTTTTTCTCAGAATGTACAAAGACTGATGATTTGGCCACTCCTAATGTTCCTGCTATCTCTCTGGTGGATTTCCTTTTTTTTTTTTGCAGCCTAAGGATGCCCTGTTTCACTTGAATTGAGAGCTCCTTTGACCGAATGTTGTGGGTTCACAGCAACAGCTTCCAAATGCGAATGCCACACCTGGAATCAACTCCAGACCTTTTACCTGATTAATTGATGATGAAATAACGAAGGAATAGCCCACACCTGTCCATGAAACAGCTTTTGAGTCAATTGTCCAATTACTTTTGGTCCCTTGAAAAAGAGGGGGCTATACAGTATATTAAAGAGATGTAATTCCTAAACCCTTACTCCAATTTGGATGTGAATACCCTCAAATTAAAGCTGATAGACTGCACTTTAAGTCAATATTCATTATTTAACTGTAACTTGAATTTTTTTGGTACACAGCCGAAATAACAAAACTTGTATCAGTGTCCAATTATTTCTGGACCTAACTATATATATATATATATATACAGTGTTCGACAAATCACCCAAAAATCTACTCGCCCAACCAAAAAATCTACTCGCCACCTAGTTCCGCCCCCAACTCCGCCCCTAGTCCCGCCCCAACTCCGCCCCTAGTCCCGCCCCCAACCCCGCTTTAAAATAAAATATATAAATAAAATACATTTAATAAATTCCTAGTCAGAACAACATTCATTTTTGACATAAATGTATTTATTGTATTACATTATACTACAATTAGACGTGTGTGTGTGTGTGTGTGTGTGTCAATGTCAGATCTAGAAATAAAAGCCATATGTGAATGACTAGTTTCCTGAACCCCTTAACAAGTGTCTGGACGTCGGCGCTTCACAGAGAGAGACAGACAGACAGACACACAAACACAGAGAGCGGCACACCCACACACACACACACACAGAGAAAGAGAGACACAGAGAAAGAGAGAGAAAGAGAGACACAGAGAAAGAGAGAGAAAGAGAGACACACAGAGAAAGAGAGAGAAAGAGAGACACACAGAGAAAGAGAGAATGAGAGACACACACTGAGAGAATGAGAGACAAAGAGAGAGTGCGACAGAGAGAGCGAAGAAGAGAGTGTGACAGAGAGGGAGAGGGAGACAGAGAGAGGGAGACAGAGGAGGGAGAGGGAGACAGAGAGAGAGAGGGAGAGGGTGACAGAGAGAGGGAGAGGGTAACAGAGAGAGGGAGAGGGTGACAGAGAGAGGGAGAGGGCGACACAGGGAGAGGGTGACACAGGGAGACGGAGAGGGTGGGTCACACAGGGAGAGGGTGACACGGAGAGGGAGGGTGACAGGGAGCAGGACAGGGTGACACAGGGAGAGGGTAACCCAGGGAGAGGGTGACACAGGGAGAGGGTGAGAGGGAGAGGGTGACACAGGGACAGGGTGACACAATGAGAGGGAGAGGGTGACACAGGGAGAGGGAGAGGGTGACACAGGGAGAGGGAGGGTGACACAGGGAGAGGGAGGGTGACACAGGGAGAGGGAGGGTGACACAGGGAGAGGGAGGGTGACAGGGAGAGGGAGGGTGACAGGGAGAGGGAGGGTGACACAGGGAGATGGAGGGTGACACAGGGAGAGGGAGGGTGACAGGGAGAGGGAGGGAGAGGGTGACAGGGAGAGGGTGACAGAGAGAGGGAGAGGGTGACAGAGAGAGGGAGAGGGTGACAGAGAGAGGGATAGGGTGACAGAGAGAGGGAGAGGGTGACAGAGAGAGGGAGAGGGTGACAGAGAGAGGGAGAGGGCGACACAGGGAGAGGGCGACACAGGGAGAGGGCGACACAGGGAGAGGGCGACACAGGGAGAGGGCGACACAGGGAGAGGGTGACACCGCGAGACGGAGAGGGTGGGTCACACATGGAGAGGGTGACATGGAGAGGGAGGGTGACATGGAGAGGGAGGGTGACAGGGAGGGGGACATGGTGACACAGGGAGAGGGTAACACAGGGAGAGGGTGACACAGGGAGAGGGTGACACAGGGAGAGGGTGACACAGGGAGAGGGTGACACAGGGAGAGGGTGACACAGGGAGAGGGTGACACAGGGAGAGGGTGACACAGGGAGAGGGAGGGTGAGAGGGAGCAGGACAGGGTGACACAGGGAGAGGGAGAGGGTGACACAGGGAGAGGGAGAGGGTGACACAGGGAGATGGAGAGGGTGACACAGGGAGAGGGTTAGAGGAAGAGGGAGGGTGACACAGGGAGAGGGAGAGGGTGACACAGGGAGAGGGAGAGGGTGACACAGGGAGAGGGAGGGGGAGACACAGGGAGAGGGAGAGGGTGACACAGGGAGAGGGTGACACAGGGAGAGGGTGACACAGGGAGAGGGTGACACAGGGAGAGGGTGACACAGGAAGAGGGAGAGGGTGGGTGAAACAGGGAGAGGGTGGGTGAAACAGGGAGAGGGTGGGTGAAACAGGGAGAGGGTGGGTGAAAAAGGGAGAGGGTGGGTGAAACAGGGAGAGGGAGGGTGACACAGGGAGAGGGAGGGTGACACAGGGAGAGGGAGGGTGACACAGGGAGAGGGAGAGGGTAGGTGACACAGGGAGAGGGAGGGTGACACAGGGAGAGGGAAGGTGACACAGGGAGAGGGAGAGTGACACAGGGAGAGGGTGACACAGGGAGAGGGAGAGGGTGACACAGGGAGAGGGTGACACAGGGAGAGGGTGACACAGGGAGAGGGTGACACAGGGAGAGGGTGACACAAGGAGAGGGTGACACAAGGAGAGGAGAGGGTGACACAGGGAGAGGGTGACACAGGGAGAGGGAGGGTGACACAGGGAGAGGGAGGGTGACACAGGGAGAGGGAGGGTGACACAGGGAGAGGGAGGGTGACACAGGGAGAGGGAGGGTGACACAGGGAGAGGGAGGGTGACACAGGGAGAGGGAGGGAGACAGAGAGAGAGAGGGAGAGGGTGACAGAGAGAGGGAGAGGGTAACAGAGAGAGGGAGAGGGTGACAGAGAGAGGGAGAGGGCGACACAGGGAGAGGGTGACACAGGGAGACGGAGAGGGTGGGTCACACAGGGAGAGGGTGACACGGAGAGGGAGGGTGACAGGGAGCAGGACAGGGTGACACAGGGAGAGGGTAACCCAGGGAGAGGGTGACACAGGGAGAGGGTGAGAGGGAGAGGGTGACACAGGGAGAGGGTGACACAAGGAGAGGGAGAGGGTGACACAGGGAGAGGGAGAGGGTGACACAGGGAGAGGGAGGGTGACACAGGGAGAGGGAGGGTGACACAGGGAGAGGGAGGGTGACACAGGGAGAGGGAGGGTGACAGGGAGAGGGAGGGTGACAGGGAGAGGGAGGGTGACACAGGGAGATGGAGGGTGACACAGGGAGAGGGAGGGTGACAGGGAGAGGGAGGGAGAGGGTGACAGGGAGAGGGTGACAGAGAGAGGGAGAGGGTGACAGAGAGAGGGATAGGGTGACAGAGAGAGGGAGAGGGTGACAGAGAGAGGGAGAGGGTGACAGAGAGAGGGAGAGGGCGACACAGGGAGAGGGCGACACAGGGAGAGGGCGACACAGGGAGAGGGCGACACAGGGAGAGGGCGACACAGGGAGAGGGTGACACCGCGAGACGGAGAGGGTGGGTCACACATGGAGAGGGTGACATGGAGAGGGAGGGTGACATGGAGAGGGAGGGTGACAGGGAGGGGGACATGGTGACACAGGGAGAGGGTAACACAGGGAGAGGGTGACACAGGGAGAGGGTGACACAGGGAGAGGGTGACACAGGGAGAGGGTGACACAGGGAGAGGGTGACACAGGGAGAGGGTGACACAGGGAGAGGGTGACACAGGGAGAGGGAGGGTGAGAGGGAGCAGGACAGGGTGACACAGGGAGAGGGAGAGGGTGACACAGGGAGAGGGAGAGGGTGACACAGGGAGATGGAGAGGGTGACACAGGGAGAGGGTTAGAGGAAGAGGGAGGGTGACACAGGGAGAGGGAGAGGGTGACACAGGGAGAGGGAGAGGGTGACACAGGGAGAGGGAGGGGGAGACACAGGGAGAGGGAGAGGGTGACACAGGGAGAGGGTGACACAGGGAGAGGGTGACACAGGGAGAGGGTGACACAGGGAGAGGGTGACACAGGGAGAGGGAGAGGGTGGGTGAAACAGGGAGAGGGTGGGTGAAACAGGGAGAGGGTGGGTGAAACAGGGAGAGGGTGGGTGAAAAAGGGAGAGGGTGGGTGAAACAGGGAGAGGGAGGGTGACACAGGGAGAGGGAGGGTGACACAGGGAGAGGGAGGGTGACACAGGGAGAGGGAGAGGGTAGGTGACACAGGGAGAGGGAGGGTGACACAGGGAGAGGGAAGGTGACACAGGGAGAGGGAGAGTGACACAGGGAGAGGGTGACACAGGGAGAGGGAGAGGGTGACACAGGGAGAGGGTGACACAGGGAGAGGGTGACACAGGGAGAGGGTGACACAGGGAGAGGGTGACACAAGGAGAGGGTGACACAAGGAGAGGAGAGGGTGACACAGGGAGAGGGTGACACAGGGAGAGGGAGGGTGACACAGGGAGAGGGAGGGTGACACAGGGAGAGGGAGGGTGACACAGGGAGAGGGAGGGTGACACAGGGAGAGGGAGGGTGACACAGGGAGAGGGAGGGTGACACAGGTAGAGAGGGGGTGACACACTCACAGACACACAGACACTCACTCAACACACACACACACACACACACACACACACACACACACACACACACACACACACACACACACACACACACACACACACACACACAGTCTGTCACACACACACACACACACACACACACACACACACACACACACACACACACACACACACACACACACACACACACACACACACACACACACACACAAACACTCACCTGCACGGCAGTGGGCCCCCCACACGGCAGGAGGGGTCGCACATGACAGCGGGGGCAGCACCGGGTGAGGGATTTCCCCTGTTTAGAGCAGGGAGTAGCTCCGGTTAGGGGATTTCCCCTGCTTAGAGCAGGGAGTAGCTCCGGTTAGGGGATTTCCCCTGCTTAGAGCAGGGAGTAGCTCCGGTTAGGGGATTTCCCCTGCTAACATCTGAGCTGGCCATCAGAGCAGGAGAAGAGCAGGGCTGATGGATTGCCCGATGGGAGGGGGGGGGGCTGATGGATTGCCCGATGGGAGGGGGGGGGGGCAGATGGCCCGATACGAGGGGGGGCGGATGGCCTGATGGGAGGGGCAGGCGGATGGCCCGATACGAGGGGGGGCGGATGGCCTGATGGGAGGGGGGGGCGGATGGCCCGATGGGAGGGGGGGCGGATGGCCCGATGGGAGGGGGAGGGTGGATGGCCCGATGGGAGGGGGGGGGCGGATGGCCCGATGGGCAGGAGGGGGGGTGACAGATGGCCCGATGGGAGGGAGGGGGGGCGACAGATGGCCCGATGGGAGGGAGGGGGGGCGACAGATGGCCCTGCAGGGGCTTGAGGCAGAGAGGCGTGGAAGGGCTGGCTGCCAGAAGGGGGAGGAGTGGAAGCTCTGAGGAGGGAGGCCACTGCCCAGAGAGCCGGAGGCGGGGTAATCTCCCCCAACAACATGAGCCCGCCTCTGGCTTATTTTTTTTTTCTCCAGCGCGAGCGCGGGAAAAGCAGCAGCGCGAGCGCGGGATATTTAAAAAACACATGTGTGCTGCTTGGGCCAATATTTACTCGCCCGGGGGTTAAATCCACCCGCCCCGGGCGAGTAAATGTATATAATTGTCGAACACTGTATATATATATATATATATATATATATATATATATATATATATATATATATATATATATCTTAGATCATCTTTTTATGGGACTTGAATGATTTTTTGCTGCGGGACACATGAAGGATTCTGCTGCTCAGCGAGAGTCAAATTCCATCATGGACTCTTCACTTAAATCCAGCTGAGTATCACCCACTTTATTGTGGCTTTATGTCCACTTTTTATAGACGATTTGTCTGCGTGTGCAGTGTTATGTTCATGTCTAGTTTTTAGTGGGGACATGTTTTGGTTATATCTGCACTATACAGGCACATTAACTTTGATTGATCTCGGGCATGTGTATGCTTGTGGGTAATTTTACAAGAGTGTGTTGATTTTCCACATCCGTATTTTACCCACCTCCCCCTCTGTGACATGCATGGCTGCTAATACATATTTTTTTATGCAGATGTAGCCAGGTTCCCTCCCGTCCCCCGGTGTAATTGTGTCTTCCCCTTACCTCAACTGACACAGGGGTTGATGAGGGAGCTGTGGGGCTGCTGCTGGGGCAAGTGCATCGCCGGAGGCTCAGGCGGCTGCCTCTGCAGGGTGCCGCCATGTTAGGTTGCGCACGTGCACTCACGGAGGCTTGCACATGCGCAGAGAGATTTGCGACGGCCATGACAGTTACGCATGAGAGTGTTCTATTGTTTGTCCTGGTCTGGACTGAGACCAGGGATGTATTAACACGTGCACCAATGGGCCCCAACACACAAGGAAGCGCGCTATCCCACACACACTCTTTGGGGAGGGAATTGCTTGTGGACACTCAGGGGTTAAATGCCCAGGCACTCCAGTACTTTGGGGTTTCCAACCGGGAGGTGTTATTGTGGGGTGATAGTCTGCTCACTATGTTATGTTGATGGTGTATGAATAAGGTGTGTTCAGTAAATACCGTTTTATATAAAGGTGTGTAATTATTATGTATATTGATTCTGGTGAGGGACTCCTCCCACTACGCTGGGATCCCTCGCCGGTGGAGGCGCTGCATCAAGATAATAAGTATACACCAAATTCCCAGTGGCAGAGGCTCAGGCCTCCTGTTAGCCAAACAGGTGACAGCAGCACAGGTAGTTTCAGAACCAAGGGTGGTACAAGGGCTACATTTGGAGGCGCTGCTGAGATTCAGACTTTGGGTGCCCTATTCAGTAGTTAAAACTGTGACGTCATCAGAATCATGTTAACGCCTTCAAGTTAGGAGGTCCATGCCTGGGCCTTCAAGGTCAGAGAACCACCCAGTTACGTAGTAGCAGTAGGGAGTATCCCAGCTTTAGAAGAGGAAAGTGACAAACGGGACTCCCTGAAGAGGCTCATTGGCCTAGATAAAGTGTGGGTATGGGGCAGAGTTTGACCCCACCTTCCATTGGAGTGACATACTATTGACTGTGGACCAGGATATATGCTGGATACTGCCCCACAGACTTTACAAGCCCCGGAAGCCAATCCAGAGCGTTACCCCCTCATATACTCGGACTTACCCGAAATCAGGCAGATTTTTACATCAGTAGACTCTCCACAGATTCAACAGGTTACCTATGAACCTTCCACCAGTAACTGGCAACCTACTGCCATGGTGTCCAGTACTCCTAACAGGGTAGAACCTCTCCCTCCCAGAGTCTCCTTTACCCCAAGTGCTCTCGCAGGAGCTAACAGTTGGGCCAAAAGTCTGCCTCCTATGCCTGCTCCCATTCCTTGCCAAGCCCCTGGCGTATCAGTGACAGTCGCTTAACCAGTGAAGGCTCCGTAATGGGGAGACACTGTCGCAATTAGTGGAGGCACTAACCCTGTCATCCCAGTCCCAAAACTACAGTAAGCTCAAAGCCTTCTCTGGGGTCTTTCCAACGCCCCTCAGGGAAGAAGGGATAGACTCCTGCAAGGAGCATACTCTAAAAATATTGGAGGAATGGCCATGCACTGACGCAGTAAAAAGGTAGCGCATCATGGAATGTCTTAGGCAGCCAGCTTCCACCATCGTAAGTATCTACCGGGAGCAATACCCAGACTTGATGCCTCGACGCCTCAAATGTTAGTGGATTTCCTGATTGAATAATACGGGTTGGCGGAAGATGAAGGAGCGATCTCGACGAGGTACTATACTCTCTACCAGAAAGAGAAAGAAGAGTTGTCGGCATTCATCCACCACATTCAATTGGTCCTGGGGACCCTACTCCCTAGGAGGATCTAGTTGATCCCCGCCTTCAAGATGGATGAGGCCCTTCGCAAACAGTGTTTGCGGGGTTCGAGCCCAAATCACCCCATGGCCAATATGATTTGCAGCAACCTCATGCAATGGAGCCCTCCCACATTCACCGGATTATTACGACAAGTGAAGGTGCATGAAGCCCATACTTTATTGCACTCCCATGGGAAACCAACGGGGCATGAAGCGTACACTTGATTACATACTTCCCCAAAGGGCAAAGACTCCCGCAAGGGAGTGCCCAAAGAAAAGGGGAGCAAGAGCGGAAAGGACACGTCCACCCCTGAGGTGTTTGGGTCCGCTCCCAGGTCACCTGGCAGTCCGGGTTCCCACACAGATTTCTGCTGCTTCAACTGTGGTGAAAATGGCCATTTGCAAGGATCTGCCCGAACACCAGAAAACCTCCAGAGGCCCAGTCATTCACCGTATAAGTACAGCCATCACTCTCTTCCTTCCCGGCACCACCCGAGGAGGATGAAGGAGAGTCGGAGGCCCCCGTGGGAGAGACCCTCCCACAAGATGCCTACAGCAGGGTAGGACCCACAGCTACAATAAGAGTTGTCGTGGAAGGCATCTATTCCTCAGCTTTTTTTTTTTTATAACTTGAAGTTTATTGGTTTTTGTTTGCATTACATGGATTTACAATAAAAATAATTGACATTAGACTTCTTTCATTTTGTGGTTATTCCAATACTTTTTGCAATAACAACGTCTGATTCACAACACAAAACTCACAGGGGGAGGAGAGGTGAGGGGGGGAGGGGGAGGACGAGGCAGGGTGACCATCTTATTTCGGTGCCATTAACCTGATATCCTTTAAGATTTGACTTTATTTAACACGGAGCTCCCAGAGGTTTCTGTGATGGGGCCTAGTCTTATTTTTAGTTAGGTCCTTTTCTGTTTGTATTTAAATCAAAGGAAAACTCACCTAATCCAGTCATAGCCAAATCGTGGCATTGCTCACCCCCTGGATATTTGTCTGTGCTAACCAAGGTAGCAAGACCTTTTGGAAATTTGGGCCAGTGTCGTTGACCAAACTTGTCAACTTTTCCATTTGGCATGCAAACCAGATTCTATTCTGAATTTTTTCAATTGATGGGGTTGTGTTCTGGTTCCATAATGCTGCGGTCTCGCACCTCATGGCAGTTGCAAAGTGCATAATCAATGTATTGCCCGCTCTGGACATCCCTTGTATTGGTTTGTTCAGTAGAAATAGCCACGGGTCTAGTTGTATTTCGAGGCTCAATATCCTCTGTAGCCAATCTCTAATTTGTCCTAGACAGGTGTTATTTTAGGGCAGGACCACAGCATGTGCAACAAGCTTCCTTGCTCCCCGCCCTGCTTAGGGCACAGCGGGGAGTAACAGGGGATAGATTTAGATAGTTTAACAGGGGTGAGGTGTAACGAAATTGTGGGTAATCAGCGCATTAATAAAGGCAGTGTGCTTGGCTGGTTACCCCTATTTCACATTGGGGATGAAGGGGTTAATTTTCCATTCACTGTACATGTATTATTTTTACCTCTGTCCCTTGTTTTCCCCAGTTTGCAGCTTTATATGTGCCTGCAGTAGTCTATGCAATGGTAGACTGACATTCTTGGCTCTGGACACAAGATGCCGCTGCGAGCGCTAAACCACAAGTTAATTGGTTAAGCGTGGCACGGCCGTTTTGATCCATTGCAAGGTATAGGTATCCATAACTGAGACTGGAAGCCTTAGCCACAGAGAATTGAATCAAAGGCTTGCGGTTTCCAATCTCAAGTGGGACTCGGATACAATGTATCGCCGTCCCGGTTAGGAAGCGTAACTTGAATGGCGGCTGCTCAATTGGCGTGGGAACTAGGTAAATTGATGTGAGAACTCCTCAAGTGATGTGGGAACCCCGTAACCGCAAGTCAACTGACGAGAGAAACCCATAGACCAGCATTGTCAGTCAAGGAGAAGCTATAACTCGGGAACAGAAAGGGTGAAAAACCTGAAATTTGGTGTGCCGTCCCAGAGTACCATCCCAAGCACACACATATGAAAATTATAACTGTGGGATAAGGGGAACACATATTTTTAATAAAGTGGATTTTTGGTTGCAGATTTAAAAGAACAGACAGGATGCATTTTTTCTATTTGTCTTTACATACATGAGCTGGGGGTTACTTCCTACTAAAACTTCACAGACCCCCCGTTGAGGCGACGCCTCTGGGTCTGTGGAAGCTTTGCAGTTGAAAGACCCCAGAGCCGCCAAGTGTGAAATAACCAGGATGGTTGCTCAATGAGAGATCCTGGGCTAGTTTACACCTTGGGGGACAAACCCTTGCCTTTAAGACGCCAGGCAAAGAGGGGAGTGCACCTATGCTAAGTAACCAATGTGGCAATGTCGCACAGGCGCTATGTGAACAGGAAATCCCAGATTGCCCACTTTGCAAACTGTGGGCAATTCAGGGATTGGAGAGTGGGAGAATTCCCACGAGAGGGATTGGGTGGGTATGTTGGAGATAGGCTCTCAAACCCTATATCTCCCCCCAAGCTATCCCCGTTGTCTTTCAGAACAGAATTCTGCGTCAGGACTCTGTGATTGCTGGGAATTCTCTATCAGACCCCAACGGACCAGAAAAGACTTTGCACTCTCACAGAAGGATTGGGCTGGCAATTTGTGCCCTTGCAAAAGGACTACATTTTAAAGGACAAAAGTGCTTTGCACCTTTCTGGACATTATATCCCGTTTCTCTGTTCAGCAAGTGTTTTTATTAAGTGTATTCTAAGGTTCTCATGTGTCTGTCTAGTAAGGAAATAAATGATAATTTATATGTCTCAACTTGTATGCTCAATCTACTTCCCCAAAATATAAAATTGTTGATAAGTTCCGTCCATCGTGACATGAGGTACCACCTCATTAATACTTTATATGAGTTCTCCTTTAATGTTGTGCATATGGAACTTCTAGCCGCTTCTGAAAATATGTCTGTCCATTCTTCGTCCTCTAGTGTTTTTTGTAGGTCTAGTATTTTTTGTAGGTCGGATTTTCATTGTGTCATGAAGTTCAGTCTAGTGTATTCCTTGCCTGAACTGATCACTGTCACTCTGTGCTCACCACAAACAGGACGAGACCCCGGTACTGAGATGGGTGTAGTAACAAACACCAGCTACAGGCACGGGGGCCACGTCTGGAGTGTAGGTTTGTCTTGACAGCAGGGTCAGGGATATAGATATCAGAGTTGTCTTTATACTTGCCGAGTTCAACGTAGTTGATATCTTAAGCGTAGAAGGTACTTTTGCCAAAACCAGGGTTGGAGAGTGGAGAGTGGTCGAGGTGCAATGCCGAGTAACAAGAATCTATGCTCAGCCAATGTGCCTATAACATTGGTGAGCATATAAAGGCTGGATCAGCAAGTACACATGGGGGGGTGGAGCGGGGGCGCGGCCTCCGCGGTAGCTGTGATAGGTCCAGGGCTCAACGAGCAGGTGTAGCTGTTTGTGCAGCTAAAGAATGCATCTATGAGCAGGTGCAGCTGTTAGTGCAGCAAATGAATCTTGACACGGAGCTTGGGGGCGTGGTGCACATGTCACATACGAGCTCTGCGTGCAGTCAGTGTGCATCATGATCCAGGGGTGGAGCCAGAGTCCGTGGCGTCGGATGACGTCATTTTGGCACGCGTGCATGCTGTGCGCGTCTGGTAAGGAATGTAATCCATAGGCACCCCGCGCGTGCGCGGTGGTGCTCGAGAGGATGCGCGGAGCGGCTGTACTTCGGTAATCCTTACAGTACCCCCCCTTCAGAGGAGACCTCCGGGCGAACCCTGCGAGGCGTCAGGGGGTATTTCAGGTGAAACTCTTTGATGAGTTCGGGTGCGTGGACTTGCTGGTGTGGAATCCAGGATCGTTCCTCGGGACCGTATCCTCTCCAGTGAATAAGATACTGAATAGTCCCTTTAGAAAGCCTGGAGTCTCGGATGGCCTGAACTTCGTGCTCCTGCTGGCCCTGTACGATTAGAGGGCCCGGTGGTGCAGGAGATGGATCAGGGAAGCGGAGGCTGCGGTATGCAGGTTTCAGTAGTGAAATATGGAACACGGATGGAATCCTCATTGAAGAGGGGAGTTGCAGGCGGTATGCCACCGGATTGATTTTTTCCAAGATCTTGAATGGACCTGTAGGCGGACGCTCACAGAGGTATGCAAGGGAGACTGATTAGGGTGAAATTAAATAAGCCTTTTATTGCGCCTTTTCCTTAACATCAGGAAACCATCCAAACAAGGGGTAAACAAAGCTTCTATTCACTTGGGAGTATTTCTAGTGAAATACTATGCGGTTCACAACTCCCTTAGATAAGCATGTCTCCCAGCCCCAAACATATAGCATGAAATGAACAGATATAAAAAGTCTTGTAAATAAAAGTCTTATCTGTTCCTTGTGGTTTGGAGGGAAAATCTTCTCTGTCCCTGGTTCAGCTCCCTTTTCCTCAGGGTGTGTCAGCATTCAGGTTTAGAAGTTTCCCCTGTGTCTTCAAAGCAGCTCTGCTATTTCTTCTGGCAGGGCTCAAGACATGTGTCCCTTCCTTGGTTCAGCCCAGTTGTGGACTAAGGAATCTCTGCTCTGTCTCCAAAGTTCAGCTCGGGTGTGAGCAAATGAGTCTCTCTTCCTGTCTCAAAAGACAGGCTTTTCTAAGCAATCTTAATCAGGCAGGTGGTGTTTGTTAATTGACTACCAGCAGTTAACCACCACACTGCTGGACCAGAGGCACACCACCTGAAGAGGGATAACTCCCCTGTTACATACCTCCCCTGTTTGTGGGAAGCTCGGGCTTGCCACGGCCAAAGCCCATCCTTCCACTCTCATTCTAGATATCTCTGTGACTTGAATGAGAGTGGATGGAGGAAGAGAACCCTCAGTCCTGCTGGGATTGGAGCCCTTTCTCCAGTTTATTCGTGTCTCCTCCTGAAGGTGCTTGAGATCAGCACCCCTCAGTCGCTCGAGGAGGACTTTTTCTAAGTATAGTCTTTTTGCTACGTGCGTGGTCATGAGATTTCCCTCACGTCGAGTGCTTGTCTTATTGTAGGCATACTGTATGGCAGCAGTTGCAGAGCGTTTAAAAACAGCCCTTTGAGTTTTCCGCTCTTGAAGCTGTCTCTCTGCCCTTTTCCCACTCAATGGGGTTAAGTTGCAATTCCACACCCACTTCCAGAGAATGTCCCATCTTTTCAGCTTCATCAGCTACGGATTCTTCTGGTTTTGATTCAGCACGTGTACCTTCTTTTGTTGCCTGTTGGGTGGCTGAAGGTTTTGCTAGTGCTTGTTTAGGTGGTTCAAATTTTGCAACCTTGTCTCTCAGATGAGCGGTATTCCCAGCTCTCACTGTACCCTTGTCTTCATGGGTTTTTGAGGCTGTGGGATACTGACGCTTAGTCAGGGTCAATACTTGTCCTTGTAGGACTGTAATCTCATCCGCGAGAGATCCCTATTTTTTGAGTGCGTCTTGCAAGTCTCTTCTCAGGGAATTTATCTGCACGCTTTGCTTTCTCTGAGCTTGCTTCCACATTTTTATTGCGTTGTGAAGCACTATGAATTTCTTTGCTCGGGCCACAGTTACTTGTTTTAGTTTCTGGACCTTCTTGTGCTCCCTTTTGTGCCGGGTCACCTGGGTTCTAAGCTTAGCCTCTAGCGATGCTTTGGTGACGCTCAGGGTAGCCTTCAGTTTCTCATGCTGCTTTGCGGGGACATACTGGGTCATCAGACGTTCCTGCAGCACTTGAATTTCTTTAAAAACCTGTAGATTGTCTTCCTGCAGAGTTCGCTGCTTCTCCTCGGCCTTCTCGAGGTGCGTACGCAGACCTTGCAGTTGGTTCTGCAGTCGGTGCTCTGCTTCAAACTTCTCACCTTCCAAAAGTCTATTTATTTCTTTAAGCTCGTGCAGCTTTTCATTTTTTTCCTTGACGTCGTTTGTCAAATTAAAATTTTCTTCTTTCAGTTTTAAGTTTTTTCTTTGTAATCTTAAATTTTCTCCTTTTTCAGTCTCTGTACTATTCAGGGCCTCTTTGCAGTCCTCCTTCCATTTACGCACATCTGCTTTGAGAATGACAGTCTCCTGGCGTGAGACTTCCTTCTCTAGGTTGAGGGTCTGAAGCTCCTTCTGGGAGACTTGGAGATCTGTATTAAGATTGACAATCGTTTCTTTAGAAATGTCCAGCTCCTCATTGAGACTGTGTAGTTCCTTTCTGGAAACTTCCAGGTCTGTGCGGCAGCTGTTGGTCTCATGATGTGAGGCATCCAGTGCTCTGCGTAGTGTCTGAACCGCTTTCTGAGATACGTCCACCTCTATCCGGACATTGTTGACCTCCTGTTGTGAGGCATTCAGCTCTATGCGTAGAGTGCTGGAAGACTGTCATCTGCTTCAGTGCCTCCTCATACTTCCGCTTTAGCGTAGCCACCATTTTATCAGATTGGCTCTGCTTTTCATCCATGGCGGAAATAGTAGCATTTGCAGTATCTAGCTCAGTCTTGAGATCGTCCAATTCTGTCCTGGCTAAAGAGTAAATTGTGAGCACATCTTTTTGTAGCCTCACGTTATTTTTCTGTTGCTCTGTGCAACCATCTTCCTTTTGTTTCAATTGTTCACGGAGCATATCACAGTCATGCCTGGCATTTTTCAGGGCATCTTCAGGGCTGGTCAAGGGATCATAACTCACTGGTTCCGGCTCCACTTCCCTGGGATGGTTGGTTGAGGGTTCCTCACTTTTGGCCCCGGACAGACACTTCTTTGGGTTCACGACTTCTGCCTTGGGCCCTCTGGATATTCGGTTAACCGCGGGACGAATTCTCCATTTTCTCTAGGCTGCAGGGCAACTCGGTCCCCCTTTTCCTCCACAGGATCTGCGGACGTGTCTGTTCCTTCCACGGTAAGTGAAGAACCGCTTTTCTTTTTCCGCTTTTT
Source organism: Ascaphus truei (assembly GCF_040206685.1). Lineage (NCBI taxonomy): Eukaryota > Metazoa > Chordata > Amphibia > Anura > Ascaphidae > Ascaphus > Ascaphus truei. The sequence goes on along the minus strand of NC_134486.1, from coordinate 188,247,728 downwards.
TGTTTTGGATGACTCCGTTCCATCCGGAATACTGGGGTCTCCTTTATTTGAAACTTCAGCAGCTTCATTATATACGCCAGACTTTTCTTGCAGTTGCTTTAGCTGACAGAAATATTGAGTGATCTGCTGATCCCGCTCTTTCTCTTGTCGACCATAATCGTCATCATAGAGAGCGGTCTTTTCGGTTCGTGCCGAGTTCAGGCACCCCCACCATTCTTGGGGTGTTTTGTCGGTGTGACTCGGTTCGGGTTCCCCGTAAGATATGTCTTCCTCTTTATTGGACTGGAAGGGCCACTCTTCCGTGGGGTAGGGTTCATTACAGGAACGCTGCATCTTGTCCTCCATTTTTAGGCAATCAGGTGTAATTTTCTTCCTGACCTCAGGAGGCGCAATTGCAGCTGTTGCCACTGTATTTGCTAGAAACCCCAATTGTGGTAGTCCTACAGGTGGGCATATTTTGCTTGTAGAGATCGTAGCTCTCACAGGCATCTCTGTAGACTTTTCTTTCTTGGATAAGTTTTACAATATCAGCAGTATTGTGCACGCATTTTCTCTCATCAGGTATACAGGATGTGCAGTTGCTAGGTAAAAATGTCTATTTGCTTTACACCATTTACTTGCTAGGTGCAATCCCTCCGCTTCAGCAACAGAATTTTTTATTCTGCTTGAGTTCAGTAATTTTCAGTCTCATCTCTGGGTATTATGGCATTCACACTTCACACTTTGGGTGTATGTTTTGCTCCAAAGATACATAGGTAGACTTTTTTACTTGCAGAAAAAAAAACCATTCTTTGCAGTGGAATATTTCTTTCACTCCCGGCAGGGTGACTCAACACTCAGCAATTGGCTTTGGAATACCTTTTACACAGTTCAGCAATTACTTTTTCCAAGGTAGGGCAATTTTACACTCGGCATTTGTTTGCTAAAAATTCCCCTGCTTCAGCACAGTCTTGTATCAATTTTCACACTTTTCTGCATATACTCCATTCACAGCTGGTAGCCCTATGCGGTGTGGCAACCCTTATTTGCAAAATCAGTACCGCTCGTGGGTCACCATCTGTATTCACTGCTTCAGCGAAACTTTTGAAAACAACAAACACCTATCCCTTTTTAAGGGCTGACTCACTTCTTGAACCCTGACTATGGCTGGAAGGCAAAACCCCTATTTCAATGACCATATTACACTTTGTGTTAGGCAAATAAGGTTTAGCTGCTTCAGCAGTCTCTCTCCTCTTGGGATTGGGGAAAAGAGTCCATCTGTGGTTTTGTAGGTTTCAGTGCAGTGTAAGTTTCCTGCCTGGGTGTGTATCCCTTTAACTCTGGTCTCTGCTGCATGAGATTTTTTTAAGTTGCTCAGACTGTTTGTAGGCAAAAAGCATTAAAAAAAAATTCACATAAAAAATCTCCAGTTCTTTTTAACTTCAAAGACACCTTTCGTCCCACTTCGGACACCATGATTCTTAACATCAGGAAACCATCCAAACAAGGGGTAAACAAAGCTTCTATTCACTTGGGAGTATTTCTAGTGAAATACTATGCGGTTCACAACTCCCTTAGATAAGCATGTCTCCCAGCCCCAAACATATAGCATGAAATGAACAGATATAAAAAGTCTAGTAAATAAAAGTCTTATCTGTTCCTTGTGGTTTGGAGGGAAAATCTTCTCTGTCCCTAGTTCAGCTCCCTTTTCCTCAGGGTGTGTCAGCATTCAGGTTTAAAAGTTTCCCCTGTGTCTTGAAAGCAGCTCTGCTATTTCTTCTGGCAGGCTCAAGACAAGTGTCCCTTCCTTGGTTCAGCCCAGTTGTGGACTAAGGAATCTCTGCTCTGTCTCCAAAGTTCAGCTCAGGTGTGAGCAAATGAGTCTCTCTTCCTGTCTCAAAAGACAGGCTTTTCTAAGCAATCTTAATCAGGCAGGTGGTGTTTGTTAATTGACTACCAGCAGTTAACCACCACACTGCTGGATTAGAGGCACATTACTTGAACCGGGATAACTCCCCTGTTACAGGACCCAAGCATGTTCAGTGAGGACAGCCATAATTTGTCTACCGGTCTCAGCTCTGGAGTTTCGCAACGGTAGCGGTCTGCCTGGGTCTTCTGTCTGACGGAAGCCTCTTTTAGGTTACTCTGGATCTTGGTCCATGAATTTTGCAGTGCTTGGATCCAGTCGTCCACTGCAGGAACCCCAGAAGGCGGGGAAGAGTTGGGCAGTCGTGCCGGATGAAAACTGTAATTTACGTAGAAGGGCGAGACCTGTGTGGATTCTTTCCTCAGGGAATTATGGGCGAACTCTGCCCACGGGAGAAGGTCTGCCCAGTCGTCCTGAGTGTCCGCGATGAAGCAGCGCAGGTACTGCTCCAAGGACTGATTGGTCCTTTCTGTCTGTCCGTTTGTCTGTGGGTGGTACCCGGATGAAAAATGCAGGGAGATGTCCAATTTCTTTGTGAAGACCCGCCAGAATTTCGAGATGAACTGGGACCCTCTATCCGATACGATGGTCGTGGGAGTTCCGTGGAGACGGAAGATCTCCTTATAGAATATGTCCGCTAGTGTGGGAGAGTTCGGTAGGCCTTTAAGTGGAATAAAATGTGCCTGTTTCGAGAAGCGATCTATGACTACAAGTATTGTGTTCATACCTCTGGATCTTGGCAGCTCTACTATGAAATCCATAGATAGGTTCCTCCAGGGGCGGTCTGGGATTGGTACGGGATTCAAGAGTCCTTGCGGTTTGCTGTCGGGCACCTTATTCCTTGCACATGTGGTGCATGCCTTGGTGAATTCCTTTATGTCGCCTTGCATGTCAGGCCACCAGAATGTCTGTGTGATTAAGTCTGCGGTTCTTTTGATACCAGGATGACCGGCGGTTTTTGATGAGTGTCCCCATTCCAAGATCTTTTTGCAGAAAGGAAGTGCTGCGAAGAGGCATCCATCCGGGACCTCCAGACCTTCCGGAATGTTAGTTTGATCCCGCAGGATGTCATCCATTATGTCAAATGTGTTGGCGGAGATGATGAACCTGGCAGGCACGATGGTTTCTGATTTGGCTTCGGTTTTGTTCTCTGTTACGAACTGGCGGGAAAGAGCATCTGCCTTTACGTTCTTGGAACCGGTTATGAATGATATGATGTAATTGAAACGAGAGAAGAATAGGGATCAGCGGGCTTGACGGGCTCCAAGTCGTTGAGCGCTTTCCAAGTACATGAGGTTCTTGTGGTCGGTGAGGATTGTAATGGGGCTCTCTGTCCCTTCCAGTAGATGTCTCCACTCTTCTAAGGCTAGTTTGATGGCTAGTAGTTCTCTATTTCCCACATCGTAGTTTTGCTGTGCCGATGAGAATTGTTTAGAGAAGAAGGCACATGGGTGTAGGTTTGAAGACGGTGATCCTCTCTGTGACAAAATGGCGCCGGCTCCGATGTCTGATGCGTCCACCTCAAATGTGAAAGGTAGTCTGGGATTGGGGTGGATCAGTATGGGTGCAGAGATGAAGGCTTTCTTTAAGGCGTTGAAGGACTGGATAGCTGCAGATGGCCAGGACACAACGTCAGCTCCTTTCTTTGTGAGAGCCGTGATGGGTGCAACAATGGAAGAGAATTTGTGGATACACTTTCTGCAGTAATTTGCAAAGCCTAGGAACCTCTAGATGCCCTTGAGGGACGTGGGAAGTGACCAGTCCATCACGGCCTTCAGTTTGGAGGGGTCAATGGAGAACCCTGAATCGGATATGATGTATCCTAGAAAAGTAGTGGATTTTTGATGGAAGTTGCATTTTTACAGTTTGGCGTAGAGGTGGTGCTGACGAAGGCGTAGAAGTACCTATTTGACTTGGTTAATATGCTCTGAGATGGTCTTGGAAAAAATTAAAATGTTGTCCAGGTAAACAATAACGAATCTGTTCAGCAGGTCTCTGAATATTTCATTTACAAAGTCTTGAAAGACCGCTGGAGCATTGCACAGGCCGAACGGCATGACCAGGTATTCATAGTGGCCATCTCTTGTGTTGAATGCCGTTTTCCACTCGTCTCCTTGACGGATCTCCTTACTAGGTTATAGGCACTACGGAGGTCCAATTTGGTGAATATGGTGGATCCCTGTAGATGGTCGAACAGCTCCGATATCAATGGTAGTGGGTAGCGGTTTTTAATAGTGATCTTGTTTAGTCCTCGGTAGTTGATGCAGGGTCTTAGAGTAACATCTTTCTTTTTGACAAAAAAAAATCCAGCCCCTGCCGGTGACAAGGATTTTCTGATGAACCCTTTTTGGAGGTTCTCCTGTATATATTGGGACATAGCTTTCGTCTCCGGGAGGGAAAGAGGGTAAGAGTGCCCTCTAGGCAGGATAGAACCAGGCAGGAGATCTATAGGACAATTGAAGGATCGATGGGGGGTTAGTACCTCTGACCTGGCTTTGTCGAATACGTCTCTGAATTCAGTGTATTCTTCTGGTAAAACGTCTTGTGATTCCTCTGGGGTCTTCATGCTGCAGATCTTTTGAGGTGGAACTGCGCATGTTGTGGAGCATTGTTGGTTCCAAGAGATGGGTCTTTGCTTGGTCCAGTTAATGAGTGGTTTGTGGTGTTGTAGCCAAGGAAGGCCCAGGATAATCTCGACGGATGGTGAGTGGATCACGTCTAAAGTGATGTTCTCCCTGTGGGTCTGTTCGCATACCAGGGAGATTTCCGCGGTCTGTAGGATGATGAAGGTCGGCTGCAGAGGACGTCCATCAATGGCCTCCAATCCCACCAGGGTTTTTCTTTTTTCCAATGAGATGTTGTTCCTTGTGGTGAATTCTTGGTCTATGACGTTTCCTGCGGAACCAGAGTCGATGAAGGCGGATGCCCTCACCGCGAGGCCCGGAGCCTGAAGGGATACCGGAATCAGGATTCTGTTGGGTAGGGGTTCTTTGGTGATGGAAGAGTTGAAAAGTACTCCCATGGGGGTTCCTCTGGGACTCCGTGGGGATTGGTCATTTCCCGACTTGAGTGATCAGCGGAGGGCTAGGTGGCCCGGATTGCCACAGTAGAGACACAGGCTAGAGGTTCAACAACGTTATTTCTCAGAGAAGGAGAGTTTTTTGCCACCCAACTGCATGGGTTCTGGAACCTCGGTCATAGGTGTCTCTGGAATGAAGGAGTGGAAAGGTGAAGACCTGGCAGGTACCTGACGGTTCCATAAACGCTCGGCTTTCCTCTCCTGCAGACGTTGGTCTACCCGTATGCAGACTGCGATGAGCTCCTCCAGGTCCGCTGGGCGCTCCTGCGTGGCGAGCTCGTCTTTCAGGGGTTCTGAAAGTCCTTGCCAGAAGGCGGAAGAGAGGGCCTCCCTGTTCCATCCTGTCTCTGAGGCGATTGTCCGGAATTCCAAGGCGTATCTTGCCACCGGACGATCTCCCTGGGAAACATGAAAAAGGGAAGACGCTGCAGTAATTTTACGCCCTGGGGTGTCAAAGACACGTCTGAACTCCTTGGTGAATTGTCCGATGTCTAGAGTAAGGTCTCTTCTCTGCTCCCAGATAGGAGAGACCCACGCCAATGCATCGCCCGTGAGCAAGGAGACAATGTATGCCACTCTTGACCTTGGGGTCAGGAACTGGGAGGGTGTCATCTCAAATTGAATGAGGCATTGATTCAAAAAGCTGCGACATTCTAAAGGGTCTCCGGAGTACTGGTTAGGCATGGGGAGTCGTGATTCAGACAGTGTGGGTTGTGGGTTAGAGAAGGTGGGTGTGCTGGATTGTTGCACTTGCATTGAGAGGGTCTGGAGGTCTTTCTGTAAGGAGTCTAGGCGACGGTCAGACTGCTCAAGATATTTCTCCAGTCTAGAGAACATGGCGGCATGAGATGCCACCACAGCGGGGTCTATGTTTGTGGGGCTTAGCATACTGTCATGCTGTGCTCACCAGAAACAGGACGAGACCCCGGTACTGAGATGGGAGTAGTAACAAACACCAGCCACAGGCACGGGGGCCACGTACGGAGTGTAGGTTTGTCTTGACAGCAGGGTCAGGGATATAGATATCAGAGTTGTCTTTATACTTGCCGAGTTCAACGTAGGAGATATCCGAAGCGTAGAAGGTACTTTTGCCAAAGTCAGGGTTGGAGAGTGGAGAGTGGTCGAGGTGCAATGCCGAGTTCAGGATTAGAGAGGAGCGAGGAGTCAGAGGTAGCCAAGATCAGGAGCCAGAGGTTGGAGTAGTCAAAGCAAGCCGGTTCGGTACAGAGAAGATCAAAAACTGGAACAAAACAACAGGACAGGAACAAGGCAGGAACAGCAAGGGTAAACACAGAGTAACAAGAATCTATGCTCAGCCAATGTGCCTATAACATTGGTGAGCATATATAGGCTGGATCAGCCAGTCTCCATGGGGGGGTGGAGCGGGGGCGCGGCCTCCGCGGTAGCTGTGATAGGTCCAGGGCTCAACGAGCAGGTGTAGCTGTTTGTGCAGCTAAAGAATGCATCTATGAGCAGGTGCAGCTGTTAGTGCAGCAAATGAATCTTGACACGGAGCTTGGGGGCGTGGTGCACATGTCACATGCGAGCTCTGCGCGCAGTCAGTGTGCATCATAGTTACATAGTAGATGAGGTTGAAAAAAGACTTCCGTCCATCAAGTTCAACCTATGCTAAATTTAGACAACAGATACTTTATCCTATATCTATACTTATTGATCCAAAGGAAGGCAAAGAAAAAAACCCATTAAGGGGAAAAATTAATTCCTTCCTGACTCCAAGAATTGGCAATTGGATGAATCCCTGGATCAACATCCTTCCCAAAGATACTTATTTGGTATATCCCATCTAAAAAGATGTCCAACCTTTTTTTGAACAAATCTATTGTATCTGCCATCACAGTCTCCATGGGTAATGAATTCCACATTTTAACTGCCCTTACTGTAAAGAACCCTTTCCTTTGTTGCTGGTGAAATTTCCTTTCCTCCAACCTTAAGGGATGGCCCCGAGTCCTTTGTACTGCCCATGGGATGAATAGTTCTTTTGAAAGCTTTTTGTATTGTCCCTGAATATATTTGTATATGGTTATCATATCCCCTCTTAGAAGCCTCTTTTCTAATGTAAATAAATCTAATTTAGCTAGCCTCTCCTCATAAGTTAGAATGTCCATCCCCTTTATTAAGTTGGTGGCTCTTCTCTGCACTCTCTCTAGTTCCATAATGTCTTATTTCAAGATTGGTGCCCAAAATTGTACTCCATATTCAAGGTGTGGTCTTACTTATGCGTTGTAAAGGGTCATAATTATGTTTACTTCCCTTCCATCCATTGCCCGTTTGATGCAAGATAAGATCTTGTTTGCCTTTGCAGCTACTGCATGACATTGGGCACTATTGCTAAGCCTGCAGTCTACAAGCACTCCTAAATCCTTCTCCATCAAGGATTCCCCCAATATATCTCCATTTAATTTGTAAGTCGCCTTTTTATTCTTGCATCCCAAATGCATAACCTTACATTTATCTGTATTAAACCTCTTTTGCCATTTACCTGCCCACGTTTCCAGTCTCTCCAAGTCCTTCTGAAGAGAAATTACATCCTGCTCTGATTCTATTACCTTACACAATTAATATCATCAGCAAATATGGAGACTTTGCTCTCGATCCCAACCTCAAGGTCATTAATAAACAAATTAAAAAGCAGGGGTCCCAGTACCGATCCTTGAGGTACTCCACTCACGACTTTAGCCCAACCTGAAAAAGTTCCATTTATGACAACCCTCTGTTGTCTGTCCTTTAACCAGTTTTCAATCCAGGTGCATATATTATTACTGAGTCCAACGTTCTTTATTTTGTACACCAACCTCTTGTGTGAAACCATATCAAATGCCTTGCATATCAAAAGATTGCAAAATCTAAGTAGACCACATCAACAGCATTACCCTGGTCTAGATACCTACTTACCTCCTCATAAAAACAAATAAGGTTAGTTTGGCAAGATCTTTCCTTCATAAATCCATGCTGACTATTACTAATAATTTTATTTTCCATTAGGTATTCCTGAATATTATCCCGTATTAAACCTTCAAGTAGTTTCCCTACTATTGAAGTCAGGCTTACAGGTCTGTAATTTCCCGGTTGTGATCTAGCTCCCTTTTTAAATATAGGCACCACATCTGCTTTATGCCAATCTTGTGGTACTGAGCCTGTGGAAATGGAGTCCTTGAATATTAAATATAATGGTTTTGCTATTACTAAGCTTAACTCCTTGAGAACTCTTGGATGTATGCCATCGGGGTCAGGTGCCTTATTAACTTTAATCTTTTCAAGTCGCTTATGAACTTCTTCCTCAGTTAACCAATTGTTCATTAATATGGAGGTTGTGGCTTCCTCCTGCGGCACTACTATTGAACTTGATTCTTCCCTGGTAAACACAGAGGCAAAGAATTTGTTTAATACCTCAGCTTTTTGCTTATCTCCAATAATCTGCCTACCCATCTCACACTGAAAGGGTCCTATATTTTCTTTTCTCATTTTTTTGTTATTAAGGTACTTAAAGAATTTTTTAGGGTTGACCTTACTTTCTATTGCAATCCTTTTTTCATTATCCATTTTTGCTAATTTGATTGCCCTTTTGCAATTTTTGTTACATTCCTTATAATTCTGATACGATGTCTCTGTCCCTTCTGACTTAAAGAATCTAAACGCTTTCCTCTTCTTGTCCATTTCCTCCCCTACCTATTTATTTAGCCACATTGGTTTTGACTTATTTATTTTATACTTATTACCTAAGGGTATACACTGATAAGTGTGCTTTTCTAACAATGTTTTAAAGACTGCCCATTTATCTTCTACATTTTCCCCTGCAAAAACATCATCGCATTGTATTACTACTAGATTAGACCTCAGTTTATTAAAATCTGCCTTTCCAAAGTTGAAGGTCTTTGTTGAACCCAAGTAATCTGTTTTTTGATAATTTATTTCAAATGAGACCATGTTATGATCACTGTTACCCAAATGTTCCAGGACTTGAATATTTGTTATTACTTCTACATTGTTTGATATGACTAAATCCAGAACTGCCCCTCTCCAGGTTGGTTCCTCAATAATTCGGGTCATATAATTGTCTTTAAGCACCCCCAAAAACCTGTTCCCTTTTCTTGTAATGCTAATCTCATTGCCCCAGTCTATGTCTGGATAATTAAAATCCCCCATTATGCAAACATGACCCAGTTTTGATGCCTTCTCCATTTGCAAAAGTATTTTAGCTTCCTCAATCTCACAGATATTTGGTGGTTTATAGCATATTCCCACAAACATTTTCTTTATACTTTTACCTCCACTGCTAATTTCTATCCACAAAGTCTCTACATTTTCATCATTCCCTTCATAGACATCATCCCTTATAATAGGTTTAGATCCGGTTTAACATATAAACATACTCCACCTCCCCTTCTATTAGGCCGATCCTTCTGAAAAAGAGAATAACCCTCTAAATTAACTGTCCAGTCATGAGTTTCATCCCACCATGTTTCAGTAATGCCTATGATATCATACTGCTCCCTTGCAGCTATTAATTCAAGCTCCCCCATTTTATCTGTCAGGCTTCTTGCATTAGCAAGCATGCATTTCAGTTATTTTTCAGCCTGTACTATAATCTTATCTGCTCCTTCCTTTCTGCGCCCACTTTGTTTAGTCTTTAGAAGTTTTCTAGTATTATCTGTATTTACTATGGGTGTCTCACTGCTTGTCAAACTTGCACTTGCCCCCATTCTACCTCCATACCACCTTGTATCCTCATCTATTCCATTTAGTTTATTATCTGTTTCATTCCCCTCCCCCCTCCATCCTAGTTTAAAATCACTTCCAACCTTTTTAACATTCTCCCCCCTAGCACAGGAGATCCCTTTTCATTGAGGTGCAATCCGTCCCTAGAATATAGATGGCACCTCTCAGAAAATGAGTCCCAGTGCTCTATAAACCCAAACCCCTCCTTCCTGCACCACTTTCTTAGCCATGCATTAACCTCCCTGATCTCTGACTGTCTCCCTGCGGTAGCGCATGGCACTGGTAGTATTTCAGAAAATACTACCTTGGAGGTCCTTGCCTTAAGCTTTTGGCCTAGATCCCTGTAATCATTTTTTAGGACCCTCCATCTTTCTCTAACTTTGTCATTGGTGCCAACGTGTACCAAGACCGCCGGGTCAATCCCAGCCCCCCCCCAACAATCTGTCTACCCGATCCGCAATGTGCCGAACCCGGGCACCCGGGAGACAACAAACTGTTCGGTTCATGCGGTCCTGGCAACAGATTGCCCTATCTACCTTCCTAATAATGGAGTCCCCTACCACCACAATCTTTCTTTGTATCTGAGCATCCTGAGTCACCTCTGTGCTGGAGGAACTATTCCCCTGGCTGCTAGAGGAATTAGTCGAAACAAGGGCCTGCTCAGTGAGCTTTAATTCCCTTTCAAGATTGCCAATGTCCCTCAATATTGCAAGTTGCCTCTTCAGATCAGCAATCTCTGACTCTAAAGAGACCACCCGCTCACACTTTTCACAGCGGTATGCTCCTTGGAACAGCTGCTCCAAGTGCACATACATGTGGCAAGATGTGCATTGAGTGGCATTTTCAATCCTGCTCATTCTAGCAACTATGAAGTTTAGAAGTACTAACAGTAAACTGTACTTCAATAACTATACCTTGTTTAACCACTTCCTTGTTCAAACTGCTTCTGGTTCTAACTGCACACACTTTAAACAACCAGCACTTGAAATCAACCACACATATCAGTCAATACACGCAAGCTCAGGATTCGTTAGAAGCCTCTGTTTAAATAGGGACACCCACTAGGTGTGTTAGGTTATCAATTAACTAACCCCACCCATTGCAGGTGTGTTAGGCCAACCAATTAACCAACCACACCCACTCTGCCTCAGGCAGGAGAAAGGGAAAAAAAGTTACAGGCTTCAAATTACAGCACACTTTAAAGATAGATTAACCCACTGCACACTCCCAAAAAACAGCCACCCCTGCTAGTATACCCAGTACTTCCCTTTCCTTCTGGTTCTAACTGCACACACTTTAACCAACCAGCACTTGAAATCAACCACACATATCAGTCAGTACACGCAAGCTGATCCGGGGGCGGAGCCAGAGTCCGTGGCGTCGGATGATGCCATTTTGGGACTCGTGCATGCTGCGCGCGTCTGGTAAGGAATGTGGTCCATAGGGACCCCGCGCGTGCGCGGTGGTGCTCGAGAGGATGCGCGGAGCGGCTGTACCTCGGTAATCCTTACAATCACCTCTTTGTATAATGTAGATATTAGTCCCTGTGTGTCGGTTCCCTGCACACAGAGCTTTTCAAAATTGGTCATACAGTAGGTGGACGTACTGTATGTTTGTTGTAGAATGCCCGGATCTGGAGGTATCTATATAATTCTGAGTTAGGGATGTCCTTTTCTGACTTAATTTGTTCAAATGTCTTTATAGAGTTTCTACCTTCCAGATCTTTTAATCTCTTGACCCTCCTTTGTCGCCAAATTTGGAAACTTTTGCTGTCTAATCCTGGGGCAAACTCCGGATTATTGTATAGTGGAGCCATCAAAGTGGCTTTTGAAGTTAGTGAGCAACTAAATTTGGATGCCTCCCAAATTGCTACTGAGTTAAGCACTGAGGAAAGCGGTTGATTAATCCTTTTTAGTCTACAGTATTTTTAGGGTACCAAATTAGATTGCCAATCTCCAGTGGGGCACATAACTTTTTTTCTAGCCACCCACCTTCTTGCTTCTGGATCTGTGTGCCATTGTGCAATTTGGCATAACTGGGCCGCTTTGTAATATGAATACAAGTCAGGTACCGCCAAGCCTCCAGATTCTTTAGGTCTTTGCATAATTTTTGCCCTAATCCGTGTTTTTTTGTTTTTCCAAATAAATTTCGAGATTAAAGTTTGCATGGATGCTATGTCTGATCTTACAATGGGTATCGGGAGAGTCTGGAACAGATATAGTAATTGTGGGAGAAGGTTCATCTTTGCGCTACAGATCTTCCCGATCCAAGAGATTCCATAGGAAGCCCAATCTCTCAGCTCTTTCTTCAAGGCCTGTAGGAGTTTGGGGTAATTTGCTTGGTATAATGTTTTTGCATTTTTTGTAATATACACGCTTAGATATTTCATGGCTTTCTGCTGCTACTGTACCTGAAATTGAAATTAATTTCTAATAATTTTTATGTTTCTTTTGGTATGTTTAAACTAAGGGCTTCGTTGTACTGGTTTATTTTAAAGCTTGAGATTCTGTTGAATCCGGTTACAAGGTTGAATAGATTTGGTAGCGAGGTAAGAGGTTTTGATAGTGTCAGTATAATATCGCCGCGTACAGCGCAACTTTATGGATCTGAGATTTTATTTGGATTCCCATTATATTTTCATTGCTCCTGATTTGAGCTGCGAGTGGTTCCATACATAAGGCGAACAACAGGGGCGATAGTGGGCAGCCCTGTCTTGTACCACTCTTGATTTGAAACAATTCCGAGGGGAAGCCCTGATGTCGGACCCTTGCTGCTGGGGCCGTGTACAATGCTTTGATAGCCCAGAGTAATTTATCTCCGAACCCAAACGCTCCAAGCATGGCCTCTAGGTATGGCCAGTCTATTCTGTTGAAGGCTTTTTCAGCGTCTAAACTTAGCGCTAACCCTGAGATCCCGTTGGCATTCACAAGGTCTATTATATCTATAATTCGTCTGAATTTGTCGGCCGCTTGTCTATTTTTGATAAAATGAACTTGATCTGAGTGAATCAGCCTCGGCAGAACAGCACTCAATCTGGTGGCCAGTAATTTGGAATAAATTTTAATGTCTGAATTTATTAATGATAGCGGCCTATATCTTTGGCAGGTTGATGGGTCTTTGTCTGTTTTATGTATCAGTGAGGTTGACGCTTGGAGCATCTGTTCCGGGAACGACTACCCTGCTAGGACTGCATTAAACATTCCCAGCATGTAAGGGGCCAATATCTCTACAAATTTCTTATAATACAGATTTGAAAATACGCCTGGGCCTGGGGCCTTTGAGGGCTTCAAATCCTTGATCACCTCTTTTAACTCTTCAATTGTGAAGTCGGATTGAAGACTCTCTCACTCTAACCTACTCAACCTTGGTAATAGTGAGTCGTTCAAGAACGTCTGAAGCGTACTTCTTGTCTTCTCACTGTGAATCACCTTCTCCCCATTATACAAACAGGAAAGAAACTGGCGCACAGCCAAGAATGGGTCCCAAATGTATGAATAAAAAATCTTCTTTATTGAGCCGTCTTAAAAATGGAGGTGAACAACCTCCTACGTGTTTCGTTTAAAAATACTTTATACAATTTTTCATAGTATAACTTAAACTCTTCAACTATGCGTTTGGGGTTGGAGGTCATCTCTCCTGTTTGTGTCCGAATTTTATGTATATTATAATTTTGTTGCCTATTTCGAATTTTGTTTGCTAGCATGGTATCTGGCTTGTTGGCTTTTTCAAAGAATTTCCTCTTTATCCACCTCAGTGTTCCCTCAGCCTGGGAGGTTAGGAGCATGTTAAGTTCAATCCTAACATCTTTCAACTCCTGCAGAATTGTTTCCCCACCTGTTCTGCTATGTAGTGTGGAGAGCTCGTGTAACTTCGCCCTTAATTCCGTTAATTTAGCCTCTCTTTTTTTTTTCCTGCCTGCTGCTATCCCAATTAGAGTTCCTCTTAGTGTGGCCTTATGGGCTTCCCATAAAGTTAGGTGAGATCTCACACGACCTTTATTAATCTCGAAGAACTGTCTCAATTCATCTTGCACAGCCTGTGCCAGTTCCGGGATTTTAATCAAGGATTAGTTTAATCTCCAGTTTGCCCCTGGGTTTTCCAGTCTAATCTGTGTGCGGAGTAAAGCGAAAGAATAGCGCACCATCGATGACTGGAGTCAGGAGGGGATCCAAGTAACAAATTCTTGTCAAGAATTTGTTACTTGGATCCCCTCCTGACTCCAGTCATCGATGGTGCTCTATTCTTTCGCTTTACTCTGGATCAATCAGCAGCAGCACATCATCCACTACAAGGAGGTGTCCGTGAGTAATTGGGCTCACATGCCTTACTAGCCCCCAATGAAATTGTCTGTGGTGAGTCCCTCATTCACTCTCAGTTTTCAGGGAATTATGGCTTAAATACCTTTAACAGGACTTACTCACTTTATGGTATATATCTCCCTATGTTTTGGGACTGAATGATTATTTTTAGCAGGGTATTTGAGCATTCTAACAAACTTTCTTGCTAATCTGTGTGCACCTTAGCTCTATGGGTGCGTGATCAGACCATGAAATATCATGGATCCTAGTATAGGAGATCTGTGGGACCATTCTATTTAAAACAAAGAAGTAAACAATTCTGCTGTAACTGTCGTGTGGGTGTGAATAGAATGTGTAGCTTCGGTCATTGGGGTGCTATTGCCTCCATATATCAACTAATTCCCTTTTTTGGGTCGTTACACATTCGCCACTTCTACTCTTTTTGCAGGTCGACCAATCTACCTCTGGATCTATGGTTTGATTAAAATCTCCTGCTAAGATTATGTGCCCCTGTTTCCATTTGTCTAGATTTTCAAAAAAAGATGTCTAAAATTGGGGTTCATTCGCACATGGCGCGTATACTGCTGCGGCCAAGTTTATTCGAGCATTTGCCCGTTCTTGGCCGCAGCAGTAGCCTGGCGCGCGCCCGAGAGTGACGGGCGTGCGCCGAAGCAGCGGAAGAGCGCCCTCCGATCGGGGCGCTCTCCCTACCGCTGCCGGGTCCGCCGGAACCCCCTGCCGCTGTCCCGCGATCGCGGGATACCAGGGCTCCCTCGGGGAGCCCCTGGACGCGCGTGCAGGGGGGCGCACGCTCCCGAGGGGCGGCCACTAGCAAGCCGGGAAATTTCCCGGCTTGCGGTACCGGCCACACTTTAATAAAGTGTGTCGGTAGTGTATGTTCGCGAGAGTGACCCAACAGCCATGTATTTGACCTACTACTATGATATATCTACCTCCTGGATCTCTCTTTATTTTTTCTACTTGAATAGATATTTTATTGCTGAATAGTATCGCTACTCCTCTCTTTTTTTCCTGAGCAGATGCTAGGTATATTTGTCTGTAATGCTTGTCTAAGTATTTCGGAGTGTTCCGTGTACTAAAGTGTGTTTCTTGGAGAAACAAGATGTCATCTCTTTTCCTCTTAAAGTCAGAGAATGCAATCCTTCTTTTCTGCGGGCTATTAAATCCCTTTACATTTTGCGATATACTGTTGCGGCAGACTTTATTCTAACAAATCACCGGTTTGTCCCTGGCTTGTTCCTGGAATGCGACGCTGTTCACCCGGAGCATGCCGCGTTCCCAGCCAGGGGTCATGCCCGGCTGACGCGCGGTTGATGTGTTAATTGATAATGGTTCAGGATTTAATAGGCTGCAATGCTTCACGTGTCCGCCAGATGGCATAAATTCATGAATTGTAATGCAGTATATATATATATATATATATATATATATATATATATATATATATATATATATATACACTACCGACACGATTTATTCGAGCAGGGCTAGTTCCGCAAGCCGGGGGATGCCCCAGCTTGCTAGCCCCACTCCCTCGGCGTGCCGCGCGTCACGCGTCATCGGGTGCCAGCGCCCCCTGCACGCGGGTCCAGGGCTCCCCGAGGGAGCCCTGGTGTCCCGCGATGTGGGGGACGGCGGCAGGGGGTTCCGGGGGACCCGGCGGACCCGGCAGCGGGAGGGAGAGCGCCCCGATCGGAGGGCGCTCTTCCGCTGCTTCGGCGCGCGCCCGGCACCCTCCGGCGCGCGCCAGGTTACTGCTGCGGCCGAGAACGGGCAAATGCTCGAATAAACTCGGCCGCAGCAGTATATATATAAAAACAAACATCACAGCTTGCACTCAATGTACTGGTTCATAGAGACAGGTGCTAATCTCAAATAATAGAAAAACAGCATTACCATTCTCTCGTCCGGTAAAGAAAGACTGCACTCGGTTCAGTAATCATGAAAAACTGTATTGGGCATCTGAATAAAAAAGATAAGTCACCCAATCCGACGTTTTGGTCCTGGAGAAAGGTCCTATTCCAGGACCGAAACGTCGGATTTGGTGACTTATCTTTTTTATTCAGATGCCCAATACAGTTTTTCATGATTACTGAACCGAGTGCAGTCTTTGTTTACCGGACGAGAGAATGGTAATGTTGTTTATATATATATATAGTGCTGTATGCTGGGTGACAATGGGGAAAGACAGGGTTGCAGACCTGTCTAAGACATGCAAATGAACATACAGTAATATTTACAGTTGCTTTATATATATATATATATATATATATATATATATATATATATATATATATATATATACTGTATAACAACAACCCCTATAGCCCCTAACATACAGTACTGTACACATACAGTACTGTATATGCACATCAATGATACTATAGGCCGGCGGGGGCGAGATGTGTTTGCAGCAGAGAGAGATCCGCTGCTCTCTCTGCGCAAACATCGGCACATTAAAAATTATTTAAAATACATTTTTATTCATAGTGTAGATGTGCAGGAGGTCTCCGGAGCTGAAGTGGTCAGCTCCGGAGACCCCCTGCACATCTACACTATGAATAAAAATGTATTTTAAATTTATTTATTTATTTATATTCATGTATTTATTTATTTATTTAGATTTATTTATTAATTGTGCTGCTGCGGTGTGTGATTTTTTTTATTGTGGGTAGCAGGGGTGGGTGAAGGGGGTATTAGCCCCAACGGTGGTTGTGTAGGGCTTGCGGGGGGGTAGTGGGTGCACCCGCAACCCCCCCGCAAGTCCTAAACTCACACCAAGGGCCAAATACCCCCTTCACCCACCCCCGCTACCCACAATAAAGCGGGCACGGTGGGTTAACCCCTTCATTGCCTTAGCGGCTATCAGGTATGGTAATGAAGCAGCATTTCTGTATTTTAATAATATTGTGCAGGAACTTTGATTTGTGGCTCAGGGAACCCCCTGCTCACTGTACAATATTATTAAAAATACAGTCATGCTGCTTCATTACCGTAGCACATAGCCGCAAAGGTAAGGAATGAGTGTTTATTTATATATGTGTTTTATTCATACTGTAGATGTGCAGAGGGTCTCCGGAGATGAACCGCGTTGGTTTTAGGTCCGTGGACCCCCTGCTTCCCGAGATACAGGCCCCTTTATGGGGTGCCGGTATCCCTCTGCTTGGTTTACATGCTGCGGTCACGTGATCGGGACCTTTAAATCCAGAGGGATACCGGCACCTCATAAAGGGGGTTTATCTCGGGAAGCAGGGGGTCCCCGGACCTGAAAGCAATGCGGTTCAGCTCTGGAGACCCCCTGCACATCTACACTATGAATAAAAATGTATTTTAAATTTATTTATTTATTTATATTCATGTATTTATTTATTTATTTAGATTTATTTATTAATTGTGCTGCTGCGGTGTGTGATTTTTTTTATTGTGGGTAGCAGGGGTGGGTGAAGGGGGTATTAGCCCCAACGGTGGTTGTGTAGGGCTTGCGGGGGGGTAGTGGGTGCACCCGCAACCCCCCCGCAAGTCCTAAACTCACACCAAGGGCCAAATACCCCCTTCACCCACCCCCGCTACCCACAATAAAGCGGGCACGGTGGGTTAACCCCTTCATTGCCTTAGCGGCTATCAGGTATGGTAATGAAGCAGCATTTCTGTATTTTAATAATATTGTGCAGGAGCTTTGATTTGTGGCTCAGGGAACCCCCTGCTCACTGTACAATATTATTAAAAATACAGTCATGCTGCTTCATTACCGTAGCACATAGCCGCAAAGGTAAGGAATGAGTGTTTATTTATATATGTGTTTTATTCATACTGTAGATGTGCAGAGGGTCTCCGGAGATGAACCGCGTTGGTTTTAGGTCCGTGGACCCCCTGCTTCCCGAGATACAGGCCCCTTTATGGGGTGCCGGTTTCCCTCTGCTTGGTTTACATGCTGCGGTCACGTGATCGGGACCTTTAAATCCAGAGGGATACCGGCACCTCATAAAGGGGGTTTATCTCGGGAAGCAGGGGGTCCCCGGACCTGAAAGCAATGCGGTTCAGCTCTGGAGACCCCCTGCACATCTACACTATGAATAAAAATGTATTTTAAATAATTTTTAATGAGCCGATGTTTGCGCAGAGAGAGCAGCGGATCTCTCTCTGCTGCAAACACATCTCGCCAGGGGACGGCCTATAGTTTCATTGATGTGCATATACAGTACTGTATGTGTATGTTAGGGGTTATAGGGGTTGTTGTTATACAGTATATACTGTATATATACAGTATATACTGCATTACAATTCATGAATTTCTCGGCTTCAAAGACAACAGCTCGCAAATGCCCCCATGAGTTTTTACACGGCATTGCAGTATTGCAGCCAGCGGGAATAAAATGCTTAAATCACAGCCGCGAAAATAACGCAATACACCCCGGGAGAAAACGACACAAAACCGCAGATAACCGGGATAATCTGAAATTCGCGGAGCTAGCCGAGTTAGAATAAAGTTGGTCGCCACTGTAATAGTTACTGCCATGTGTAATATGTCTGCTGCCAACTGTTTAAATTGCTCACCCTTAACCTTGGACGTCTTTCTCGATTCTCAGGTCTTCTATTTCGAGCTCGCCGGTTCACCGACACACTGCCCCTGCCGCTGGGGGTTGGGGTGGGTGGACACAAGAGGGGGTACAGGGGACATAATAGAGTAACAAATGATAACATTGAGCCTAGATTGGTCAGAGGTTACTTTCCTCCGAACCTCTCCCATTCTGGTTCAGGGACATGGGTTTCTGAGAAATCCATGTTTCCCAGGGGCTTGCACCTTTAGGTGGGGTAAGCCGACCCTCCGGCCTTGTCGGCCCATGCCTACGGCTGAGAAATCTAAAACTCCACTAATCTCACCGCTCCTTCTATAACTTAGCTTATTAATTTTCTAAATTTATCAAACTTGAACTTGCGAACGCAACTCGATCTCTAGAACCCTATCCTTGCCCCTAACTCAGTAATAATATATGCACCTGCATTGAAAACTGGTTAAAGGACAGACAACAGAGGGTTGTCATAAATGGAACCTTTTCAGGTTGGGCTAAAGTCGTGAGTGGAGTACCTCAGGGATCGGTACTGGGACCCCTGCTTTTTAACTTGTTTATTAATGACATTGAGGTTGGGCTCGAGAGCAAAGTCTCCATCTTTGCTGATGATACTAAATTGTGTAAGGTAATAGAATCAGAGCAGGATGTAATTTCTCTTCAGAAGGACTTGGAGAGACTGGAAACGTGGGCAGGTAAATGGCAAAAGAGGTTTAATACAGATAAATGTAAGGTTATGCATTTGGGATGCAAGAATAAAAAGGCGACAGAGAAGAACCACCAAATTAATAAAGGGGATGGACAATCTAACTTATGAGGAGAGGCTAGCTAAATTAGATTTATTTACATTAGAAAAGAGGCATCTAAGAGGGGATATGATAACTATATACAAATATATTCGGGGACAATACAAGGAGCTTTCAAAAGAACTACTGTATTCATCCCAAAGGACTCGGGGCCATCCCTTAAGGTTGGAGGAAAGGAAATTTCACCAGCAACAAAGGAAAGGGTTCTTTACATTAAGGGCAGTTAAAATGTGGAATTCATTACCCATGGAGACTGTGATGGCAGATACAATAGATTTGTTCAAAAAAAGGTTGGACATCTTTTTAGATGGGAAAGGTATACAGGGATATACCAAATAAGTATACATGGGAAGGATGTTGACCCAGGGATTCATCCGATTGCCAATTCTTGGAGTCAGGAAGGAATTAATTTTTCCCCTTAATGGGGTTTTTTGTTTGCCTTCCTCTGGATCAATAAGTAAGTATAGATATAGGATAAAGTATCTGTTGTCTAAATTTAGCATAGGTTGAACTTGATGGACCTATGTCTTTTTTCAACCTCATCTACTATGTAACTATGTAACTCCTGCTGTATCGCGAATCCTGCCTTTTTCTGAGACTGAGATCCCTGTTTATATTAATGATCTCCTTTCAAGTCCTCTATGTATCCCTATCTTCCTTCTTCCATTCTTTCTATCCCCTCCCTCACGGCCTTATCATTATCTCTCTTGTTCTGTGCCTATATTATTTTACTTGTCAGTCTCCTACGTCCTGCTGTGCTTCCTTTCATAGTCTCTCCTCTTCATGACCTTGCGCCGCTACTATCCCCTATCAAGCCTATTCCGTCCTCTCTCTATCCCTATATCTCAGCTCTCCCTCTCCAGCTTTAGCATTTTCTTTTTTTTGTTGGTTGTTTCCCCCCCTCCCTTCCTCCCTTTTGCAACCTTCTTTCACCACTTTACCCGGGCTTGGCCATACCGCAGCCTCTGTTTGACATTCCCCTCCCCCCTCTCCCTTCTTCCCCCCCCCTCCCTTCTTCCCCCCCCTCTCCCTTCTTCCCCCCCACTCTCCCATCCTCCCTTTCACATCTTTCTTTCACCACTCTACCCGGGATTGACTACACTGCAGTGTCGTGTGCCAAGCCTCCGTTCATCATTCCCCTCCCTCCCTCCTCCCCCCCCATGGCCTCACTGTCCTGTCTTGACTTTATGCTGCACTCCCGGCGGAGGAGTTCACGCACCCCTGCCGGGAGCTTCCCCTCCGTGGTGTCGGGCTTCTTCCTGCTCCGGATCTGAGAGCTTTGTGATGACGACTTCCGGCTGTTTCTTCTTCGCGCCTTCATCTCCTCCGTGGCGCTCCTCTGGTGACGTCATCTGGCTGTGTCTGTACAGGGGCTTGCAGATTTGCGCCTTTCTGTCTCTGCCCTCCATTTTTGTGCTCTTTTTTCTTTTCCCCCTCCTTCCACACGCATGGGGCTCTCCATTCTCCGTCGGGGGGGAGGCCATTTTAAGCAGCACTGACCTCTTTTTTCTTTTGCCTCCAACTCAGGTCTGATCTGGCTGGGGATTCTTCTTTGAAGTCTCTGTTGGTGTTTCTTGCTTGCGGTTTACTTCTCTTACTCTCTGCAGGAATATAGCTTTAGGTAAGGAATTTTTAAAATACAACTTTTAAACTTTGTACAGTGCAGCCATGTGGTGGCTACTTTAAGGCTTAATTGACTGCCTCACTCCCCCACCTTTTCTTTTCTTTTCCCTGCTACGTTTTTAGCAGGCTGCCACTCCACCTCCAGGGACGGCTGTGCTTCCTCTTCAGCATAGTAAGTAATGTTTTCCTTTATTCCTAGTTTTTTAAAGAAATCTTCATTGTCAGAGAAGTGCTTTAGTACATGAGGATGAACATTTTTTAACACCATTAGTCCAAAAGGAAATTTCCACCTATATTTCAGACCCTTATCCCTTAGGACCTTGGTCACTGGTTGGAAGGCTCTTCTTTTTCCTAGGGTTATACTGCACCGACACACTTTATTCGAGCAAATACCCAGTATGTACCTGGCAGATACCTGGAATGCGCCGCTCCTCACCTCTGACAAGCCCCGTTGCGTTTGCCTTCCCAGCCTGGGTTCATGCCTGGCTGATGGGCGGCTGATCTGTTAAATGATCATGATTAGGATTTAATAGGCTGCAATGCTTCGTAGTGTCTACCAGATGGCATAAATTCATGAATTGTAATGCAGTATATATATATATACTGTGCAGTATTGCAGCCAGCGGGAATAACATGCTTCAATCCCTGCCTGGAAAATAACCCAATGCACTCGGGCAGAAAACAGTCACAAACCTCAATACACCCGGGTATACCCGAATTCGTGGGACTAGCCGAGCTCGAATAAAGTGTGTCGCCAGTGTAGGTGAAATGTCCTGGAAAATTAAAATTTTTATACCTTCAAAGGTCATTGTTGGGGCAGTTCTTGTAATTTTACAGAGGTCTTCCTTGGTCCTAAAGTGGTGCAGGTGGAGTATCACTTCCCGGGGGGGGATTGTTAGGCAGGGGTCTGGCTCTTAGTGCTCGGTGGCAACGATCCATTTGTAATTCTGCCTCCGATTTTGCAGGGAGCAATGAACCCATCCAGCAGCTTATGAATTCTTCAAAATCTTGAATCTCCTTTGGGATCCCTATTATTCTTAAATTATTCCTGCGGTCCCGGTTTTCGCTGTCCTTTTGTTTTTCTTCCAGCTCTATGACAGGGAGTGGATCTTTTTATTAGTTATTTTCTGTGCTTTAATAGTGCTGTCAATTTCTCCTCCAGAGCACTAGTGCGCATTCCAATGGCCACTATATCTTTTCTCATACTCTCTATTTCGCTGTGAGGTCTGAGAACAGTCTTCCGATTTCTCTTTTGATTGCCACTTGTTCTCCCTCATTTTCTCCACTGTCGGGTATGGAGTCTGTGTCAGACATCTCTGCCTCCCTCCTCTCCCGCGCTTGGAGCCGGTAAGGTAAGATCGCAGATCAATGGCTTTTTTCTTTTGGTGCCTCTTTTGAAGCCGGGTGTTCATTGTCCGGTGGCTAGCTTTGATTACCCGCTCGTTAGGGCTACTTTGCGTTCACTTTTTATTATTTTTTGTTGCATTTATTTGATATTTTGCGCATGTGGGCTGTGGAGCTCCTAGATTATGCTGCCATCTGTACTGGGATCCCTCACCGGTGGAGGCGCTGCATCAAGATAATAAGTATACACAAGTCTCCCAGTGGCGGAGGCTCAGGCCCGAACAGGTGACAGCAGCACAGGTAGTTTCAGTACCATGGTGGGGTACAAGGGCTACACATGTCTCTAAGCTTATTTAGCCATAACTCTACTGGCAAGTATATTTATACTATAGCTTGAGCAATATATGCATCTTATAGGAGTAGTTTAGGATCTAATTTTTGAGGTTGGAAATCATATAGACCCCGTTTATACCACAGCTATAGCGGTTTATTTGGTTGTAAGTTCATACAGCTGAGGATAGGTTAGTGCTTTAGATCATGTAATTACTTTTGTGGTGCTATGCTTTGATTGCATACACATATGTACTTATTTTTCCTTATTTTTTTTTTTTTAGGTTCTCTCAAACGACTGTTTCTCTCTCTCTCTCTCTCTCTCTCTCTCTCTCTCTCTCTCTCTCTCTCTCTCTCTCTCTCTCTATATATATATATATATATATTGTATATACACATACATATATATACACACACAGTGGTCGACAGATGACCCAAACATCTACTCGCCGAACCAAAAAAATCTACTCACCACCGAGCCCCGCCCCCAGCTTTAAAAATTTTTTTTGAATATATTTCTTGTAAGAACCAAGAAAAACTTTGTATCACACACACAGAGTCACTCACACACACACAGTCACACACACACACACACACAGAGTCACACACACACACAGTCGCACACACACACAGTCACACACACACACTTTGAAACCAAATACATTAAAATACAGGAAATAACACTATTCAATATAAGGACTAATATACGTAAAAAGGAAGGAATCTCTGGCTAGACTTGTTGCAACCAATGTTTACTATAGTAAGTTAGCTTTTCATATAAGATTCAGTCCACAACTTTATATTATGTCAAAAGTGATTGAAAAAAAATGCCAATGCTTTCCTTAAAGCAGCAATACGGCTTTCCTTTTTTTTTTGTAAATAGATAGTTAGATAGATAAATAGATAGAGAGAGAGAGAGAGAGAGAGAGAGAGAGAGAGAGAGAGAGAGAGAGAGAGAGAGAGAGAGAGAGAGAGAGAGAGAGAGAGAGAGAGAGAGAGAGAGAGAGAGAGAGAGAGAGAGAGAGAGAGAGAGAGATACTCCACCACGAAGGAAGATACTGCTCACCTGTGGGACATCATTTCTCAAAACCAGATCATTCTATCAATTATTTAAAAATCAAAATCCTCAATGGAATGTTTAAACGCACAAAAGAACGGAAAACATTTGAACTCACAATGATAAGACTCTTTGACACCAAAACAAAAGGAATTCATGCGGATATGGGGTTTCTCACACACTATAAGAATTGTTTGTAATTATCCTGCCTGCCTCTCTTCTTATCCACACCTCCCCCCTCACAGCCACCCCTTCCCCCTCCATGCTGTTCCTTGTCACCGTTTTAAACCCTTTCATGTCCTCAAACACTTTCTCACTGTCAGGAATCAGGGCACACGCCGCCCTCTGCGCTGCCCTTCCCTGCCTGCCCGTTCAGCTGCGGTTCCCTCCTTTCCTACCTCACGCCGTGGACCGCCCCCTGCTCCCCCGTGGCTCTCGCATACGCCGCCATCTCTACCACTGAGTGCGCGCTCGCTCCGTTTACAGAGCGCGCGTCACACAGACTAATTTATTCACTGCACCGCCTGTGTAGCTCCGGCCACCGGCCGTCTCAGAACCCGCAACAAAACTGCTCATCACCTCCTGCCCTATCACAAAGGGCTTCTCGGCTCACTTCTGCCCTGCCTCATCCTCTGATTTGCGCTCTGCGCTTTATTACCCCTGTGGCTCCAATACAACCTCGCTCTGCATAGTTTCGTTTGCCTTGTGCTGTTGGATTCTGTGCCCAGCTCCCTCTTACGTTTCAGACCTTGTTACCGAACTGGCTTGTCTTCCTACCCTCTCTGGCTCCTCGACCCCGGGTTCCTCTCGACCTCGACCTCGCTT
Organism: Ascaphus truei; assembly: GCF_040206685.1. Classification (NCBI taxonomy): domain Eukaryota; kingdom Metazoa; phylum Chordata; class Amphibia; order Anura; family Ascaphidae; genus Ascaphus; species Ascaphus truei. The sequence continues at coordinate 188,223,134 of NC_134486.1, read as the reverse complement.
ACCTCCTGGACCCCTCGAAATCGGCTCACGGACCCCTATGACTCGACCTCGACCCTTGGCTTCGGACTTCACTATGGAACCTTCTCTATGCCCGGATCTGGCAAGTACTACGGCAAGTCCCTTGTACCTCTGGCCTTGGCCACGCTACCAAATCCACACTACGGGCACACCCTCACTACTGCGGGTGCGTGGTTACTCACTCTCCACCTCAGTACTGGGGGTTAGTCTGGTCTGCGGGTAGCACAGCGTGACATTATGCAGAGCCCAACCAACGCAGACACCCCCGAGATGGACCAAATACTAATGGCCCTGGCACAACACTGCCAGACTCTCGGAAACCAAGTAGCCACCCTAACGCAACAACTTTCTAACCTTACTCTCCACGTAATTCCCCCCAGGGTACCACGCACCCCGCGTCTTACTTCGCCCACCCAAGACGGAGCCACCGCCTTGGAACCTAAGATCCCTGCACCCAAATCATATTCTGGAGACCCGCATGCCTGTCGAGGCTTTGTGACCCAGTGCGAGATTCAATTTGAGCTGGCCCCTAGCCACTTCACCTCCGACCGCTCCAAGGTTGTCTATATTTTCTCTCTCCTGACAGGAAGCGCCTTGGCCTGGGCCTCTCTCATCTGGGACGTGCAGCCGGATCTTACCAGGGACTACCCTCGCTTCAAAAGCGAGTTGCAACAGGTGTTCGACACTCCATCCCGCATGGATACGTCGGCCTCTTCTTTGATGTACCTTACCCAGGGGCGTAGGTCCGTAGCAAAATACGCCTTAGAATTCCAGACCATAGCGGCGGAGATTTGGTGGAACGAAGAAGCCCATTTAGCAGTGTTCTGGCAGGGTCTGTCTGAGCCAGTGAAGGATGAACTCGCGACTCAACCACGGCCTGAAACCTTGGAGGATCTGATTTCCCAGTGTATACGGGTGGAACCGCGCCTTCAGGAGAGACGTCATGAACGCCAGCGTCCCAGGTTCGTCATGCCCGTATCGTCCCCAGTCCCCCTGCTATCTTACCACCCACAGATACTTCTGAACCGATGCAGATTGGCAGTCAACAACTTCGGGCTACAGAGAGATCTCACCGAAGGAACGAGGGCCTTTGCTTTTACTGTGGATCCCCTGAACATCTGGTACGCTACTGTCCCCTGAGGCCGGGAAATGAGCACACCCAGTGAGTTATGTGGGGCTCTCCCTGGGTACCATCTCTTCTTGTCCCCTTTCCAAGGAAGAATTTCCCAAGAGGATCATGTTACCGACCCTTCTCGAGGGTCTGGATTTCCGTGTACCCACCTCCGCCTTCCTTGACTCTGAATCGGGAAGAAACTTCATAGACCAGAATTTTGCCATCCAGAAAAAGATTCCGATGATCGAGAAGTGGTTTCCCATAGGCCTAGAGGCCATTGACCGACGCCCCCTGCAACCGGCCTTTATCTCGTTAGAGACCCCCCTGCTTACCTTGTCCACGAAGGATGGTCATTGAGAGACCATATCGTTCGATGTATTCCACTCTCCCACGGTTCAAGTTATCCTCGGGTTGCCCTGGTTACAAAGACACAATCTGCATATCGATTGGACGAATCAGGTACCCATTCAGTGGCAGACCTCATCAGGACTTTCCAGTCCCACTACGCTCCTTGCTGGGTTTGAAATACCTCCCTCTCTTCCCTCCTCCCTTCCGGAGGCATACGCGGACTTTCTGGACATCTTCCGTAAGACTCATACCGACCTTTTACCTCCGCATCGCCCGTATGACTGCCCCATCGATCTGGTTCCGGATACGATCCTTCCCAAGTCCAAATCATATCCACTTTCTTTACCAGAGACTACTGCCATGGCGGATTACATTCAGGAGAATCTCTAAAAAGGATTTATACGGCACTCCACCTACCCAGCTGGCGCAGGTGTTTTCTTCGTAAAAACGAAGGACGGGACGCTCAGACCTTGTATTGATTATAGAGGCCTCAACCTTGTAACGGTCAAGAATCGCTACCCTCTTCCACTCATCTCTGAGTTATTTGACAGGCTACAAGGGGCCACCATTTTTTCTAAGCTCGATCTAAGGGGAGCTTACAACCTCATCCGCATTCGAGAGGGGGACGAGTGGAAGACCACCTTCAATACCCGTAGCAGTCACTATGAGTACCTGGTAATGCCCTTTGGCCTTTGCAACATCCCGGCCGTTTTTCAGAACTTTATCAACAAGGTCTTCCGGGACGTACTAAATGTTTTTTTAATCATCTACCTGGATGATAATCTTATCTTTTCCAAGACCCTCCAAGAGCATGTACTACACACACCAGGCTTGTTTTTGCCCGTCTTCACTTTAATCACCTTTACGACAAACTAGAGAAGTGCCTCTTCCATCAGAGGTCCACAGCCTTCCTAGGCTATATTATCTCTGACAAGGGGTTCAGTTTGGATCCCGAAAAACTGAAGGCCATACTGGAATGGCCCCAGCCCAAGACGTTAAAATCCATTCAACGTTTTCTCGGATTTTCGAATTACTACAGGAAATTCATTTGTAACTTTTCCACCATAGTGGTTCCCATCACGGCTCTTACCAAGAAAGGAGCCGACCCCTCCGTTTGGCCCTCCGAAGCCACAGCTGCATTCGAAACTCTTAAAAGTATCTTCGTTTCGGCACCTATCCTTCGATATCTGGATACCTCCCTCCCTTTCACACTTGAGGTGGGCGCCTGAGACTCGGAAGCTGGTGCAGTGCTCTCCCAAAGAATGGGTCCCCAAGACAAACTAAATCCACGTGGATTTTTCTCAAAAAAAATTCTCTGGCCGAGAAGAATTATGATGTCGGTAACAGGGAGCTTTTGGCCATCAAGATGGCCCTTCTAGAATGGCAACATCTTCTGGAGGGTAACCGGGTTCCTATTTCCATCCTCACGGAACATAAAAATCTTTTATATATCGAAGGAGCACGCCGGTTAGGGTCCCGACAAGCTCGGTGAGCATTGTTCTTCTCAAGGTTCAATTACGTCTTATCCAAGAATGTTAAAGCCGATGCCCTGTCTCGGCAATTCTACCCAGAGGAGAGGCTGGAGGAGATCCCTGAAACCATCCTAACGTCCAAATTTATAATTTCGGCAACCTCATTTGACGTCTTGGACAAAATCATCAAAGCTCAATCACACATTCGGAGAGGTCTAGAGGTTCTGGCGGGTACTCTATATGCATCCCCGCAATTACTGCGGAAAATCCTGGAGTGGGGCCTTTCCTACAGAACTGCTGGTCATCCCGGCTTTAAGAAGACCCTGGATCTCATTGGATGAACCTTCTGGTGGCCCAAGATGGGGAAAGAGGTTCAGGAATTCACCAGTGCCTGCCCAGTATGCGCCCGAAGTAAGACCGCCCTCCAAGGGAATGACTACTATCCTCGTCATTGTGGACACATTCACTAAACAGGCGCACTTCATCCCTCTCAAGGGTCTTCCTTCTTCTTCGGTTCTGGCGGACATTTTCTCCAGGGAGGTGTTCAGACTTCACAGCATCCCCACATCCATAGTGTCCGACAGGGGCTCACAATTCATCTCCAAATTATGGCGGGGCTTCTCCAAGACACTCTGTATTTCTCTCTCGTTCTCCTCTGGCTACCACCCTCAAACCAACGGGCAGACCGAGAGGATGAACCAGAATTTGGAGCAGTGCTTGAGATGCTTTGTGTCAGAGACTCTTGACGACTGGACTGATTTACTACCCTGGGCCGAGTTCTCGATCAATTCACACAAGAACGAGTCTACCCAAGAGTCCCCATTTTTCGCGAATTATGGCTTCCATCCCGCTCATCTCCAGCATCCCCTCAGGGGTATCAGCAGCTTTCACTCGGGTGTCCTTCCTACAAAATTCCTGGAGAAGAATTCAGACAGCACTCACTGGTGCTTCCCAGAGATACAAATGTCAAGCCGACCGGCATCGTCAAAACGCACCTGAATACAAGTGAAAAGAAAAAGATATAAGTGTGCAACTATAGTTAATCTCTAATTGTACTCGTACCCCATAAACACCTCTGTGATATAATATTAAATAATCAACAACCTCTGAATGTTGAGTTTGCCGTCTGCAGCCGTTATGTATGTAGAGGCTCAGCACCCCTAAATAGCAGTGAGACAGAAAAAACAGCGCAAACACAATAGTGAAGTACTTTCAAAAAAGTGTATAAAACATAAAAGAATATATATCTGCGTACATCAGTGTTGCAGAGTACATGCAACTACACACGTGGGTTTCTTGACAAGGCTTATTTATTCAGCCTTAAAAGATATACAGCACACAAAACAAAAATAGCTTTTCTTCAGCAAACAAAAGAAAGAATGGCTTTTTCTTCAGCAAACAAAAGAAAGAATGGCCTTTTCTTCAGCAAACCAAACAAAACAGCTTCTCTTTAGCAGACAGTCTATATATAAGGTAGCTACCCTTTTTTCTATGCAGGGGACAGACAGTTCACAATTCAACTACTTTGCTACTCAGACCTTGTTTCAGTAATCTCTTTAGCAGCTTACTCCTCTCTCCTCAACAGCCAGCTCCATGTGTCTACAGCCTGGGTTTTAACACACCTTGATTAGGCAGCTGGGATCCAACTAATTGTCCTGAGGTTCCCAGCTGAAGTTAACCTAGTCAGTGCTGCACTGCAGACTAGACATAGGTTTTCCAGGCATATAACTGGTGGCTTTTATTTACCCTGTCACATTCCTCGCCTGTTAGTGTGTGGCTGGGGCTACGCACGGCTGAAGCCCGACCATCCACCCCTTCTCTAGAAAAGAAGTCAGCATTTGCGTTCTCTTTTCCCGGCCTATGCTGAATCTCAAATGAGAAGGGTTGGAGGGCCATATACCACCTAGTCAATCTAGCATTGGAATCCTTCATGCTATTTAACCACTTCAGTGGAGCATGATCCGTCACCAAAGTAAAATGGACTCCTGCCAGGTAATCCCTCAAAGCCTCGATTGCCCACTTTACTGCAAGGCACTCTTTCTCAATCACTGAGTAGTTTTTTTTCCCTTGGGAACAATTTCCTACTCAGGAAAAGGATAGGATGTTCAACTCCCTCAAACTGTTGTGACAACACTGCCCCTAGCCCTATCTCTGATGCATCTGTTTGCACTATAAAAGGGCTGTTGAAGTCTGGGCTTCTAAGGATGAGACACTCTGATAGACACCTTTTTATGTCCTCAAAGGCTCTCTGACAATCCCTTGACCACACCACTTGTGTAGGGGCACACTTTTTTGTGAGGTCCGTTAAAGGGGCTACCACTTCCAAATAGTTGGGGATGAACCGGCGGTAGTACCCTGCTAAACCCAGCAGAGAGCGTACCTGCGTTTTTATTTGGGGGGTCGGAACTTCTTTCAGGGCAGCTACCTTGTCGGCTAGTGGCCTTACTTTTCTACCTCCCACTGCATACCCTAAGTATTTGGTTTCTGAATTACCCAAGGCACATTTCTTAGGGTTGGCTCTGAGCCCTGCCTCTCTTAGAGATTTGAGGACCGCTTTCAGCCTATTTAGATGGGCCCGCCAGTGTTTACTATAAATGACAATGTCATCTAGGTAGGCTGCGGCATAAGTCCTATGGGGCCTCAGTACCTTATCCATGAGTCTCTGAAATGTGGCTGGGGCTCCATGCAGTCCAAATGGCATTGTCGCAAACTGGTATAAACCCATGGGAGTGGCAAATGCTGTTTTGCATTTGGACTTTTCCTCTAAGGGTATTTGCCAGTATCCTTTTGTCAAGTCCAACGTGGATATATATTCCGCGTTACCAAGGGCATCAATTAATTTCGTCCACCCTTGGCATCGGATATGCGTCAAACTTGGATACCGCATTGACCTTTCGGAGGTCCACACAAAATCTTACCTTCCCATCGGGTTTAGGGACCATAATTACTGGACTACACCACTCACTGCATGATTCCTCAATCACTCCTAAGTGTAACATTTCTTGTACCTCCTTCTCTACCAGAGCCCTACGACTTTAAAGCAACCTATAAGGACGGGAATGTACTTTTACCCCAGGTGCTGTCTCGATTGCATGGGAAATTAAGTTAGTTTGTCCTGGTAAGTCAGAAAAAACATCCTGGAATTGTGTAATTATTGCTAACAAGTCCCATTTTTGTTCAGAGGACAACTGTTTACCCATTGGGATTTTATCATCACTCACGATGTTCTCCCGTGGAGGCTGAGGACCCAAGTCCGTTTCCTCCTAAACCGGGTGGGTGAATAGAGACCGCTTCATCTTTCAGGGTTTCAGCAAGTTAACATGGTAATTTTGTTTACCTTTCCTGGACCCTGGTTGAGCGATCTCGTAATCCACATCACCCGTACGGCGGAGTACTTACAGTAGAATGGGCCCTGCCATTTGGCCAGGAGTTTACTCTCGCAACTGGGTAACAATAACATCACCTGGTCTCCTGGGTGAAACACTCTCATGCGAGCATTCTGATTGTAATGTCTCTCCTGACTGTCCTGGGCTGATCTAAGATTCTCCCTGGCAAAATGACCGACCACATCTAGGCGCTTTCTAAGGTCTAGTACATATTGCAGGGTATTCTTAGAAGGGGACTGCTGTTCCTCCCAGGACTCCTTTAGGAGGTCTAGGATACCCCGGGGTTGGCGGCCATAGAGCAATTCAAATGGAGAGAATCCCGTGGAGGCCTGGGGAACTTCCCGCACTGCAAACAGCAGAAAATGGAGAAGTTCATCCCAGGCTCTCTTCTCTGAATCTACAAATTTCCTCAGCATCCCTTTTAGAGTTCGGTTAAATCTTTCCACCAATCCGTCAGTCTGTGGATGGAAGACCGATGTCTGAACAGACTTGACCTCTAGTAACTTTAAGACATCCTGCATCAGTTTAGCCATGAAATTTGTACCTTGGTCTGTCAACATAACCTGGGGAAGTCCAACCCGTGAGAACAGTTCCAACAACTTGTTGGCTACTTGCTTCGCCGTTGCTGTTCTCAGGGGGAACGCCTCAGGATATCTTGTCGCATAGTCAGCTATTACAAGAATAAACCTGTGTCCTTTCGCAGAAGGTTCTAGAGGTCCTACCAAGTCTACCCCAATCCTCTCAAAGGGAACTGACACCAAGGGTAGAGGAACCAAAGGGGCTGTTTTTTGTCCTTTTGGACTAGTTAGCTGGCACATGCTGCACATAGCTTAGCAATATCACTATGCATCCCTGGCCAGTAGAATTGGGATGAAATACGGTCCAATGTTTTATCCCTGCCCAGGTGACCACCGCAAGGGACAGTATGGGCTAGAGTGAACACAGATTTAACAAACGCCTTGGGAACCAATATCTGTCTGGTGACCTCCCCTGTTTGTGTCTGCCTATTCACCCTATATAGGATATCCTTTGATAACTCAAAATGGGGGAATACTATCACCCCCTGTGCATCTAAAAAAAATCATCAATTTTCACCACCTTGTCATACTGTCTAGCAAGGACTGGGTCTTCCCTTTGCTTCTGGCGAAAGTCAGGGAGGTACAGGTCTGGTAAATCTCCAGGGCCCATATCCCCCTCCCTTTGGCCATTCCCAGCCATCACTTGTGACCTCTGACTACTAGAATGGTCACCTTGAGACCCAGATTTCTGCAACCAGTCCTGTTTGTCCAAGCGTCTTTGCTTCCGAGTCTTTTGAACCCGGTGTCTACTGGGAAAAAGGTCTGCCGAGAAGGGGAACAGTTTACCAGGGTTCTCCTGAGCCCTAGAAGGAGGCTCCTCGTGAAAGACTGGGGCCATTAGGTCCAAAAAGAAAGGCCAGTCCAGACCGAGCACAACGGGGCAGGGAGCCAAGGAGCGACTCCTACTTCGAGGTGAGCCTCCTGACCTGTAGCCGGATTTTGGCCGTCGGATAGCGTTTTACATCGCCGTGTATACATTCTATGCTCCATGGGGAGTCAAAAGAACACACGTTAGGCGGTAGCAGTTCCTGGAGGACCAGAGTTTTCCCAGAGCCCGAATCTACAAGGGCCTGGACGTTTTTTCCCCCAATCAGGGCTGGAAGTAGCCAGGGCTTGTAATTTTCCACAGTAAAAGCCGAGGCGACGGTTCTGCTGAATGAGCAATCCATCTGTGGACAGTCCACATACTGGTGCCCTTGTTCTCCGCAGGTGGAACATGGAGAGGGTTCCCTCGCATGAGGGGGCTGTGGATAGCGCTCCGCTGGACCGGTTACTGGAGACCAGGCATCTGGTGGGTCCTGTGGGCGACGTCCTCGGAAGTTCCTCTCATTTTGCGACGAGCCGACATCCGGAAGGAGATGAGGGTCTCTGCGGGGACCAGCATTTGGACTCCGTCCTTGCTGGAACGACTGCTCCTTCCGTTGGACTTGGCGGTTCCGTGATGGGCCTTGGTTCCCCATTGATCCGATCTCCCTCTTTGGGCTTCCACAAGTGCCGGTGGAGTCAGGTCCAGTACACTCGCCTGCTGCTCAGCCCCAAGGAAGTTCTCCACGAGTCGGACCGCCAAAGCTAGGGTTTCAGCAGCGTGGCGTTTTACCCACAAGCGTGCGGAAGGGGGTATTATTTGTAGAAATTGTTTCAAAAGCACCTGCTCAAGAATTGCCTCCTTATTGCACTCCTCGGGTTGTATCCAGCGCGTACACAAGTCCAATAATCGCTGGGCGAGGACCCGGGGTCTCATCTTAGCGGTGTACTTCATGTTCCGGAACTGCTGCTGGTAGGTCTCTGGGGTCAGACCTAAGCGATCCAGTATGGTGGCTTTTACTTGTCGGTAGTCCATTGCCTGATCTGTAGGGAGGCCCTGATATGAGGCATGGGCTTCTCCTATGAGGAGCGGGGCCACAGCAGTTGCCCAGCGATCTGCAGCCCAGCCCTGAGCTTCGGCGACTCTTTCAAATGTCAGTAAAAAAGCCTCTGGATCATCGTTCAGAGCCATTTTCCTCAGGAGTATCGGGGGTCTGCTTGACAGTTCTGCACTGGCAGACCCTTGGAATTGGGTCAGCAGTTTGGCAATCCGCTCATCCTGTGCTGTTTGTAGTCTTTCATCTCTCTCCGCTTGCAGCCGGGCCTGCTCCTGCATTAACTGTCCCTGCTGCCAGGTCTGCTCGCACAGAAACTCTTTCAAAAGTTCTTCCATTCTTGTGTGTGTGTGTGTGGTCCTTTAACTGCAGGAGCCTTTTGAAAAAATCCTTCCCAATTCTTGACACCATATGTTGCAGGGTACATGCAACTACACACGTGGGTTTCTTGACAAGGCTTATTTATTCAGCCTTAAAAGATATACAGCACACAAAACAAAAATAGCTTTTCCTCAGCAAACAAAAGAAAGAATGGCTTTTTCTTCAGCAAACAAAAGAAAGAATGGCTTTTTCTTCAGCAAACCAAACAAAACAGTTTCTCTTTTGCAGACAGTCTATATATATAAGGTAGCTACCCTTTTTCTATGCAGGGGACAGACAGTTCACAATTCAACTACTTTGCTACTCAGACCTTGTTTCAGTAATCTCTTTAGCAGCTTACTCCTCTCTCCTCAACAGCCAGCTCCATGTGTCTACAGCCTGGGTTTTAACACACCTTGATTAGGCAGCTGGGATCCAACTAATTGTCCTGAGGTTCCCAAGCTGAAGTTAACCTAGTCAGTGCTGCACTGCAGACTAGACATAGGTTTTCCAGGCATATAACTGGTGGCTTTTATTTACCCTGTCACAATCAGGTTAAAAGTTTACAGGCATGTAATGCACTCAGGCATAAGTTACCAACACCGCTCACCATGGAGAGAAGGAACACTCTGGTACTCAGTCCCTCAGATTAGGCAGCTGGGCAAGCAGGGTGGGTGTCAGGATACAGGTCAATCAGCTAGTTCTTGTATCCAATAATTTCCTTCCAGCTCGTAGCCCTCCGATCAGCTGGTACGTGAGGTCAGGAGAAAAGAAGGAAAATCTGCAGGGGCAGCCGATGATGCACTCCCGCCTGCTATGCAGTTCCTCAATACAGCTTCACGACACGCCGTCAGATGAGGACGGCCGTCAAGCTGAGATGACATCGCTCGAAATCAAACAAACCCCCAATGGGTAATAGAAGCAGTGACTATAAGCCACCCAAAGTATATTCAAGAGTCACTCGTTCCGTTCCTCGTAGGAGAGCCCTAGCTCTCTGCCAAGAACATCTGCCTTAAAACCCCTACCCCGAAGTTGGCACCTAAGTTACTGGGACCCTTCAAAATTCTCGAGAGGATAAACCCAGTGACGTACCGTCTACAACTACCCCCTACCATGAAGATACCCATGGCATGTCATGTCTCCCTAATAAAACCCTACATTCAGAGTACCCGCTTCCTGGCTAACAACCAGAGGCCTAAACCCATCTCCTTACAGGGACAACCAGAGTTCGAGGTTCAGGCCATCTTGGATTTCCGGTTCTCCAGGGGTCGTTTACAGTTCCTGGTACATTGGAAGGGGTATGGTCCGGAAGAACGATCCTGGATTCCACTGGACCAGATTCACGCCCCAGCGTTGCTCAGATGCTTTCACCTCAAGTTTCCCCACAAGCCTTGGGTGGATCATCCTGAGGCCGATCCTCGAGGGGGGGTACTGTCAGGAATCGGGGTACACGCCGCCCACGGCGCTGCCCTTCCCTGCCTGCCCGTTCAGCTGCGGCTCTACCTGCTTCTACCTCGCACCGTGGAGCGCGCCCCCCCCGCTCCCCCACGGCTCTCGCATACGCCGCCGTCTCTACCACTGGGCGCGCGCTCGCTCCGTTTACAGAGCGCGCTTCACACAGACTGATTTATTCACTGCACCGGCCGTGAAGCTCCGGCCACCGTCCATCTCAGAACCCAGCCTCACGCCTCTCTGCCGTTCACCTGCAACAAAACTGCTCATCACCTCCTGCCCTATCACAAAGGGCTCCTTGGCTCACCTCTGCCCTGCCTCCTCCTCTGATTGGCGCTCTGCGCTTGATTACCCCTGTGGTTCCAATACAACCTCGCTTTGCATAGTTTCGTTTGCCTTGTGCTGTTGGATTCTGTGCCCAGCTCCCTTTTACGTTTCAGACCATGTTACCGAACCGGCTTGTCTTCCTACCCTCTCTGGCTCCTCGACCCCGGCTTCCTCTCGACCTGGTTTACCTCCTGGACACCTCAAACTCGGCTCACGGACCCCTACGACTCGGACCTCTTCTGCCCTCGACCCTTGGCTTCGGACTTCACTTTCACTTGGCTTCGGACACTCTTTGAATTGTATGGTTTTACATACTGCTGCGGCACAGTTTATTCGAGCATTTGCCCGTTCTGTGCCGCAGCAGTAGCCTGGCGCGCGCCCGAGAGTGACGGGCGCGCGCCGAAGCAGCGGAAGAGCGCCCTCCGATCGGGGCGCTCTCCCTACCGCTGCCGGGTCCGCCGGGTCCCCCGGAACCCCCTGCCGCTGTCCCGCGATGGCTCCCTCGGGGAGCCCCTGGACGCGCGTGCAGGGGGCGCACGCTCCCGAAGACGCGTGACCGCGCGGCACGCCGAGGGGCGGCCACTAGCAAGCCGGGAAATCTCCCGGCTTGCGGATCTGGCCGCAGTGTAATAAACTGTGTCGCCAGTGTAGCAGGACATAATAATAATCATCTGTTCCTTAGCAGGTCTTAAAATTAGGTAAATACATCCTCAGATGAACAACAACACATGACATATTACACTGTCATGATTTATTTAACAAAAATAAAGCCAAAATGGAGAAGCCATGTGTGAAAAACTAAGTATACCTTATGATTCAATAGCTTGTAGAACCACCTTTAGCAGCAATAACTTGAAGTAATCTTTTTCTGTATGACTTTATCAGTCTCTCACATCGTTGTGGAGGAATTTTGGCCCACTCTTCTTTACAACATTGCTTCAGTTCATTGAGGTTTGTGGGCATTTATTTATGCACAGCTCTCTTAAGGTCCAGTCACAGCATTTCAATCGGGTTGAGGTCTGGACTTTGACTGGGCCATTGCAACACCTTGATTCTTTTCTTTTTCAGCCATTCTGTTGTAGATTTGCTGGTGTGCTTGGGATAATTGTCCTGTTGCATGACCCAATTTCGGCCAAGCTTTAGCTGTCGGACAGATGGCCTCACATTTGACACTAGAATACTTTGGTATACAGAGGAGTTCATGGTTGACTCAATGACTGCAAGGTTCCCAGGTCCTGTGGCTGCAAAACAAGCCCAAATAATCACACCTCCACCACCGTGCTTGACAGTTGGTTTGAGGTGTTTATGCTGATATGCTGTGTTTGGTTTTCGCCAAACGTAGCGCTGTGCATTATGGCCAAACATCTCCACTTTGGTCTTGTCTTTCCAAAGGACATTGATCCAGAAGTCTTGTGGTTTGTTCAGATGCAACTACCTAATTTTAAAACCTGCTAAGGAACAGATGATTGTTATTATGTCCTAATATGTAAAACCATAGAATTCAAAGAGGGTGTACTTTCTTTTTCACACCACTGTATATAGGAAAGAAAAAACAAGGGGTGCAAACAACTGTAAACAATGTTTAAACTAATTGTGGTATGATGAAACTCCAATCTGTAGAATCCAAAATGGGGTGAAATTAGAAAAATATCCAAATATTGTGAAGTAAGTATGTTTAGTGACACACAGCACAAGCACAGATTTTACATATGAAGTGGTAGATAATAATGGGCATGTCAGGATAAAATCCTAGTCTTTAACTGCAATAAAGGAACAGGTAATCGCAGGATCCGTTGCACGAACTCCATGGGACACCGTCTGATTGTAAGGAATCGGGAAACGCGTCCCCCGCGGCGTGCTCCCTGCTTATCTGCAACATCAGGAACCTGCGCGGACATCACCATGCGTGCTCATGACCTAGCTCCCTAGCTACGTGTCAACATCCACTATCACCTAATCACTCCTACCTGTCTCCTGCACCACTCCAACTATCCTTGCCTCTGCTGACGCCGCACCTCCGCTCCTTCCCTCTGCCTATTGGATCCCTTCCCTCATATATGCTCAGCTGTGCCACTGGCACTTTGGCGGAGCATAGTTCTTTGTAGCCTTGCTGTTCCCACGTTCCTTACCTTGCCCTGTGTTCCCTTGCCTTGCTTTCAGATTGATCTCCTGTGTACCGACTAGGCGTAACCCTTGGATTCCGCAGCTCTGGCTCCCTGACCCCGGTTTACCTCTGGCCTTCCACATACCCTGACCACGGCACTCAGACTTCTACTATCCTACTGGCTTTAACCCTGGACCAGGGCAATTGGACTCCTACTATCCCACTGGCTCCAACCCCTAACCATGGCAAGTATTAGGACTGTTCTTATATCTCTAACCCTGGCCCGGATACCTTGATGATCCACTCTCCAGACGTGCCCTCATTGCTGTGGGTGGCATTTATACTAGTCCCACCTCAGTACAGGGGACCCACCTTGTTCGTGGTGAGCACAAGCGTTACAGTATGCACAGCCCCACGAATATGGTCCCCCCTGAGGTGGCCCAAGCCTTGTCCGAGATTGACAGCAAGTTTTGTTAGTTAGAGGCTCAGATTGTAGCTCTAAACCATAGTTTTTCAACTTTTTCTATCCAACAAGCACAACCCGGTATCTTATGACCTGCCACCTTATTTTCACCCTCACTGGAACACACTCCTGCTGCTGAGCCACGTCTTCCGACTCCCAACCGCTATGCGGGTGTAACGCGTAGCTCCCCACAAACGAAGCACGACCGCAGTGCTGAGGTAGGGAATTGGTTAACGCAGACTGTCACGGTGGGGGTGGCTTGACCGGTAATAAAGGGGTTACCCCACAGCTGGCAACCCCTACCATCGTGTGGGAGGCGAGGGGTAAACTGTGATAATGGTTAAATGTGTATGTATTCCCCTGCCTCAGTACAAAATGTATTCCCCTTTGGTTTTAATGTATTTCCCTGCTCCTACAGTGGTTACACCAAACACATACTGGGATCAGTTCGGGAGGGAAAGGGTTAACTGGTTGAATGTTTATAGCCCTTTGTTCCCCTTCCCGCCTTTTCACCCACCATTTGCCGGCACTGTCCCATAGGTCGCCATTGGAGCTCCATAGAAGTCAATGGAGATTGCGAGGTTTTTGACCCTATACCTAGGAAGACCAGCAGATGGCGCCCGAGAGGATGAGCGGAGCTTTCCCATTGAAATGAATGGCGAAATGCATTTCAATGGGAAATACCTCGAGGTGATAAATTATAACCGTGTTGGCTGACTGCCAAACCGCAGTATCCGAGAACCGCTACTGTTTCAATGAAAAGAGCTTTGATCGCTAAATTGCTGTGGGAACTCGGTTACGGCCAAGTTCACCATCAATTAAAGTTTGTAACTCCGGTTCGGGGGCAGCTAGCAATAAAACTATTTTTGCCCCCAGCTCGTGGGGACTCCCTCTCTCGACCCCAACAGGGTCCAACAGGCAATGGCCGCAAGGAAGGGTCGTCGCCATTGACCACAATGGCGGAGAAAAGCCGCTAGGTTTTAAAACGGCTAAGTGTAAAATTGTGTAAACCTGAAACCATTATCTCCGGTTCGGTGAGGGCTAGAGGATTGGGATTCGGCCACCAGGTAGTCACCCCTCCGGCATGGTTGCATGGCCATTCCCAGCCCTCTCAGGCTAACTGAATTGAGTATGGTTAACTGTGTAAAGTCTGGTTGCTGCCATTGACTCCAATGGCGGAGAAATGCAGTCTGTATAGCATGTGGTTTTAAACTCCAATATTGTTATCTCCGGTTCGGTGGGTCGCAGCGAGCTGAAAATTTGCCACAATGGAGAGTCCCCTCCAGCATGAGGGCATGGCAATTTTTAGCCCGCTCAGACCAACCGAACGGAATATTTTAATATATATAAAATGTTGTAGGTTTACTATATTTCATGCCTACAGTAAAGCCCGCGAAAGTTACTGGCCCATAAGGTATGTTAATGGCCAGAGGGCGACAGTATGTCTATAGGGAAATCCCTGATAAAAGGCTCATCCCCCCCAGATTGTATATAAAGGGTGGAGATAGAGCAGGACATGGCTAGTCACATGAAGTTCCATAATTCACACCTATAGTCGGAGTTTCCCGGTCCAGAATCCCAAATGGCAGACCTGGAGGCGCCAACCTTTTAGAGTGGGGCTAAGGAAATGGACCTCTGACTAGAAGAGTGCCCACCCCCTGTGGGCAGGTACTATCTTGCTTCCCACGTGTGTTGGCAAAAGGTAATGATAAAGTGTATTGTACACGAAACGCTTAGGAGTGTGTTTACCTCCCTTTTTTAAAGAAGGATCAATAAAGAAAGCATTTTTATATCACTTGGGACCCACTCTTGGCTTTGCGATAGTTTTTCTCTTTCCTTCCTCAAGACTAGCATCACCTTACTCGGCAGCACGCCTATCAGGACACATTGGACAAGGGCATCTGTGAGTATCATTCTTCATTCTTTCTGCATACTTATTGTGAGTCCAGGAACCATCCCAATGAGGGTTTGATGGTGGTTTTTGACCACTCACCTTACCCTTCAGGGATGATTGGTCCGTCTGGGGATTTTACTACAGCATTATTCAGTCAAACCCCCTTGTCCTATCCTGTTCATTTGCATATTGCATATATTACTACACTGAAGAGATTCGGCGTTGGAGCGCTTATATCACTTTAATTTCTGAATTGCTTCCCACGTGAGCTGGCAAAAGGTAATTGGGTCCAGGTAATTGTTCTCCAATACCTGAGTCCTAATGTTAGGGATAATCACATATAAACGATTGTAAGCTCTATGCCCATTGTCTTTCGTGTCTTCATTCTTATACTGTACCTGATGCCTGATGAACTGCTAACCTGAATCCTGGGTTATTTCATTGTCCCCTTCCCAAGTAAGTGTATATATTTCCATTGTTATTTGTCCAACATTGTGTGTCCACCTGTCTTTTAAGGAATAAAATTTCTTTATTATATCACAGTCGTATTCAATTCAACCCAGATGATTTGGTGTATATTATAACCCTGTGGCTACCATGACACCGACCCACAGCCACGCGGGCGCGTCTAGGATGTAGTCGTTCAAGCCAGGTCAGGGTTATAGACTGGAGAATGGTTAAGGTACTTGCCAAGTTCAGGAGTGGAGAGTTTCGGATCATCGTAGTTTGTAGCCATGTTCAGGATTGGAGAGTATCAGATAGTCGGGGTACGTAGCCAGGTTCAGGATAAGAGAATGTTGGATGGTTAGAGTACTTAGTCAAGGTCAGGACTGGAGACTGGAGAATCGTCGTACAAGCCGGATCAGGAGTAGAGACAAGCGGAGTCCAATGAGCTAGGAGAGTTCAGGCAACAAGAGGTTAAACAGCATACAAGGCAAGGCAGGATTCAGCAACAAGGATGTGGCACAGCATGGCGTCACAATGACAATGCTCAGCAATGACTGATTGCAGATTGAGGGTATATATAGGAGGAGCCTCCAATAGCCAGCCAGGGCAGAACCAGGAAGTGAGAATCGATTGGCTGCTGGTGCACACAGGTGTGCCCTATGATGCAGCCTAATCAGGGTTGAGGGTGGAGCTGCTCGCGCGCCTTCCTGTGCACGTCACGGAGGCCAAGGGGCAGAGTTTAGAGCGCGCATCACTTCCACGCAGATTCCTGGGACCAGAGGGGCGGTGCCAGTAGCGCATGGACCCGCGCGCATCACGGAGGTCAGGGGGCGGGGCCTGACTCATGCATCAGCAGGGAGGGTGGCTGAACATCCGCGTCATTTGACAGTGATGGGGGCGGGGTCTGAATCTGCGGGCGGTTGTACAGAGTGCGCAAGGTCCGCATGCGCGCGCGTACTGGGACCATGAAATCGCGCATGCTGGGTATCCATCCCAGAAGGCTTGTTGAGGTGAGGAGAGGGTCTGCGACCGCCAGGATGGCGAATCCTCACAGTGGGTGATCCACACAGGTGTAAAGGATTTCTAAATCAATGTGCTATACACTTTGAACTCACGCTCTCTCGTTTCTCCTCTGCAAGGTCCAATGTGGCATACGTCATAGCACTGCTCACCAGCGACGCCCTGGCTTGGGCAGCCCCCATCTGGGAACAGAGACCGGAGTTGACCCAGAACTTCACACGTTTCACCAAAGAATTCAGGCAAGTCTTTGACACTCCAGGCCGCAAGGTGACTGCAGCCTCTTCCCTGTTCTACTTGTCCCAAGGGCACCGTTCCGTAGCCAGATACGCTGTAGAATTCCGGACTATCGCAGCAGAGACTGCCTGGAACAACGAGGCCTTATCTGCAACCATTTGGCAAGGCTTATCCGAGTCCCTCAAGGATGAATTGGCCGCTCAGGAACGACCAAATAATTTAGAAGATCTTATCGCAGTATGTATACGAGTCGACCAGTGCCTCCAAGAAAGGAAGGCTGAACGTTCCCGCTCCCGACCGCTTCCGGTCAGATCCCCCATTTTTCACTCTATTTACCCAGACCCACCGATCACAGAGGACCCAGAACCGATGCTGTTGGGGAGTCACCGCTTGTCTTTTTCTGAGAGACAACGTCGGCGAGATGGCGGACTCTGCCACTACTGCGGTGATCCCGGACATCTAGTACTACAATGCCCACTCAGACCGGGAGGTACCAACGGTCAAAAGAAGGGTAAGGGGATCACATTGGGGACAATTTCTCCTTCTCCTACCATTCAAGAGAACTTCTCTCCAAGGCTCTTATTTCCAAGTCGCTACGTCCACCTTCATTGACTCAGGATCCGGAGGAAACCTCATTGACCACAACTTTTCTCTAAGGAACGCAATGCCACTGATCCGCAAATCTGTGCCTGTCGGGTTGGAAGCCATCGATGGACATCCTCTCCAACCAGCGTTCATCTCATTGGAGACCTGCAAACTTCGCATTCTTACAGGGGACTGTCACCAAGAGGAAGTCTCACTAGATGTGATCCACACACCCTCTGTAGAGGTAATCTTGGGTCTGCCTTGGCTCCAACAACATAATCCTCACCTGGACTGGACTGATAAGGAAAACATACAGTGGAGCAACCGTTGTGCCAGATCATGCATCAACCCCACACAACAAATCTGTGGCATAAAGAACACCAAGGATAAAGGAGAAGTCCTTCCAGAGGCCTATGCAGACTTTAGAGATGTCTTTGACAAGGTACACTCTGAACTCCTTCCCCCTCATCGCCCCTTTGATTGCCCTATCGATCTATTACCCGGGTCTGCTCTACCGAGAACTAGATCATATCTCCTTTCTCTTCCAGAAACCGAAGCAATGACGAACTATATCCAGGAGAACCTGAAGAAAGGATTAATTTGGAACTCCTCATCTCCAGCTGGGGCGGGTTTCTTCTTCGTCAAGAAGAAGGACAGATCTCTCCGTCCTTGTATAGATTACAGGGGTTTTAATAAAATCACCCTAAAAAACAGATACCCTTTACCTCTCATTTCTGAGTTTTTCGATCGTCTTCAGGATCTTCTAAATTTGATCTTCAGGGGGCGTACAACCTATTACGTATACGTCAGGGCGACGAATGGAAAATGGCCTTTAACACGCGAGGCGGCAACTATGAATACTTGGTCATGCCTTTTGGGCCGTGTAATGCCCCAGCCGTGTTTCAAGAATTCATCAATGAGATCTTTCGAGACTTCCTCAACCTCTTTGTCTACCTAGACGACAGTCTTATCTTTTCTAAGGACATTTCAGAACACATAAGTCACACCAAGTTGGTCCTCTCACGCCTTCGGGAGAACCACCTATATGGTCTACGGCATTTCTGGGCTACATCATTTCAGACTCCGGATTTTCAATGGACCCAGCTAAACTCAAAGCAGTCCTGGAATGGCCACAACCCACTTCGCTCAAAGCTGTTCAGCATTTTTTAGGTTTTGCAAACTACTATCGAAGGTTTATTCACAATTTTACATCCACAGTGGCACCCATCACAGCCCTAACAAAAAAATGAATGGATGCCACCATCTGGCCACCCGCTGCACTTCAGCCTTCACCTCACTCAAAAGAGTCTTTGTATCTGCCCCCATCTTGTGCCACCCAGACCCCAAACTACCATTTACTCTGGAAGTAGACGCTTACGATGTTGGGGCAGGGGCCATCTTGTCCCAAAGACAGTCACTGCAGACCAAACTACATCTTTGCTGGTTTTTCTCTAAAGAAAATTCTTCAGCAGAGAGAAACTATGATGTCGGCAACCGGGAACTCCTAGCGATCAAACTTGCCTTACAAGAGTGGAGACACCTCCTGGAGGGCACCAAGAACCCAGTCACAAACCTCATGGACCACAAGAATTTGCTCTATAAAGAAAGCACCAGAGGCCTGGGATCTCATCAGGCCCGCTGGTCCCTTTTCTTTTCCAGGTTTAATTATATAATTTCTTTCATTCCGGGTTCCAAAAATGTGAAAGCGGATGCACTATCCCGTCAGTTCTTACCAGAAGACAAATTAGAGGACATTTCCGAAACTATTCTTCCATCCACACACATTCTTGCAGCAAACTCATTTGACGTCTTGGACAACATTCTGGCAACCCAGACACACATTCCGGAGGGTCTAGAGGTTCCAGAGGGTTGTTTATACATCGCACCCAATTTCACAAAAAAATCTTGGAATGGGGTCATGCTTCCAAATCTGCCGGTCACCCAGGTACTAGAAGAACCACAGATCTGATCAGAAGGACCTACTGGTGGCCCACCATGCTCAAAGACATTGAGGAAATTCTGCTTCACCTGCGCTTGGAACCAAACGGTATGCACCAAGCCATCAAGCTTTCTTCGTCCTCTGCCCATACCGGACCATCCCTGGAGTCCCTGCAGTTGCTACATCTGCTACAGAATTCTGGACAAACAGTTTCTGTGTAAATTGGCTTTTTTCATTAAAGATTGATGTCCTTTAAAAATAAGGAGTTAATTCTATCATACGTCAGATCTAATTATTCTATGATATGGCATACCAAACACAAAATACACTGTCCCAGCCGCCTAATATGAACCACTGTAGACTTGCTGCTGAAGTACCGCGTTCTCCCCACACCCACTGGTTTTTCGGAGCATTTGCCGACATACACCATACTAATCTAAGTACACTCTCCCCTTAACCTTTCCGCACAGACACTGTGCTGCATCCACCTGAGAGGGGGTATTTTTACCTTTAACTAGCCAGATGTATGCCAGTGCTTTACTATGCAATCGGTATATACAGGGACTGCCAAATATCTATGTGTGGGGGTCTAGTGCCTTGATCTCAACTTTGGCACTATAGGGGATACTTTTGACTGCAATTGTGTCTGTGAATGCAACTGTTTCACTATGCAGATGCTACTTATTGAGACCTAAGTGTATACTATGTATGTGGTGAGATAGTGTTTTGATTCTCATCGTTGCACCATGAGTCTGACTCTGACTCGGTAGGATTAGCACTGATTGCTATTTGCCTAGGCACCACTAGTTAATACACTTTTTCATGAGACTCACACTCACTGGTTTAGCCTGAGGAGGACACTAGCTATTTCTGTAACATATATCACTAGTTTAGACACTTCTTTTTATTCAAAGGATTTTGTTTATACAGTGTTTACATTATCGTATGTTCTAGAGGCTATAACTTGATATGGTCATTGAACCGTGCCTCAGGGTATTAATTATGCACATTTTGTGCTGGCCCTTTACAGGAATACATATTTTTATGCTAGGTGTTTTTTGTTCCTCCTTCCCAGCATGTCAATCACTAATAATAATTTGATAACGTCTGTAGTGCGATATTCACGCTGCTTTGTGTTGATCTGCATCGTCACAATAGGATTGACACACTAAATTAATATTTTTAGTCAGCCTGATTTGGACCTTTACTTTATTGCCATGGTAACCATTTCCTCCAGATTTAGTATCAGCAGCCATAATCCATATGAGACTACTGATTTTTTAGATATAAAGTGCATCCACATTGTTGGTTAGCTCTTTTTTCTGCAGGAACTACATATTATGGTCCGTGGCACTTAGGCCCGTGTGACTAGGTGCAGTGTATTTTGTGTTTTGTGTTTGGTATGTCATTAGGGGGTGGCCCTGGACTTTTGCACCATACCCCTCTTTACAACTACTATTTTATTACCTACTATTGAATAAAAGGTTTTCATCATACTTCACTAATACTCTTTGATACTCTTTGATCTACCCGAGTGCATTCAAGAGGGAATCTTTTGTTTGTAATTATCTGTATCCTTTGTTGCACCTGCGTATGATCTTACTACTTATTCATTATACTACAGCTGATGCGGGAGCCTTCCCTGTCCCTTATCCTACCCCCCTCTCCACCCTTACCTTGTCTTATATATACTATGATATAGAAAGCCAAGACTCTTCCATGTTTTAAAAATTCTATAATTTTTTGTCACAATGCACATGACTAATAAGGACTGTTGATATACACTGCTGACTTGCTGTTTCCTTTTCACATATGAACACTGAAACTCAAAGCTGCACAGATTGGAATCCAGATGGTGTCTCCTCATAACCTGGATCAGATGGACCATGGATGCATTGAACACTAAGGAACAGGGTGCGCATGCGCAGCATCCGTTGAGTAGCAACATACAAATGCAGGAGGAATAATTATCAAGAACCTACCAGGATGTGTCAAGGGATCGACGAGAGGCTGCGAGAGACCATGATGATGTCACACAGTCATCGCGTGGCAACGGGGAGACAACAAACCAGGCTCCATAACATGATGACGGAGGATGCCACAACGCAATGACGCGATGACGTTGGACACGCCGAAGCATGTGATTACAGGAGAACTTACCATCGGAGGACAGATTGCAGCAAGTTGATCCAGCTGAAGAAATGAGGCAGTACAAGGACACAATGATTCAAGGCAGTTGTTTAACATCATCAATAGAGAGCACCATGGGGGATTGGAGGGGTATAAAAGACACTTTAGGACACTCAGTTTTCATGCCAGCTACCACTTGAAAAAGACCAACTCAGGTCGAAACGTTGCACAGTTTTTGGCTAAATAAAAAGAATAAGAAAATTTGCAGTGCCCGAGATGTCCTTTTTTCTTATAGAGATGGAGACTACATATGTATACCCAAAATGTACACGTGAAGATACACTTGCTACATTCTATAAAAAGGTGATTCCCCCTCCCCCTCTCTTTTTGTCTTTACCGAAAATGGCAACCAGCAACCACCTGTACTAAATGTATAGATTTAGCCAACATGATTACTCTTGCTAACATGTTGCAGTGGGACATACAAAAAGGCACAAGTGGGAAAAGCGGTCATTATTTTGAATTAGTCAAGTGGGCAAATGCACTTTTGCACCTGCTGGGTGCCGAAACGTGTGCCACATCTGTACGTATGCCCCCAAACAACTGAATGCGCCTGAGAACCCATCAACTAGGAAAGCGTGAATATAAAAAGAGAAAGTAATTATCACATTAGAAGAGTTAGAACCAGTGATAACTGACCAACATAACTTTAACTGGAGGTTAAAACATAAAAATATTAAAATGCGTAATCAGATGCAGGAGAGAAAGTATATGGTCCAGGGGTTCTGACAACTTGTAAGTACAGTATACTGCGATAAGACGGGTTCATATCTTTGTCTATATTTATGATCATACAGTATGCCCTGCTCACAAGGAGGTTTATGAAAAAGGGACTTCTACAAAGAGTCTATATGCCACCTTCTTAGGTAGCAAAGAACATTATCAGCAGGGAAATCTCGACAAGACATATTTTGTTTATGGTTTTTTGCCATCTGGTCGTTAGAATGTTTATTTTATGTTTGGGCTTCAGTGCTTGTAGTTGTATTGGTAGTAGTGGACTCATTGTCCTGAAGATGGAGGTCGTCAATTAGGATGGGGTAAGTAAAAAATGTATTTTTGCTATCCATTGAATGCCCTTTTCGTTACATAGGCTTTCCAAAGAGCCTAGGTAGCCTTAATGACACTCAATCAGTTAATTTTAACCATTTAAATCTTTTGTTATGTGTATGTATATATGTAAAGGTGATCATCTCAGATCAGAAAGCAAACCTACAGGGCTAAGGTAGAGGTAAGTATTCACCGATCAGTGCCAGGGGATAGAGCCCTGTTTAGAGGTATCATAGTCAGGATGCAGGCAGAAGATAATTAATTCTCTTCTTGTTCAACCACTACAGTGTAGTTTGTTCTTTGTTCTCCTGTTCATTGTTCTGCTGAAATGTGAATTGCCTACCTAGTTTCAGAGTCTTGGCTGACTCAAACACGTTTTCCTCAAGGATTCTCCTTTATTTTGCACTATCCATTCTCCTCCCTATTCTGATAAGCTTCACAGTCCCTGCTGAAGAGAAGCATCCTAATGCACTTGTATAAGATTTAGATAAGAACCTTTTTCACGTCTGCAGTTTCACAAATAAAAATTGGACCTTGTGGTCTAAATTTCAAGTGATACATCTGCTCTCGTCCTCCCCACTCACATGCAACTTCACCTCCTTTTGAAGTTAACCCCTCTAACCTCATATCCATCCCATGTCAACTTCCCTCACATCTCTCCTGTGCCCTTTGGAAGGCACGCTTCCTTTCTAACAATTTCCTCTCTGTACATGACTTATTTTTCTCTCAGTATCTGCCCTTCTTTGCTATAACTGGTACCTGGCTCACTAAATCTGACACTGCACTGAACGCTGCCCTCTATAATAGTGGCCTTTCTTTCTCCCACACTCCGTGCCCTGAAGGGAGGGATGGAGGTGTGGGGCTCCTCCTCCCCTTAATCTGCAGGTACTCAACCCTTCCTATTCCTCCCTCTCTTACCAATCCTTTCTTCAAGGCTCACACTCTACAGCTTTTTTTTTTCTCCCTTTCGGTCTCTCTCTCTCTTTGAATCCTAGATTGCCTTCTTTCTCTCCTCCGACTCTCCTGTTCTTCTCCTTGGAGACTTCAACTGCCATATTGATTACCTCTCTTTCCCTTGGGCCTTATGCTGTCTCTCTCTAACCTCTTCCATTTGCCTTCACCAATGGACTGTAGCCAGCACCCACAAGGCCAGCCAATACCTGGACCTAGCCAATACCTGGACCTATGAGCCACTAAAAACTTTTCCCTTCCTGACATATTCATTTCCCCCTTTCCGCTCTCTGACCATCATCTCCATCTCGTTTTTTCACTCACTTCTAACCCTCATTTCAGCAGAAACCTCCATTCCATTAACCTTCCTACTCTTGATTCCACTTTGCGCTCCTCCCTTTCCTCTCTCTGCCTTATCCTTATCTCTTGATATACATGCCCCTCTCCTGCTCTTGCCCTTCTAATCCCAGAGCCTGGCTAAACTGCCACACACACATGTTCAAAGAGGAGGACGTGTTGCTGCTTATATCCTCTTCTCCCTCTATCACCTGCCTCTTTTCTCTTTCCACACTCTCTCTAGGCAAGCTTATCACATATCTAGGGTTCAAATATCACCTTTATGACAGATAAATTCACCTTTCAACCCCTGACTTTACATCTTCTGTACAGACCAAAGTTGCCGAATGTGTTTCTGCTATATCAACCTGGATGACCCTCCACCGACTCAAAAAAAACATGTCCAAGACGGAGCTCCACATACTTCCTCCCATAAACTGTTGGCAGTACTATTATACACCCAGTATCACAAGCATAATGCCTAGGTATCACATATTTCACTCCCCCCTCACATACATACATATATATATATATACATACATATATATATATATGAGTGCCTTTGTTCTCATTTATTTAATATATATATATATATATATATATATATATATATATATATATATATATATATATATATATTAAATAAATGAGAACAAAGGCACTCATATATATATATTCTCATTTATTTAATATATATATATATATATATATATATATATATATATATATATTAAATAAATGAGAACAAAGGCACTCCGTCGGGTAAGCAATGGTGGGTGCAAATCCTATATGAGCAAAAATAAGCAATACAATACCGTGTGGACGAATATCAAAGGCAGCACTCCAGAAAGTAGTCAAAAAAGATTTGTATTAATAAGACATCATATATCGGATCGGATATGATGTCTTATTATGATGTCTTATTAATACAAATCTTTTTTGACTACTTTCTGGAGTGCTGCCTTTGATATTCGTCCACACGGTATCGTATTGCTTATATATATATATACACACACACACAAACTGTAACGGATCCGCACCTTAGTTTACTGCTTACCTTGCCTTACAGACCTGTGCAGTCATGGAACACTTCCCCTGATATTTACTGCAGCCTGGATTCACTCACTAAAGCAATACTGTCACACGCCCCTTCTGCTATTGGTTCACTGACCTTTAAATACAGCCTTCCCACAATGCTTAGGAAAAAAGAAAAAACACAAAAGCGCACCAAGATTGAGATATGATGTGTATTGACAACAAATAAAGATAATAATATGCACTTACATATATAAAAACTTTAATGGTCCAGATCACGATCGTCACTTCTATTGGTAGGGCAACAAATGGGATGAAGAGGGGGGTAATCTCAGTCTTCAGGAACAAGCCCCGCGCGCTGGGGCTGTATTCAGAGGCTGCGCTGCGTCTCTGCTTCACACGCTTGTCGGCGTGATGATCTGCGTAGTGCGCATGCGCGGCAAATGAGGCCCCCTATAGTAGTCCCGGAAGTGCCCGCCCGTTTTCAGTTTCGATCGAAAATGGCAATAAAAATAGCAATAAAAACACTTGTGTGAAGACTGGCTGTATGTGATAAACAGACAAGCGACACCCTTCGCTTGTGTCGCGAAGGGTGTCGCTGGTCTGTTTATCACATACAGCCAGTCTTCACACAAGTGTTTTTATTGCTATTTTTATTGCCATTTTCGATTACCCCCCTCTTCATCCCATTTGTTGCCCTACCAATAGAAGTGACGATCGTGATCTGGACCATTAAAGTTTTTATATATGTAAGTGCATATTATTATCTTTATTTGTTGTCAATACACATCATATCTCAATCTTGGTGCGCTTTTGTGTTTTTTCTTTTTTCCTGGGACTTGGTATCGCTGTTGGAGTTTTCCTGCTGGGATCCATATTGGAGGTGGGGGCAGACACCTTCAACACTAAGAGCTGCAAGAGATTAGAGAGGAACCACCATTCCACTATCCTAAAGAGCAAGAGCGCGGACTGGACTCAATTTTCCCACAATGCTTCCCTGCCAAGCATAATCCTTCATGGATGTCACACGTGTTCTGCCACAAGCCCTAGGCTTGGCTCCATTGTGTATTAACCTCTCTAGTTCTATTCCTTAGTTCCTGAGGCCTGCTGCTAGTTTCATGCAGAGGCCTGTTCCTGTCTCCTGTGCTGAAGTGGAGTACTCTCCAGTGTGTACTTCAACTCCCTGTTTCCTGAGGCCCGCTGTCCTTCTATAGCAGATGCCTGTCTGCTGGTTCCTGAGGCCTGCTGCTAGTTTCACGCAGAGGCCTCTTCCTGACTCCTGTGCTGAAGCGGAGGACTCTCCAGTGTGTACTTCAGCTCCCTGTTTCCTGAGGCCTACTGTCCTTCCATAGCAGAGGCCTGTCTACCGGTTCCTGGGGCCTGCTGCTCTCTCTCTATTGCAGAGGCCGTGTCCTGGTTCCTGTGCTGAAGCGGAGCACCTCCAGTGTATACTTCAGCTCCCTGTTTCCTGAGGCCTGCTGCCCTTCCCTTAGCAGAGGCCGGTCTATGAGTCCTGAGGTCTATAGCTCTCTCTCACCTTGCACAGGCCCGCTCTGGACTCTTGCGCTGAAGCACTGGTTTACCAGTTCTGCCAGGCGTTGTGCCCACTCCGGTCTGCCTATCCCTTCCTGTGACCAGTATCATGGGCCGTGGTCGCCGCATGCGCAGAAACCGCTCCCGCCCTGTAGCTATTACGCTGAAGCGGGACCTAGTTGACTCCGTTGGCGAAACTCCGCTTGGATAACGTTTACCCTGAAATCTCCAATCCTGACCCTAGCTTGTCCACTGATGATGCTGCCTTCTCCAGTCCCGACCCTGCTATGTACAACTACGAACTGTGCAATCCGGATCAGCCTGCGCGGTCTAGGGTCGGTGCTTATACAACCCCACCTCAGCCACACGGTCCGACCCAGGTTTGTGGCGAGCACAACCGTGACACAAACACACACACAAGATAATCAGTGCAAATAAGTAGAAATCAATATTAAATAATACTAGTAATATAATAAACACTTGTGCACATTTTTTAAAAAGGTGAATTAATTAAATTTAATTATTTGTGAATATGTGCACATACATTTGGAATATAGCACTAAAAACATGCAAATAGTGCTAGCACATAATAAAACAAACAATTAAATAATTAGTAAATACTTAATAAGAGCACATGTAGAAAGTGCTAACAGATAGCACAAAAGGATAATGATTTTCAATGGAGTCAGAGTAGCTTCTACAGTGTCAACTAGATTCCAACATTATGAAGAAGAAACAGAGAAGCGCATGCTCTGTAGAAAAAGCCCAATTTAATTACAGCAATACTGTTTAAACAGGTAAAAATAATAAAACAACTTAGGTACAATACTGACAACGAGTCACTATGGTATTAAAGCAGATTCATCTATCAACTGAATAGGAGGGGGTTGGTATGGGAATGTATGAATAATATTCCTCAGAGAATTCCAGCAACACATACCCTAGGGGCATTTACATAATTGTTCCTAACTGCAGGGATGCGCAAATGGGGTGCGTGAAACTTTCTGGGGGGTTGGGGGACGTGGCACTTACAGAGGCCCAGCGCTCTTCTCCAAAGCATATAAATTAAATACTAGGGGAAAGCACGTGAGGGCTCTGTAATTCCCTTACCTGGTCTCCGGCGGCTTCGGCGACGCAACGTCGAGACGTCAGAAGATGCAGGAGAACAGGTAAGAAGGAGGGGGAGGGGGCAAGCTGGGGGGGGGGGTGAGGAGAGAGCAGACAGGAGGGCGCAGACGGAAAGTTTGCGCACCCCTGCCTTACTGTGTTAAGATTTTGTGACCTCTTGGGAGAGAGGCCACATTAGACTTTGTGTGTTCTGGACTTCTCTGAGGAATATTATTCGTACATTCCCATACAATCCCCCTTCTATCCAGCCAGTAGGTGCATCTGGGTCAATAGTGACACATAGTTGTCAGTATTGTAACTGAGTAACTTTAACATCTAACATCTAACATGCTAAATGTGGCCTGTAGATTCTGAGATGTAACTCTTGGTTTTTTTGCAATTTCTCTGAGCATTGCACGGTCTGACCTTGGGGTGAATTTGCTGGGATGTCCACTCCTGGGAAGATTGGCAATTGTCTTGAATGTTTTCCACTTTTGAATAATCTTTCTCACTGTAGAATGATGGACTTTAAATTGTTTGGAAATGGCCTTATTACCCTTCCCAGATTGATGGGCAGCAACAATTGCTTCTCTAAGATCATTGCTGATGTCTTTCCTCCTTAGCATTGTGTTAACATACACCTCAATGCTCCAGACCAGGAAACTGCTAAAATGTCGACTTTTATAGAGGTGGTCACACTTACTGATGATCAATTATCAAGGGCATTTCATTTGCAGCACCTGTCTGTTACTTAGCATCTTAATTCCTATGGAAGCAGTAAGGGTGTACTTAGTTTTTCACACATACAGTAGCTTCTCCATTTTGGCTTTATTTTTGTTCAAGAAATCATGACATACTGTAGTGTAATATGTCATGTGTTGTTGTTCATCTGAGGTTGTATTTGCTCAATTTTAAGACCTGCTAAGGAACAGGTGATTGGTATTATGTTCATGCCGCATTAATGGTGAGACAGCGCTAATATAATAGACTAGAAAAAAGGCACCGTGGCGCCTAAAATACAAGAACATACTGCATCAAATTCTGCATCTGACCGCGGTTTTCAAAGTTGCGCCGATACGGCAGCGCTAGGGTAAAGGCGGCCGCCATTGTAAGTAAAACCAGAGAATTCAAAGAGGGTGTACTTTCTTTTTTACACAACTGTATATACGGAGAGAATGGCTGAAAAATAAAAGAATCAAGGTGTTGCAATGGCCCAGTCAAAGTCTAGACCTCAACCCGATTGAAATGCTGTGGCTGGACCTTAAGAGAGCTGTGCATAAATAAATGCCCACAAACCTCAATAAACTGAAGCAACGATGTAAAGAAGAGTGGGCCAAAATTCCTCCACTACGATGTGAGAGACTGATAAAGTCATACAGAAAACGATTACTTCAAGTTATTGCTGCTAAAGGTGGTTCTACAAGCTATTGAATCATAAGATATACTTAGTTTTTCACACATGGCTTCTCCATGTTGGCTTTATTTTTGTTAAATTAATCATGACACAGTGTAATATGTCATGTGTTGTTGTTCATCTGAGGTTGTATTTACCTAATTTTAAGACCTCCTGAGGAACAGATGATTGTTATTATTTCCTGATATGTAAAACCATAGAATTCAAAGAGGGTGTACTTTCTTTTTCACACAACTGTAAGTACATACATATATACATACATACATACACATACTGTACATACACAGATATACTGTAGATCGATAGATAAACACATATACTGCTGCGGCCAAGTTTATTCGAGCATTTGCCCGTTCTTGGCCGCAGCAGTATCCTGGCGCGCGCCGCAGGGTGACGGGCGCGCGCCGAAGCAGTGGAAGAGCGCCCTCCGATCGGGGCGCTCTCCCTACGGCTGCCGGGTCCGCCGGGTCCCCCGGAACCCCCTGCTCCTCGGGGAGCCCTGGACGCGTGTGCAGGGGGCGCTGGCACCCGATGATGCGTGACCGCGCATCGGTGATGCGCGGCACGCTGAGGGAGTGCGGCTCGCAAGCCGGGACATTTCCCGGCTTGCGGAATGAGCCGCACTCGGATAAACTGTGTCGGCAGTGTACACATATACACATATTTTTACATTGAAGTCTTATTGTATATTGTATTTATGTTAGCCATTAGCCACCTTAAGGTAGTAGGGCCAACAGCCAGTACTGTAGAGGAGAGTTAGGTTTGTTAGGGTGAATAGGTGTAGGGGAGGTGGGTTATGGAGGCAGGTGCCTTGGGAGCGAGGTTAGGCCACTTGGGAGTATTACAGGGGTGGGGGGTTGGCGGTGGTGAACCTGTTGTGTGCCATGTCAATTGTACTGCTATGACATACAATGTGTAGTAGGGTAGTAAGGGTATTTTTATTAACACCTTGGTTCACCTTAGTGATAATGAAGGCATCCTTCCATAATGCTTCCCTTCATCCCCACTTTGACTTCCAATCAGGGTTGCCACCTTCTACTGAAGGCTCACCCGACGATTAAAGTTTTACATTGAGCTCTTACCTTCGGCGGCGTCTCCCAGCATCTCCCCCTGCAACTGCATTCAATGTGGCTGCTCAACACCAAATGGCTATGCAGTGTCAAGTTGCCATGACAACGGGACCCCCAATGCGGCCGTGACTGCTGTCTTTCCTCCCCGGTGAGGTTATTTTGCCTACTGTTACTACTCCAACATAAATGCTATCAAAGCTATCAGAAAGTATCAGTATTTTGTCAACTGAATCTATATTCAGCGGATCTGCAGCAAACATATTGTCACTACACATGGAGGGAGATGTTGATCATTAGGGCTCTAACTAAGCTCTCCCCCTGCTAGTAGTCACCAATCCTCTATCTACTGTATCAATTTTCATAAGTCTGGCCCTCTGGAGATAAACACCCCTTTTTAAATTCACATTACAATTGTTTTAAGAGCACCAGTTACATTTATCCTATACTTATTTTATTATACCTATTAAAGTTTGATTTTACTATGATTCATCTTTGCTTTATAGTGGTGTACACCATTAAGGGAATTCTGTGGTGTATGTACCCCCTAGTACATCCTTTTTAAATACACTAATGTTGTGCCAAGCCTTTATGGATGACCCCAAGATTTTGGTAGGGTACAATCCATCAAAAAATAACAAGGCAATGCAAACCATTTAAAAATACTGTACTGTACAAAAACTGACAAATCTGAGCATTCCACGGTGCTCCTAAAACAAAGGCAATACTGTTACCTGCCAGAAATTATCAATGCAGTAATCTCTGGAAACACCTCACTCGAATAAAAACTTGATGGCCAAAATGTTGGTTACTTTGAGGATGGATCAATAAACCACGTTTGTTACTTTCTATGTTACCATAAAACAGATGTTACATTGTTAAATAATGTACAACCTACCTCCAGATCTGTAAATAGCCCTTGGTTATTTTGAAGTATAACATACATGCAGTGTGATACTGTAACTGCATGCTTCCAGTTGTGGTAGGGTACACGACGATAGTTCTTCTTCACTGACATGGTGAAACGACACAACTTTTCAAGGTCAAAGCTTGATGGGAAAAGAAAGCATGAGACAAAAATCAATCAATTAGACAGGAAGTACCACAAAACAGAAATAGGGTCTCAGTAAATAAATACAACACAGCTGCATTGCCAAGCCATTTAATTAAACCGTGTATGCAAGACAAAAGTAACTTTTTATATGTATTTACTGTACCAGACCCATTTGGGAGTTCTGTACTTTGATATTTGCAGCATTGGTTATTGTAGTCAGATGAGAGAAATAGTAAATTGCAAAAGTTAAAAAAAAATACTTCTAATTTAAAGATAAATCATCTGAAACATTTAGCTCAACTACAGCCGCGGCCCCTTTTATTCTCCAACATCTCCAAATTTTTTCGGGATTTTTTTTCAAATGCCACGCACTTCACTGCACTTCACCACGTTCATGCCGCATTCTGACCGCATTTATACCGCATTCATGTTGCATTCACACCCGCGGTTGATGCGCGGTTGATGTGTTTATTGATAATGGTTCGGATTTAATTGGTTGCAATTCTTCGCGTATCCGCCAGATGGCAGATATTCATGAATTGTAATGCGCATGCGCTTCAGTAATGTGTCGACTTGCAGGTGTTTAAAAAAATACCACAGTGGTCCATTGTAAATTGGCCTTGGGACTGAAGGAAGAAGTTACAATAATGTATCAATTTAAGCTTTTCATATTAAAAAAAGACAAGCGCAGTTTCTGGTCTGGTTATTGTCCTGAGAGTCCCGCCATGAGTGCACAACTGCAGTCCGTGTTCCAAAAACCCGACAGAACGTACGCTTATTTAATATGGGCCGCGATTAATGCAACAGATGATAAGATGGCAACAGTTGTTCAAATTTATCAGTATTTTATCGAAAACTATAACTTTTACAAATTTTCCCCAGATGTTCATGTGTGGAAGCGTGCAATAAGGAAAAAGTTATGTAGCGATCCATGTTTTTTTCATATTGATCCCGATGTTATTGGAGGGTATTGGTGTGTATCACCGGGTTTTTCCCGTATCTATGATCATGGAGACTGCAAAAGGCGAAAGGTCGTGTTAAAACCAACTAAGAAACATCAGGCGCTGGCAAGCAATGCGATAGCGGCAGCTTCCAATAACGGTCCGACTGTCAGTGAAAACCTGGTGACCGGCAACCCTTGCTGTCTGTCCCCACCCGGATACCTGCAGCCTGAGCCAGATTTCACATACAGATTCGAGCAAGCTTGCATGTACCTAAGCGATTTCCAGCCTCATCAGCTGACTACAGGTGTAGTAGTCCCACTGTCACCTTTCAACTACGTGTATAATCAAGAATACGGGACTGGCAGTGGCTCGGCGCCAGCTGATTGGGAAAGTCTATGGTGAGTAATGTTGCCATATTTTATTCTGTTTTTTTTATTTTGAAAATATCAATATCAATGCGATTCAAAAGTCAAGCGATTCTCCTGTAAGCAATATCATTGGCTGAGCAGCTTCTACAGTAGATACTGCACAATTGGTGAAAAGCTAGGCGCATGCGCATTGGAACCTCTTGAAACACATATGCGTGTCATCACATCGACGGTAGGCGCATGCGCATGTGAACAGGAGATGCCCCCCGAGAAAATGATTGGTGGGACTGACTGTGGGAACTTCTTTAGAGGACTGACTGACCATTACAGTAAAACTTTTACTTTTTTTTGTTTCTCAGAAAAGAAAACTTTGTCATCTCATGCGGAAAACGGTAAATGGAGGGATTTCGATGGATAATATCGCTTTGTGTTACAATGCCTGCACATTGCTGAATCTGAGTAAAAAAAAACAAGTACCAGTGTCTACAGTTTAGTGGCCATTGTTATTGATTAGGATAGAATACCTGAAACAGTATGCTGTTGTTTGCAGACCGTAGACAATACTTTTTTATATATACTGTATAATAAACCCGAAAAAATAAAAAGTATGCATTTATTTTACATGTATTCCAGTACATATGTGTATTCTATACCCATACAGCATGTATTGTTGTAATACTCTTGTGATGTACAGTACTGAGCATGCCTACAGTATACAGTACAGTATGCCTGGACAGTACTGTATGTTCTAGAAACACTGTATTTTGTTACAGTATAAAAGGAGACAATGGAACAATTTAAAACAAATCAACATTTTCTTTTATTGGTGGAGTAAGTACAAAAACATTTATTTACAAATACAATTTAAAAACATTTAAAGTGTACAGCAATTCAAAACATTAACAGGTGTATGATTTACTGCTAATGAAAACATTTATGTACAGAAAGTCAAAACATTTACAGTAGGATGGTGTACAGTACAGTCAGTCAGGCCTGCACAACTCCAGTCCTCGAGGGCCGCAAACAGGCCCGGTTTTAAGGATAACCTTGAAAACCGGGCCAGTTTGCGGCACTCGGGGAATGGAATTGTGCAGGTCCTGTGTACAGTAAGGAAAAACATTTCTTTATTAATACAAGTTAAAACACGCAACATCTCCTTTATTAAAGTACAGAAAGTCAAAACATGTACAGCACAACAGTATGGTGTTATTAAAAAAAATTCTTTATTCATAAAATGTAAAAAACGCAACATCTTCTTTATTAAAGTACAGAAAGTCAAAAAATTTACAAAAACATTTACAAAAAATAAACAACAGTTGAACAGTCACGCCGATGCCTTGTATGGCGCAAAATGCCATTAATGGAGTCTCGAACGATTTTCATTAAAGGATCTGAAATTGAAAAATAGCACCGCAATTCCTCCACAATAGTCCCCCTTAAATTTTCAGGAAGCGCCCTTTTTTCACGATTTCCTTCGTAGTTCACATTGTAGACCCACCTGCAGTACACCAAGTAGGACACGTGGTGCTTAAAAATTAACATGGCATACTTCTGTGGTAAACCAGCACTCATCACCCTATACTTTTCCCTGAGTGCCGGTGACAGCTCGCGCAGGATGATGTCGGGCACCGTATCGATGCAAGCGTATGTAGGTTGGGTTCTGGAAGCGAATGTTCTTCTAGGAGCGGGTGTGCTTGTGGCGGCGGGCGAGGGAAGGTTGTCTGGGAGGAAGCTTTCCTCCTGTCTTGGTCACCGTGTTGTCTCCTAGCGTGGTCTTGATGGGGTTGTCATGTTATCCTCCTCCTCAACGGCATACATGTACACAAATTCTTCTGGTGGAGGGGGTGCGCTTGGTGTTGGAAGGCGGTCGAAGGTCCCATTCATCACATCCATGCCACCCTCCTGCTCCGTCATCGGGGATACAGGGGCATGGACACGAGCAAATTATGTATCCCCGCTATGTCAGTCTCTATCTTCTCCATCCGTCGATCCATCTTCCGTTGATCCATCTTCTGAATCCGTTGATCCATATTTAGCATGGTCTCTAAAAGCAGATCTATATTTACCAGCACAGTAGAGTTCCCGGGGATATCCACACTTAACCCATTCAGCATGCGGTCTAACGAGCTGGTTCTTGTGCATGGCGTGCTGTGCACATCTGGGTGGATGGGTGCTACGGAGGATGAGATGGAGGTTCAATGGAGAGAAGCGGCAGCGTCGTCGAAGAAGGATGGAGGAGGTGACCTGTGGATTTCCGGGAGAGAAGCGGCAGCGTTGTCGAAGAGGGATGGAGAAAGCGACCTGTGGATTTCCGGGCGAGAAGCGGCAGAGTCTAAGCGTAATGGAGAAAGTGACCCATGTATTTCAGGGGCACCAGTGGCAGCGTCGTCGAAGAGCAGTGGCGAAGATGGGCTGTGGGTTTCCGGGAGAGCGACGGCAGCGTCGTGGACGAGTAGTAGAGAAGTATGGCTGTAGATTTCCGTGAGAGCGGCGGCAGAGTCGTCGAAGCATAAACGAGGAATTGGCCTGTGGGTTCGATGGGTTGGCTGCCATTTGTTTTGCATGAGTGTACATCACCGAATTTCTTCCTGACATAATAAGGCTTACGTGTATTAAAACCCTTAGCCTTTGGGGTCAGCAGAAGGTTTTCTTTATTGGCCTTAGCCTGTCGCTTTGGCCTTGGCTTGGAAACGGCTGCCACCTTTTGCTTTTTTTGCATGACAGGCACGGCATAGGCGAGTGGCTTCTTGCATCCATAGAATCGGGGTTGATCCATGGAAGCAGATGGCACAATGCAGTATCTGGACAAGGGCAAGTTCAGATTAAGATCATCGAGTGGTGGGCTATGCAAAGTGTGTAACCTTTTATGCATTGCGACGAGGTACAGGTGTTGAAAGTGGGCGTACTCTAATGTGAGTTATTAACGTATAAATACACCATCCATTTTGTGGATTCACTGCACATTGAATACACATCGACTAAACATTGAATATACATGTTTGTATTTCTTTCTACTCGCAGCAATGCCTGTTAAAAAGATTTCTAAGGATCTCAGCATGAGAATTAAGGAGATGTACACGAGCGGACACCGACTTGCAGATATCCAACGCTGGTTAGCTGCTTCTGGCCTCGTTGTGCCATCAACCACCGTGTACTATCATGCACACGGAAAAACCAAACAATGCACGAGGACACCAACGGTAACTAACGCGTAAGTATATTTATATAACTATATAATACAGTATATCTATTATTGTTTATATTGATGCATATTAATAGAACTATATATTGTGTAGACCTACAGTATCTAATATTATAGTTATTTTGGTATAGTTATATAACTACAGTATATCTATTGTTTATATTGCTGCATATTAATAGAACTATATATTGTGTAGATCTATCTAATTTTATAGTTATTTCGGTATATTTATATAACTACAGTATATCTATTGTTTATATTACTGCATATTAATAGAACTATATATTGTGTAGACCTATCTAATTTTATAGTTATTTCGGTATATTTATATAACTACAGTATATCTATTGTTTATATTGCTGCATATTAACAGAACTATATATTGTGTAGATCTATCTCATTTTATACTATTTTTACTGCAAATGATGTGCTGTGCTTGTGGCCTACTGCACTGTAACTTACCGGATTGTTGTTTATCTGTACATTGTAGGGAGACAACTCTTCTGGTCAACAAAATAAGTGGAGAATGATGAGAAGAGTGCCTTACACTCTGCAGGAAAATCACAATCTCACAGTATCCGAGACCAGCATAAAGAAGATGAGACGCAGAATTGGATGGAAATCCATTCTTACCTGCATCCTCTGTCACCACACAGCTATACCTCCTGCACTAAAACACACCCCTACAAATCATCCTCACACATCCTCTTTCTATCCATGCTTCTCCTCCTTGCTTCTGGGGATATCTCTCCCAATCCTGGTCCCTGCCTTATTTCTACTTGCTCTCGTCCTCGCCTCCCATATACAACTTCTACTCCTTCTGGTGTTAACCCCTCCAACCTCATACCCATCCCCTGCCACCCTCCCTCCTCTCTCCCTTTCTCCTGTGCCCTTTGGAATGCTCGCTCCCTTTCTAACAAGTTCCTTTCTGTGCATGACTTCTTTCTCTCTCACTCCCTGCTTCTCTTTGCTATAACTGAGACCTGGCTCACTCAGTCTGACTCTGCTCTGGAAGCTGCCCTCTCTTTTGGTGGCCTTTCCTTCTCCCACACTCCGCGCCTTGATGGCAGGGGTGGAGGTGTGGGGCTCCTGCTCTCCTCTCTCTGCCGTTACCGAACTATTCCTATTCCCCCCTCTCTTGCCTTTCCCTCCTTTGAGGTTCACACTGTCCAGATCTTCTCTCCTCTCCCTGTTCATGTGGCGGTCATGTATCGCCCACCTACCTCTACTCATCCCCCTTCTGCCTTTCTCTCTCACTTTGAATCCTGGCTCTCTTTCTTCCTCTCCTCAGACTCCCCTGTTCTTCTCCTTGGGGACTTCAACTGCCACATTGATGACCCCTCTCTCCCTTGGGCTTCCCGCTTTCTTTCTCTAACCTCTTCTTTTGGCCTTCAACAGTGGACTGCAGCCAGCACCCACAAGGATGGCCACTACTTAGACCTGGTTTTCACTAAAAATTTCTCTCTCTCTGATTTCTCCATTTCCCCTTTTCCTCTCTCTGACCATCACCTCATCTCATTCTCTCTATCTCGCTTCTCAACTTCTCCACCTCCATCTACACCCCGGTTCTGCAGAAACCTGCGCTCTATTCACTTACCTGACTTTGAGTCCACGTTACACTCCTCCCTCTCCTCTCTCAGATCTGCTACAGACCCTGACAAACTGGTCAGGAACTACAACTCTGCCTTGTCCTCCTCTCTTGATCTACATGCCCCGCTTTCTCTCTGCCGCACTCGCCCTTTTAACCCTAGACCCTGGTTAAATTCCCACACGTGCATGCTGCGTTCCTCCACTCGTTCCTCTGAACGCCTCTGGAGGAAATCTCATACTCTCGCAGACTTCCTTCACTACAAATTTATGCTATCCTGTTTCAACTCTGCCCTCTCGCAAGCTAAACAAGCCTACTTTTCTTCACTAATCAACATGCACAAGTCTAACCCACGCCGACTGTTCTCTGTCTTTGATACTCTACTCAAACCACCCTCAGCTGCCTCTCCTTCCTCCATCTCCGCTCAGGACTTTGCTGACTATTTTAAGGAAAAGGTGGAATCCATACGTCAGAACATCCCCTCTGTTTCTTCCTCCCATCCTACACCTCTTCCTAACTCTCCTCCTGCCTTCCTTGACTCTTTTTCCACTGTCTCAGAGGAGGATGTGTCGCTGTTGATCGCCTCTTCTCCCTCTACCACTTGCCCTCTTGACCCCATTCCCTCCCATCTCCTAAAACCTCTTGCTCCTACTATAATCCCTACGCTCACGTACATTTTTAACTCCTCCCTCTGCTCTGGAACCTTTCCATCCTCCTTCAAACATGCAACAGTCATACCATTACTCAAAAACAGCAAGCTTGACCCTACCTGTCTTTCTAACTATCGGCCTGTCTCCCTCCTGCCTTTTGCCTCTAAACTCCTTGAACGTCTTGTATTCGCTCGCTTGCTCCATTTTCTCAACACCTATTCTCTCCTAGACCCTCTACAATCTGGCTTCCGTACTGCTCACTCCACGGAAACAGCCCTCACTAAAATAACTGACGACCTCCATGCTGCCAAAGACAGAGGTCATTACACTCTGCTCATATTACTCGACCTCTCTGCAGCATTTGACACCGTGGACCACCCTCTTCTCCTTCACATTCTCCATACTCTTGGCATTCGGAACAAAGCTCTATCCTGGATCTCATCCTACCTCCCCCATCGTACTTTCAGTGTCTCTTCTGCTAATACCTCCTCCTCCTCTATTGATCTCTCTGTGGGGGTACCCCAGGGCTCTGTCCTGGGACCTCTTCTCTTTTCTCTGTATACACTCTCTCTAGGTGACCTAATAACATCTTTTGGGTTTAATTATCACCTCTATGCTGACGACACACAAATATATTTCTCAACACCCGACCTTACACCTACTGTACAAACCAAAGTTTCTGAATGTCTCTCTGCTATATCATCCTGGATGGCCCTCCGCCGCCTTAAACTCAACATGGCTAAAACAGAGCTCCTCATACTTCCTCCCAAACCTGGCCCTACTACCTCCTTCCACATTACTGTTGGAACTACGATCATTCACCCAGTAGCCCAAGCACGCTGCCTTGGGGTCACACTCGACTCCTCTCTCACATTTGCCCCTCACATTCAAAACATTTCTAAAACCTGTCGCTTTTTCCTCCGCAATATAACAAAGATACGCCCTTTCCTCTGTTGCTCGACTGCTAAAACTCTGACTCAGGCCCTCATTCTCTCCCGTCTTGATTACTGTAACCTCCTGCTGTCCGGCCTTCCTGCCTCTCACCTGTCTCCCCTACAATCTATCCTTAACGCTGCTGCCAGAATCACTCTACTCTTTCCTAGATCTGTCTCAGCATCTCCCCTCATGAAATCCCTCTCCTGGCTTCCGATCAAATCCCGCATCTCACACTCCATTCTTCTCCTCACTTTTAAAGCTTTACACTCTTCTGCCCCTCCTTACATCTCAGCCCTAATTTCTCGTTATGCACCATCCAGACTCTTGCGTTCTTCTCAAGGATGTCTTCTTTCTACCCCCTTTGTATCTAAAGCCCTCTCCCGCCTTAAACCTTTTTCATTGACTGCCCCTCACCTCTGGAATGCCCTTCCCCTCAGTACCCGACTAGCACCCTCTCTATCCACCTTTAAGACCCATCTTAAGACACACTTGCTTAAAAAAGCATATGAATAGGACTGTGGCTATTCTGAACACATGGCACATAAAGCTTGGCCCCCTGCAGATGCACTTACCAGAACTCCCTCCTACTGTCTCTGTACGTTCTCCCTACCTACCAATTAGACTGTAAGCTCCTCGGAGCAGGGACTCCTCTTCCTTAATGTCTAAAGCACTTATTCCCATGATCTGTTATTTATATTATCTGTTATTTATTGGATTACCACGTGTATTACTGCTGTGAAGCGCTATGTACATTAATGGCGCTATATAAATAAAGACATACAATACAATACAATGGAAATATGGACGTGTGAGGTTAGTACTGGACAGTACAGGAGGTAAAAGTGTTGTTTAAGAAACTGTACTGTACCTATAAAATAATTTCTTGTCATTACAGAGTGTACCCTATGATAAGGGACGTTAACAAGATCAAGAGAGTGGTCCAGGCCCAAGCATGGATCGACAGTGGAGAAACTTTCCAGGATTGCATCTTCACTGACGAGTCTACTGTTTCGCTGCAGAGATTTGCCACCTTTGCATTCCACAAAAAAGGTTGCATATCTATGAAGCTGCGTCCAAAACAGCCAGCGAAGATGCATGTGTGGGGTGCCATCTCTAGGCGTGGACCAGGATGCATCATCATCTTTGAAGGTACAGTAAAATGTATGTCACACGCTTTTGCCTTACACACTGTACTGTACTAGTGTGCAGTTTTTGGAGTACTTTTCTTTTCTTGTTACAGGAATCATGAATAAAGCTATCTTCCAAGAGAAAATTGTGCCTGAGATTGTGGAATACATCACACATGAGTTCCCGGATGGTCACCGTTTCTACCAGGACAACGATCCAAAGCACACCGCGTCAACAGCGCATATCCTTGAGCGCGGTATCAACTGGGTGAAGACGCCAGCGGAGTAAGTGCGGTAACCGTGTCTCATTTTTTCCCACTGTTTTTACTGTGTACTGTATCTCTTTAAATAATTGTCCCTTTTTTCCCCCTCCAATGTGTGGGAGAGAGTGAGAGAGTGTGGGGGAGAGAGTGTGGGGGAGAGAGTGTGGGGGAGAGAGTGAGTGTGGGGGAGAGAGTGTGGGGGAGAGAGTGTGGGGGAGAGAGTGTGGGGGAGAGAGAGAAGAGAGAGTGTGGGGAAAAGAGAGAGTGTGGGGGGAAGAGAGAGAGTGTGGGGGGAAGAGAGAGAGAGTGTGGGGGGAAGAGAGTGAGAGTGTGGGGGAAGAGAGAGTGTGGGGGAAGAGAGAGTGTGGGGGAAGAGAGAGAGAGTGTGGCAGGTCCACACTCAGCCTATAATTCCGGCCTGGATAATAATGATCGGAGAGAATCATGCCCATACACTTCCTTAAGGCATTTCCTGGAGATGTAAGACACCTTTTCTGTCTCTTTATCCCAATTCTCACCTGATACCTCACGATCCCAATTTTCTATGGAACTATCAGTATCCCAATTCTCTTCCTCATCACTGTTCTCTTCACCAGAACTAAATTCCCTCTCCTCATCAGCGGAACCAATTTCAAACTCAATTTCTCCCTCCCATGGATGGTGGAAATAAAGTAAAGCTTTTTGGCAATTCCTGGCAACTCTTGCTGACACTGGAGGCACATAGGGTTTTACCCGGGCAACAGGCACAATATGAACAACATTGGTAGTAACCCCAGAGTCCTGAACCAAACCCACCCCGTACTGGTAATCAGTAAGTGGCTTGGGGCCTTCCCATTTACCCAATGACCCACAGTGACTATGGCGGGGACCCGAAATAGCTGGGGCATGGATAGGGGCAATGGCATGGGCAAAGTGACTCTGGGCTGGGGCCGGGGCAGCAACAGTGTCCGGGGTAAAGTCTTTGACTTTGGTAAGGTCACGGCCAACCGCAGGGGACAGTGGCTTCTTGGACAGAGCAGGCTCACCATTCTTCTTGCTGACCCACTTCTCCACCGCTTGCCGACACCCGTCCATCTCTTCCTGGGACAGACTGGTGCTGATCAGCAGCGGCGACGGCTGCTTCCGGTCGGCTCCGCTGTGGCCACCGGAAGTGACATCATCATTCTCGCAGGATGAGGCGCCATCTTGGGTGGGGCCCCCCACCGGAACTTCTTCCTTCATTTCGACGTTCAGCGCCGGATGTGATGTTTCGCTCCGCAGCTCTGCAGCTCCGCAGCTCTGCTTGGGCCTTGGCTGGGCCTTCCTTCTCCGCCGCCTCCATCGGAGCCTGTGGGAGGTAAGAGGGTATCTCACCACTCCGCTGGCTTGTGATGAGGTCCTCTTCTCCTTTCACGATGGGAGTTGCCACGGCCGTGGGACTCCTCCGCTCCGGTCGCATTAGCGCAGGTAATCGAGAACTCTCGAGACTCGGCTCCTCCACATCACAGGTAAGTGCTGGCTCTTTTTCAGCACCGCTGTAGTGGCCCACCGGTAGGCGCATCATCACCGATGTCGGGCTTGCTGCTTTTCGTCCGACGAGACAGACTTGGATGCCGGCAAGGGTACTTCCGCAGGGGACCGATAGCGAGGTTCCGGGTTCTCGCTGCGGTAGCAGGCCCCAGTTTCCCTCTTCCCCGAAGCTATCATCAGTAGAGATCCCCATTCTCCGGGATCAGCCTTCTCTGTTTTCACTTTGGGCGAGGCTCCAGCCGTCAGCTTGGCTGTCTCTCCTCCCGCCTCCGCGGCGTGCCCAGGCACAAATGACTCCACAGCCCATAGATAGTGTATGCCACACTGGGGGCATCTTGCAGTGGTGCTGGCTTCTCCATCGGGTACAGCAGCGGCAAAGTTTATTTGAGCATTTGCCCGTTTTGTGCCCCTTATGAACGGGGCTTATTCCGGCTGGCGCCAAAACGGAGCCGCGAGCGAGCCGGAATAAGCCCCGTCCCGCGCGCTTAATAAAAATGTCCCCCTCCCCTTCCCCGAACCCCTGGCTGCTCCCCCTGGCTTGCGCAAGCTGCGCGCAGCGTCCCCCTTACCCCTGCTGCCTCTGCAGCCTTCGGGGATGCCGGGGAACCCTGGGCCGTGTGACCGGTGCCAGAGTGACGCGCTGCACGCGCCAGGGAGATCCCGAGATGAGCCGCCGGCTTGCCGTCGGCTCCTCCACACCGCGGCTACGGCCGTTGTCAAATAAACAGTGTCACCACTGTAACCTGCACTGCATGCACAGGCACCTCAAGGTTTTTTTTTCACCCGCCTTCACTACCAGGAAGCCTCCTGGCAATAGGTAGGGGTGTACGGCAATGTCCATTGCACTCTTAGTCACACTGGTTAAGGGAGACACTCAGCACAGCAGTCTCTCCTGTTCCCCAGCTCCTCGCAACTGAGGGGCAGGAAGCGCACCTATAGCTCCTACCTCAGTCAGCTCCATTCTCAATTGCCAGATACAAGGACCCGTGGTAGATATTAGAGGGGGGTCCAACGGGTTTACTTGGTGACCCAGAATTGGCTCTGAGCCTGTCACAGTCCAGGAGGGCGCGGCCACAGCTTTCGCGCCACTTTCCCCAGCAGGGTGGGGTTCTCTTTTTCACGCCTCTCCCGGCCAACTTCTTGCAACTTCATGGTTTGCAAAATTTTCAGCACACGGCCCACGCGGTCTCACAGGCAAGCGGGAACCGCTATTTTGGATTACACAGCCATTCACATTAACAGCAGGGGTTACTTGTCTGGTGATCACCGTCTGGCAATCAGATACTCCATCATTGTCACACACAATAGCAATGTCCGCAACACTTTCCTCCAGGGTGGCACCCCGGGCTCCAAGGCAGGACAAAAACGGCACAGCCACTGCTCCATAGTAGACTAGCAAAAGTCCCTTCTGTATGTGGTACCTCCGTGGT
Organism: Ascaphus truei; assembly: GCF_040206685.1. Taxonomy (NCBI): domain Eukaryota; kingdom Metazoa; phylum Chordata; class Amphibia; order Anura; family Ascaphidae; genus Ascaphus; species Ascaphus truei. Next base: position 188,179,783 of record NC_134486.1, on the reverse strand, counting down.
ACACACTCCATGTGCGCTCTCTCCATCAGGCGCGAGCCGCCATCTTGGACTCTCCGCACCACGCGGAACATCGTTACTTGTGGTCGCCATCTTTTCTTGTTGCTTTCTATCGCACATGGTGCTCCTCTCTGCTGGGCAGCCGCCATTTCGATGCAATAAAGAATGCCAGTGCACCTCTCCATGTATCTCATGTGTGTCCTACTCATGTATGCACTACCTCAGGCTAGGCTCACTCTTTCTCTGCATGCTGTATCTGCTTTCCTCCAGTATGTGCTCTGTGGTAAGTGATCTGGTTACTGGCTAGATTACTCTGGCTTCTCCCATGCAGTACTTGGGGCGTCAACCTACTGTTGGCTACACCTAGCGCAGACCCTCTCAGGAATTCCTGACCCATGTTAACCAGGCTATCCCCTCAGGCATCCTACGACTAGCTGCCTCAAGGTGACTAGAACAGCTATAGCCCTGTCTCCAGACCCACTTTACTCCACTCAAGGCCCTAGGGTGTACTTTGCGAGCGGACTGTCACACTCCTGACTACCCCTAGGCTCCTGTCCCTTCCACAGCACTTCCTGGCAGCATACATTCTCCTGTTTTCCAGTGTGCCTAGCAAAAGCCTGTCGTGATAATAGGTATCTCAGCAGCGCCTCCAACTCTAATGGTGTTTCCCTCAGGGCCCTTCTGATCCTGACCCCATATGTGAGAAACTGCCCCCAGTTACATGTCAGTGTAGTGTGGTGCACCTGCTGGCTCACAGGACTCCTGAGTCTCCCGCTGGTTGGTAGTGGGGATTTCACCATGACAGGCATCTGAGGTAGTGTGCAGAGTCCTACTCACATTTGGTAGAGCGCCTCCATCCCATCCAGATCCCTACGATAGCAGGGAGGAGTTTCTGAAAGGGAACTCCCGGGTGCACCTTCTCCCTGAGTAACTCCACTCACATGCAAGAAGGGTCTTTTCATGGGCATCTTTATTAGCATGTCGTGTGGCAGACTGCCCATCACAGCGGCCGACACTTCGCCGCACATCTTGTAGCTGCACTCCATATCAGAAGGTCCCTCCTGACTCTTTAATTAAGTTGTCTTTCCACCTCTCCCCTAAGGGAGACCACCAGCTGTGCCAGAGCCCTGGACACAGTGTGTAATCAGATTGTCCCTTTGCCTCGTGCCTCTCTGACAGACAGACTTGAACTGCTGCAGACACTTAGGATGAACACCGTGAACTGAATCAGCCTTGGCTCACTAACGTTTGGACGTGCTGTGCAATATGTAGGCTCCAGAAAGTCCACTTCTGTGTCACTAACAGTGGACACAAATCATGCTGTCACTTCCTTTGCTACTATCTTACACATCACAGGGTTTGAGGGCAAACCTCCATGATGACTACTGGCAACCCTGCCCTTTTAACAGGAGTTACTTCTCAGTATGAGAGAGATCTGTACACCAATTTTACACATGGCTACATATGTATGTATGTATGTATGTATGTATGTATGTATGTCTTTATTTATATAGCGCCATTAATGTACATAGCACTTCACAGCAGTAATACATGTGAAAATCATATAAAAAATAAATGATATAAATAACACAAACGGGAGAAGTGCTTCAGACATAAACGTAACATTTAGGAAAAGGAGTCTCTGCTCCGAAGAGCTTACAATCTCATTTTGTTGGTAGGAAGAACGTACAGAGACAGTAGGAGGGCGTTCTGGTAAGTGCGTCTGCAAGGAGCAAAGTAGGAGGTGTTAATTATCAGCCATGGAGCTACTCATATGCTTCCATAATCAGGTGTGATTTAAGGTGGGTCTTAAAGGTGGATAGAGAGGGTACTAGTCAGATATTGAGAGGAAGGGCATTCCAGAGGTGTGGGGTAGTCAGAGAGAAGGGTTTAAGGTGGGAGAGGGCTTTAGATACAGAATGGTTAGAGAGAAGACATCCTTGAGCAGAATGCAAGAGCCGTGATGGTGTATAGCGAGAAATTATAGCTGAGATGTAATACGGGATTTGATAGGAAGCCAGGAGAGGGATTTCAGCAGGGGAGACGCTGAGACAGATTTAGGAAAGAGTACAGAGATTCTGGCAGCAGTATTAAGGATAGATTGTAGAGAAAACAGGTGAGAGGCAGGAAGGTCGGACAACAGGAGGTTACAGTTATCGAGACGGGAGAGAATGAGGGTCTGATTCAAAGTTTTAGCAGTCGAGCAACAGAGGAAAGGGCGTATCTTTGTAATATTGTGGAGGAAAAAGCGACAGGTTTTAGATACATTTTGAATGAGGGGAGAATGTGAGAGGTTGAGTGTGACCCCTAGGCAGTGTGCTTGGGCTACTGAGTGAATGATGGTACTTCCAACAGTAATGCAGAAGGAGGAAATAGGACAAGGTTTGGGAGGAGCTCTGTTTTTGCCATGTTTAGTTTAAGTTGGCAGAGGGCCGTCCAGGAGGATATAGCCGACAGACATTCAGAAACTTTAGTCTGTACAGCAGGTGTAAGGTCAGGGGTAGAAAAGTACATTTGTGTGTCGTCAGCATAGAGGTGATATTTGAACCCAAGAGATGTGATTAGGTCACCTAGAGAGAGTGTGTAAAGAGAAAAGAGAAAGGGTCCCAGGACAGAGTCCTGGGGTACCTCCACAGAGAGATCGATGGAGGAGGAGGTGTTAGCAGATGAGACACTGGAAGTACGATGGGAGAGGTAAGAGGAGATCCAGAATAGGGCTTTTTTACGAATACCAAGAGTATGGAGAATGTGAAGAAGAGGGTGGTCCACAGTATCAAATGCTGCAGAGAGGTCGAGTAATATGAATAGAGTGTAATGACCTTTGTCTTTGGCAGCATGGAGGTCATTAGTTATTTTTGTGATGGCTGTTTTAGTGGAATGAGCAGTGCGGAAGCCAGATTGTAGAGGGTCTAGGAGAGAATAGGTGTTGAGAAAATGGAGCAAGCGAGAGAACACAAGACATTCAAGGAGTTTAGAGGCAGGAAGGAGACAGGTCGGTAGTTAGAAAGGCAGGTAGGGTCAAGCTTGCTGTTTTTGAGTAATGGTATGACTGTTGCATGTTTGAAGGAAGAGGGAAAGGTACCAGAGTAGAGGGAGGAGTTAAAAATGTGTGTGAGCATAGGGATTATAGTAGGAGCAAGAGGTTTTAGGAGATGGGAGGGAAAGGGGTCAAGAGGGCATGTGGTAGAGGGAGAAGAGGAGATCAGCAACAACACATCCTCCTCCGTGACAGCAGATAAAGAGTCAAAGAATGCAGGAGAAGAGCTAGGAAGAGGTGTAGGATGTGAGGAGGATACAGAAGGGATAGTCTGAGAGAGGGCAGAGTTGAAACAGGATAGCATAAATTTGTAGTGAAGGAAGTCTGTGAGAGTGTGAGATTTCCTCCAGAGGCGTTCAGATGAACAAGAGCAGGAAAGCAGCATGCGCGTGTGGGAATTTAGCCAGGGTCTGGGGTTCAAAGGTTGAGAACGGCAGAGAGAAAACGGGGCATGTAGATCAAGAGAGGAGGATAGGGCAGAGTTGTAGTTCCTGATCAGGTTGAGAGTGTGAATGAGATAAGGTGATGGTCAGAGAGAGGAAAGGGGGAAATAGAGAAATCAGATAGAAAAGTTTTTAGTGAAAAACAGGTCTAGGTAGTGGCCATCTTTGTGGGTGCTGGCTGCAGTCCACTGTTCAAGGCCAAAAGAAGAGGTTAGAGAGAGAAAGCGGGAAGCCCAAGTACCATATTCTATATATACTATGGAAACGGGCCATTAGAAGGGGTTGTGGACCCTGAAGCATTGCCCCTTGCATTTTTTCTCATGTCTTATATTACTGTTTTTGCACCTCCTTACCTTGTATGTATGATCACTCTTCCCTCCCCTCTCCCTTCCCTTCCCCCTTCACCTCAGACTATACTTGTATATTAATTTATCCTGTATCGCCTTTTGCACCTTATTGCGTTGTTGCTGCCACAATTTTGTCAATGCACATTGATTTTTCTTTTATTAGACATAAGTGTCATATTTCTTTATCGGAGTGTTGGGAAAACTCACTGTACTTTACATTGATCTTGGGGGAGATTGGGGGTGTCCCCACTGTTCCCTTTGCACCCACCACACGCATCATAACTTTATATTCAAGAAAGGCTGTGCTGCCTATACCACACACTTTTTTTTGGATGTCCAGATGTAAATCAACACTGTGCTTAGCAGCAGACAATGGTCATTAAAACTGATCCTTAATCTCATGCACGGGCAGACCGTTCTTCATGTGCTCCTTGGCTAGCATTGCTGACATATCCAGGGTCCCAGATAAATTAACTTCTTAACTAATGGAAGTGCATGGTTGAGACATTGACTATTGGTTAATAAATAGCACCACATTTTTATCAAAGAAAAAAAAACCATTGGGATGTTTTATATATAAGCTAAAGGACCCAGCTTCACACGATTTGTAGTACTCTGGCGTCATCTTTCCATTGCAGACATGAAACTGTGAGTCAATCAATAATGATGCCCTCTTTAATCCGATCAATAATTCCCCCTTGCAGTGAATTAGGCTGCACCCCCAACTCCTTGTCATTGAGACTCCCACCCCAAATGATCGTAAAATTCACCATCTTCACTGACACACTCCCTCAGAGATGTCCCCCCCCCCCTTAGTGACTGTCCTCTATTACACCCTCACCTCTCTCCGTCCCTCTGTTACACCACTGCCTGTCACAGTCCCCCTCTCATCCTCTCATCCTCTCCCTCCCTTATCTCACCCCCCTCTTTTACACCCTCCAACTCTCCCCTCCCTCTCTTACACCACCCACCTTCCCCGCCCCTCTAATTCTCCCCCTCCCTCTCTTACAGCCCCAACCATTTCCCCTCACTCTAACACCCCCCACCTCTCCTCTTCCCTCACTTACACCCTCAACCTCTCCCCCGACCCTCTTATACCCCCATCTCTTCCCCCACCCTCTCTTACACCCCAGCTAGCTCAGCGCAACAATCAATCACATGCCTCCCTGCAAAGCAAAGGCCAATCAGCGGCCACGTGCAGAGAAACTCACCAATCAGCAGCCTCATGGAGAGAAAGCAACCAATCAGAGGCGGAGTAGTTAGACACAGAAGATACATAAATAAATCCCCAAATAGAAAATAACCCTACTAGTGTCCCCTTAGTATGCATGCAAAAGTTACAGGACTCTGGGTTTCATGGTCTTGAAACTATGGTTCTGACAGACAGACACACAGGCTCTCTTATTAATATAGATGTCCATTAATGACAAGTGTTGCCCAAGTATGCAGATACGCGTTAACACATAGCTCCTGGAGGGGAGAGGAGGGGAGGTGGGGGAGGGCACGAACACTTTCTATGTCAAAGTGTTCTGCTATGTATTATGTACTCGCACCATGCAGCTAAAACTATAGACCCATGTTACACAATGTTTCAATGTACCAAGGCCAATAAAAGTGTGATTTACTTGTTTTTACATTAACAGACACACTATTTAGCATAGAGTGTTTTCAGGATTTCTTTATGCAAATGGAAATGATGATCTAGCACCGGGGCGCACAAACTTTTTTTGCGATGCTCCCCCTGCCTTACCTTCTCCGTTGGCCGCCCCCTTCCTTACCTCACGCGGCGGGTCGTGTGACGTCACGTGACCTGCGGCGTCATTTAACATCACGTTACCATAGCAACAGTGACATCACATGACCCCGCTGTGTCATTTGACACCACTTCCACTGCAGCAAGGGATTCTGGGAAATTACATGCAAATGAGCACACAATGCCACCTTTTGCTTCAAAACCATTAAACATGGTCCCTTATAAGCTTAAGCTTGCTGCATTTCACAGCTACACACACAGAGGATATAGGGCTTGATACTTGACACAAATAGGTCTCTCTCTAAGAATCCGCCCAGTTTTTTTTATATCAAATTCGTTGATGGATCGGAATTTTTTGAAAGATCGGATTTTTACAAGTTCTCCCATCTCAATTCACAACATAATACTGGGGGAGAGGAACAGCAGCAATGGTACAGTTGTTGGAGGGGTGCTGTACAAACCCAGTGGAAAACTTATCAAGTCACTTTTTCACTAGGTCATAGGCTACGCTTATAGTGACGGCAACAGTGACGTCAGGCTGCGGTCACTGGAAAAATCAAATAGAGATGACTTCCAGCGATCGCAACCAAGCCGTCACTCCGTCGCGTCGCGCTTACTATAAGCGCACGCGATGGCAGCAATGCATTTGTTTTGATGCAACGTCGCTGTTGCCGTCCCGGCAGTATAAGCGCAGCCTTAGACACCAAAACTACTAATAAGCTATTTGCAATATAGAATTCTGAATGTTTTCTGCTGTGTTTACAGTAATTTAACAATCAAACAAAATTGTTCATTTACAATATATTTTAAAACTATGAAATGGGATTCAGGTTGGCTTCCATGTTAGACAATTATATTTCTAATATGGACATCAGTTTATAGATGGATATTGGAATTGATGATATTGTTTTTTCTCTCATATACAGTAGCATAAACTGTTAACTAATACTGTACCAACACACTTGGAAGTACAACTATTAACACAAATGCATGAATCTTACCAGTTGTTACCACAAGATTGTTGAATCATGTAGACATAAATGGCTGGCCAAAAGTCCCCAAAGGGATTGATATCAAAGTGGTATCTAAAATATAGTACAAGAAACATTACATGCAAACATGTATCTGGCAATACACTTTGGAACACCTTTTGAAAAACAGTGCTACTCTATAAGACATGGCTTAGTAAACAAATTAATGGACAGTTAGGTGTCTTCAACCATATAAGGCATCTTATGATGTAGAGCTTCTTACTGTAGCAAATAAGTATTGGTAATAATGACAAAAACTATATGATGAGATATAAGGTTATCTGACCATACAAGCAGACCAGTCTACTGTAATATAAGCAAAATGACATGTACTGTATTCTGAGAAAGTATTTATATATGTAGCGCACTTTCCCCCACCCCGTGGAGGATGTGTGGCTACAGTGTGTGTGGTGCTGTGTGTGGTGCAATACCTGTGACTCACAGGAGGTCTGAGCCTCCGCTGCAGGGAGCCTGTGTTGTATACTGGTACGGTGTTCTTCAGCGCCTCCACCTGTTAACGGATTCTACTGTGTGGAATTACCCGTTACAGGACCTATATACATAGCTTATACAATGGTGAAACATAAAGTAACAACTTTACTACAGAATGATAGTATGACTACTGGTTATAGCCTACCCACCAGGCTTCACACGGCCGTAACCACCTGCCCAGTGTCCCACACACTTGTTCACAGTCCCCACAGTACCTGATGGGGCCCTCGGGCACCCAACTACTCTAGTGTCCACAAGGATATAACACCTCACCCTTATATGTGGTCAGTGCTGACACTATAGTGTATGTTGGTGCACTTGTGCGTGGGGAACCTGCCGGGTGCCTCTGCTCCCGGGCGCGCTACGTCCTGCGATGGGGTACACGGACCCAATGATGATCCGCGACTCTGGTGCTTCCTCATGGGGTGGTTTACACATGGGATGTCCACCTCAAGGAGAGTCTCTTCCATGGGATGGCCTGGTCCCAGACCACCAAGGTACAGGACGCCGCTGTGTCCTGGCTGAGTCCCTCACTACAAGCTATAGGGGCAGTATCCCTATCTATGGGCCTGTCGCTGTAGCAGCCACAAAATGAGGGGAGGTGGACCTAGGTGGGGCCTATCAAGGTTCTCTGGCCTACAGCAGATGCCACTGGCATCTTCACACTCACACCCTACCCCTTCAGCGTCCAGCTTCCAACTCCTAACTGCCCTAACAGTCCTAACAGTCCTAACTGTCAGCTCAACTAACGTCCAATCTCCCCTCAGGAGATTCTAGCAGCACTATTGGTTGCCTGGCAACATGTGGTCTGCAGCCTGAAGGTAAGAGAGAGACCTGGCTACATCCTCCCCCTGGTGAAAACCCCAACGTCCCTGCTTGGGAACGCATAACAAGACATATCACACATATACAAAGTTATATAATATATATCCATGTCTTTTATCCGGTAGACCGGGATGCCCAGCATCTGTGATTTGACCTCATAGACACCGTCATGCCAACTGTCAGCGAGTTAATGCTTCTCGGGAATCCCTAGGTTGCTGAGAAGCACTGCATCTCCAGGAAATATTTCCCGGTGACGAACCTTGTGGTCATAACACCTCTTGTTGTTGGCGTTGAGTTGGGCAGTGGACTTCTGGGCTTGCTGGTAAGCCTGTTGCAGGTTTTCCTGAAGCTTTTGTACATATTTGAAGTGCGTTGCATATCCTGTCTGTGGACACTCACAGACGTACATCCACCGGCAGCCTGGCTACTCGCCCGAACATAAGGAAATATGGGGAGAATCCCGTGGACTCATGTCGAGTACAGTTGTACGCATGTACCAGAGATTCCACGTCGGCTCCACTCTGTCTTCTGAGCACCTTTCAGTGTGCCAAGCATGTCCAGCAATGTCCTATTGAATCGCTCAGGCAGAGCGTTCCCCTCCGGATGGTCGGAGTTGTCCTGGATTTGGTGATTTTCAGGACTTTGAGTAGCTCCTGAATCAGTTTGCTTTCGAAATCCCGGCCTTGGTCAGAATGAAGGTGATTGGGCAGACCATAATGCACAAAGTTATACAAAAATACATTAGCTGGCGCTCTAACACTATATCAACCTCTAAACAGTGAAAGTGAGCATATAGTGACAAATAAATCAAAATAATGTGCCGTGCCAAAAGGTGATAAATAAAACACTCAAACCCTTGGAGGACTGTTTTAAGGTCCAAACAGAAGGATAAAAGGAAAAACCAGGGAAGCGAAAATACCTAGGAAAAAATATATAAAACTACCATAGTGCAGTTATGTTAAAACAAAACACAGTAGTGGTAATACTCTTAAATTAGCAAATGAGACACACTTGATAATGTCAGCAATGTCCAACAATAGATATCCAGATGGCAAAAATTGGCAAAAAATAGGAGCAAAAATAGGAGGAAGGTAGTGTAGATATCAGAAGAGAAACACAGAGCCCAGATAAAATACCAAAGCGACTTATCCAACACTGGTAAAAATGAAGGCTTACAAGATTCCAAATGGGTCACAGCATGGGTATAAGGGTATAGGTGGTAGCCGAGTCGCGTTGTCGGGATCCCGTCACACCGCCGCTGCGTCCACTGGTCTCCGTCCTGCACCTCTGCTCGGAGCCGATACGTCACTTCCGGTTCCTCCGCCGATCGAAGTTGACGTCACAGGACCTCCCGGCAGATTCTCTCCCTCCAGATAACACACTGAGGGTCACGCTCTACGCGTTTCGCCGTTCTTAGTGACGGCTTCGTCAGGAGTAGCATTAACCCATACAAGGATACTATACACTGGCGACACACTTTATTCGAGCTCGGCTAGTCCCACGAATTCGGGTATACTCGGGTGTATTGAGGTTTGTGACTGTTTTCTGCCCGAGTGCATTGCGTTATTTTCCAGGCAGGGATTGAAGCATTTTATTCCTGCTGGCTGCAATACTGCACAGTATATATATATATATATATATATACTGCATTACAATTCATGAATTTATGCCATCTGGTAGACACGCGAAGCATTGCAGCCTATTAAATCCTAATCATTATCATTTAACAGATCAGCCGCCTGTCAGCCAGGCATGAACCATGGCTGGGAAGGCAAATGCAACGGGGCTTGTCAGAGGTGAGGAGCGGCGCATTCCAGGTATCTGCCAGGTACATACTGGGTATTTGCTCGAATAAAGTGTGTCGCAGCAGTATATACCCTCTAAATTACCAATGACCTTTCCTCCTATAGGTCAATGGATGATGACGTCTATATTGATGGGAAGACGGCTAAATAACCCCTCCCTATCATAGAATTAGCATATTACAAATTTTATACATTTCATTAAAAATAAACTTTATACATTTTATTTAAAAATAAAAATAGAACATCGCACTTGATCCTCCTTTACAACATAAGGAAAAGACCACTACTAAAATCAAATGATTAAAATTATAGAAGTATTAAATAAATTAAATAATGCAAATCTACATTCAACATAAACACATAAATCGCTAAATGTATCCCTGATCTCATGAATAGAGTTTAAGAAAGATGGCGATTGATGAATCTCGAAAATGTAAGAGAAAATACAGAGTTAGTAAATGACTTGATCACAATGAACAATATATAAAAACCATTAAGATACTGTATCTTATCCGTATTTTTATTTAAACTTTTACACTGACTATTTATACCTTATATACGGTCCTTTACATATCCCATCTAATAAAGGACTCAGTATATCCAGTTCTAAAAGTTTAAAGAAAAGCACTTAATTCAAAGTCTACATTTAAACCCAATGGTGCAAGGGATTTAAGCGAGAAAATCTAAAAACTTTCTCTCTTTTTTAAGGCAATACTTCTATCTCCACCTCTCCAGTGTGGTAACACCTGTTCTAATACCGTAAACTTGAGGCCTGATGTATCCCCCTGATGTTTTTGAATAAAGTGGTTAGATGAAAAATGGGTGGTAATACTTCTTCTCACATTCCCAATATGCTCGAGGATACGAGTTCTAACAGGCCTGGTTGTCTTGCCTACATATTGTAGCCCACATGGGCACTGTATGAGACATACGACATGATCTGACTTACAAGTTAAAAGTTGTTTAATTTGAAATCTTTGTCCAGAGATGTTTTAAACAAACCCAAATTTATCATGAGACCTATGCTTACATGCCGTACAAGTGGTACAACCAAAAAATCCTTTATCTTGGGATAACCATCTATTTCCTTCCTTTATAGTTTTGGGTAGTGCACTAGGTGCTAATTTATTCTTAAGTACCTTAGCTTTTTTTTTAAATTACTGTAGGTTTTTTGGGGACTACTGCACCGACACACTTTATTCGAGCAAATACCCAGTATGTACCTGGCAGATACCTGGAATGCGCCGCTCCTCACCTCTGACAAGCCCCGTTGCGTTTGCCTTCCCAGCCTGGGTTCATGCCTGGCTGACGGGCGGCTGATCTGTTAAATGATAATGATTAGGATTTAATAGGCTGCAATGCTTCGCGTGTCTACCAGATGGCATAAATTCATGAATTGTAATGCAGTATATATATATATACTGTGCAGTATTGCAGCAAGCGGGAATAAAATGCTTCAACCCTGCCTGGAAAATACCTCAATGCACTCGGGCAGAAAACAGTCACAAACCTCAATACACCCGGGTATACCCGAATTCGTGGGACTAGCCGAGCTCGAATAAAGTGTGTCGCCAGTGTATCTCTCCTAATATAGGATAGTTTTTGACAATATGCCAATGCTTACGTATAATTTTGATGATTTTTTCAGACTGTCTGTTGTAATTTGTCAAAAAAGAAAATTCAAAATTTTTATTCGATCCAACTTTCTTTTTATCACTAAGTAGATATTTTCTATCCAGACCCCCTGCTTTTTTTTATAGCATCTTTGATAATCTCATCATTATACTTTTTGTCTTTGATTCTATCCTGCAAGAAGGCAGATTGTTTATGGAAACTGCTGATATCTGAACAGTTTCTCCTAATCCTCCTTATTTGTCCATATGGAACATTCTGTAGCCATTTGGGGTGATGGCAACTGGCAGGGGATATATAATTATTGATTTCAACATCTTTAAAGAACGTCTGTATATTTATTGACCCATTCTCAATGAAAACCGTCAGGTCTAAAAAATTGACCCTTTCTTGACTATACTCACAAGTGAATTTTAAATTGAGTGGATTATCATTAAGATAATGGGTGAATCTCAACAGACTCTCTTCATCACCTTTCCAGATAAAGAATATGTCATCTATAAATCTTCGCCATAGGCACAAATTCACACCCAGCTCTGCAATGGACCATATGTAGTCTTCCTCCCATGCTCCCATGAGAAGATTTGCATAGCTGAGTGGGAATTTTGTGCCCATGGCGGTACCACATTTTTGCAGATAATACATCCCTTCGAACATGAAGTAGTTATGTTCTAAAATGAACTTAATCCCATCCAGGATGAAATTAGCCTGTTCATGGGGCATCTCAAGGTCTTTTGCTAATGCTCTGTCAACTGCCTCATGTCCGTCTTTGTGGCTAATACATGTATATAGTGAGGTGATGTCACAAGTTGCCAGGAACCACCCTTCTTCCCAAACTTGACCATCCAAGATACGCAAAATGTCCATCGTATCTTTAAGATAGGAGGGAAGTTTTGTTACATATCTCTGCAGGTAGGTGTCTATATATGCAGATAAATGAGATGTCAGGGAGTCGGTGCCTGCTATTATGGGCCTCCCCGGGGGATTAATGAGACTTTTGTGGAGTTTAGGAAGATAATAGAATATGGATCTAATGGGGTTCTCTCGATATATAAAATTGTACTCATTAATATCTATTACTTCCTCCATTTTACCCCTATCTAGCAGGACTTTCAATTCTTTCAAAAATTCTGATGTGGGATCTTTTTTAAGAGATATATACATTTGTGTGTCCCCCAAAATCCTGTTTGACTCAGCAATATAATCGCTCCTATTAATAATCGCAACTCCGCCCCCTTTGTCGGCCTGTTTAATGACCACACTAGTGTCTTCTTGTAGGGTTTTTAGTGCCTCTCTCTCTCTTTTTTATTTAGATTGTTGTCAAACTTATTTTCTAGCTCAACTAGTTTCTCAAAATCTTTTTGTACTAGTTGTGAAAATACATCCAGATTTTTTCCTTTAGCATGTTTAGGATAAAATGTGGATGGCAACTTAAGGCCAGAGTGAACCAACACAGGTCTTTCTTGTAGAGGTTGGTTAGTATTATTCAAAGGGGAATCTCTTTCTAGATTTTCAGTGGTCCTAAGTTGTACTTCTTTTTGTCTGAAAAATCTCTTAATGTTGAGTTTTCTCAAGAATCTCTGAGCATCTAAAAAAAGACCAAAGCTGCTAGGACCCACAGTGGGAGCAAACTTCAGCCCTTTTGAGATGAGAGACCTTTCTGACTCAGATAGTACTTTATAGCTGAGATTAAAGATATTATTCCCTATCTCTTGCTTTTTTTGAGGGGCATAGTGATTTACTCCCTGAAAAGAAGTGGACCCCCCCTCCCCTAAAAAATCCTTTTTGTTCACATATTTGGAACCACCCTTTGTGAACAATTTATCTTTTTGAACTTCCCTCTGTTCTTTTCTATTATTAGTAACTATTTACACTTCTGAATCAAAATCTATACTAATTGTCCTTTTTGGAGTTTTATCGAGATTAATCTGCACCTTAGCTGTTTTTTTTCCCTGCTGGCGAGGAGATTTATACTGTTTATTCCTCCAATTATCCTGTTCTGGACTCTTTCTATACTTTGTAGGTATATATTTTTTACTAAATTTCTTCCTCTCTTTTGATTTCTCTCTCTTAGGAGGAGTTTTTTTGGGGGATTTTTTCTCTGGGATTTTTTTCCCATTTTCTTTCTCTTTTTCAACTGGCTCAATCTTTCTTGGAGGCCCATCTTTATAATCCTCCTCATCTCTAAGGATTTTTTAAACTTTTTTAGTGATGGTCTCTTCTCTAGAAAAGAGACCATCACTAAAAAGTACTACAAAGTACACCTACAAAGTATAGAAAGAGTCCAGAACGGGATAAAACTCCAAAAAGGACAATTAGTATAGACTTTGATTCAGAAGTGGAAATAGTTACTAATACTAGAAAATAACAGAGGGAAATTGTATTGTATTGTATTGTATGTCTTTATTTATATAGCGCCATTAATGTACATAGCGCTTCACAGCAGTAATACATGTGGTAATCCAATAAATAACAGATAATATAAATAACAGATCATGGGAATAAGTGCTTTAGACATTAAGGAAGAGGAGTCCCTGCTCCGAGGAGCTTACAGTCTAATTGGTAGGTAGGGAGAACATACAGAGACAGTAGGAGGGAGTTCTGGTAACTGCATCTGCCAAGCTTTATGTGCCATGTGTTCAGAATAGCCACAGTGCTATTCATATGCTTCTTTAAGCAAGTGTGTCTTAAGGTGGGTCTTAAAGGTGGATAGAGAGGGTGCTAGTCGGGTACTGAGGGGAAGGGCATTCCAGAGGTAAGGGGCAGTCAATGAAAAAGGTTTAAGGCGGGAGAGGGCTTTAGATACAAAGGGGGTAGAAAGAAGACATCCTTGAGAAGAACGCAAGAGTCTGGATGGTGCATAACGAGAAATTAGGGCTGAGATTTAAGGAGGGGCAGAAGAGTGTAAAGCTTTAAAAGTGAGGAGAAGAATGGAGTGTGAGATGCGGGATTTGATCGGAAGCCAGGAGAGGGATTTCATGAGGGGAGATGCTGAGACAGATCTAGGAAAGAGTAGAGTGATTCTGGCAGCAGCATTAAAGATAGATTGTAGGGGAGACAGGTGAGAGGCAGGAAGGCCAGACAGCAGGAGGTTACAGTAATCAAGACGGGAGAGAATGAGGGCCTGAGTCAGAGTTTTAGCAGTCGAGCAACAGAGGAAAGGGGGTATCTTTGTTATATTGCGGAGGAAAAAGTGACAGGTTTTAGAAATGTTTTGAATGTGAGGGGCAAATGTGAGAGAGGAGTCGAGTGTGACCCCAAGGCAGCGTGCTTTGGTTTGTACAGCAGGTGTAAGGTCGGGTGTTGAGAAATATATTTGTGTGTCGTCAGCATAGAGGTGATAATTAAACCCAAAAGATGTTATTAGGTCACCTAGAGAGAGTGTATACAGAGAAAAGAGAAGAGGTCCCAGGATAGAGCCCTGGGGTACCCCCACAGAGAGATCAAAAGAGGAGGAGAGGTGTTAGCAGAAGAGACACTGAAAGTACGATGGGAGAGGTAGGATGAGATCCAGGATAGAGCTTTGTTCCGAATGCCAAGAGTATGGAGAATGTGAAGGAGAAGAGGGTGGTCCACGGTGTCAAATGCTGCAGAGAGGTCGAGTCATATGAGCAGAGTGTAATGACCTCTGTCTTTGGCAGCATGGAGGTCGTCAGTTATTTTAGTGAGGGCTGTTTCCGTGGAGTGAGCAGTGCGGAAGCCAGATTGTAGAGGGTCTAGGAGAGAATAGGTGTTGAGAAAATGGAGCAAGCGAGCGAATACAAGACGTTCAAGGAGTTTAGAGGCAAAAGGCAAGAGGGAGAAAGGCCGATAGTTAGAAAGACAGGTAGGGTCAAGCTTGCTGTTTTTGAGTAATGGTATGACTGTTGCATGTTTGAAGGAGGATGGAAAGGTTCCAGAGCAGAGGGAGCAGTTAAAAATGTGCGTGAACGTAGGGATTATAGTAGGAGCAAGAGGTTTTAGGAGATGGGAGGGAATGGGGTCAAGAGGGCAAGTGGTAGAGGGAGAAGAGGCGATCAACAGTGACACATCCTCCTCTGAGACAGTGGAAAAAGAGTCAAGGAAGGCAGGAGGAGAGTTAGGAAGAGGTGTAGGATGGGAGGAAGAAACAGAGGGGATGTTCTGACGTATGGATTCCATAAAAATTCAAAAAGATAAATTGTTCACAAAGGGTGGTTCCAAATATGTGAACAAAAAGGATTTTTTAGGGGAGGGGGGGTCCACTTCTTTTCAGGGAGTAAATCACTATGCCCCTCTGACAAAAAGGGACCCCTCATCAGAGAGAAAAAGAGTAAGAAACGACGACAACGGGGAAGAGGAAGAAAAAAAGAAACACCTCAAAAAAAGCAAGAGATAGGGAATAATATCTTTAATCTCAGCTCTAAAGTACTATCTGAGTCAGAAAGGTCTCTCATCTCAAAAGGGCTGAAGTTTGCTCCCACTGTGGGTCCTAGCAGCTTTGGTCTTTTTTTAGATTCTCAGAGATTCTTGAGAAAACTCAACATTAAGAGAGTTGGTTCACTCTGGCCTTAAGTTGCCATCCACATTTTATCCTAAACATGCTAAAGGAAAAAATCTGGATGTATTTTCACAACTAGTACAAAAAGATTTTGAGAAACTAGTTGAGCTAGAGAATAAGTTTGACAACAATCTAAATAAAAAAGAGAGAGAGGCACTAAAAACCCTACAAGAAGACACTAGTGTGGTCATTAAACAGGCCGACAAAGGGGGCGGAGTTGCGATTAATAATAGGAGCGATTATATTGCTGAGTCAAACAGGATTTTGGGAGACACACAAACGTATATATCTCTTAAAAAAGATCCCACATCAGAATTTTTGAAAGAATTGAAAGTCCTGCTAGATAGGGGTAAAATGGAGGAAGTAATAGATATTAATGAGTACAATTTTATATATCAAGAGAACCCCGTTAGACCCATATTCTATTATCTTCCTAAACTCCACAAAAGTCTCATCAATCCCCCGGGGAGGCCGATAATAGCAGGCATCGACTCCCTGGCATCTCATTTATCTGTGTATATAGAAACCTACCTGCAGAGATATGTAACAAAACTTCCCTCCTATCTTAAAGATACGATGGACATTTTGCGTATCTTGGATGGTCAAGTGTGGGAAGAAGGGTGGTTCCTGGCAACTTGTGACATCATCTCACTATATACATGTATTAGCCACAGAGACGGACATGAGGCAGTTGACAGAGCATTAGCAAAAGACCTTGAGATGTCCCATGAACAGGCTAATTTCATCCTGGATGGGATTAAGTTCATTTTAGAACATAACTACTTCATGTTCGAAGGGATGTATTATCTGCAAAAATGTGGTACCGCCATGGGCACAAAATTCACACCCAGCTATGCAAATCTTCTCATGGGAGCATGGGAGGAAGACTACATATGGTCCATTGCAGAGCTGGGTGTGAATTTATGCCTATGGTGAAGATTTATAGATGACATATTCTTCATCTGGAAAGGTGATGAAGGGAGTCTGTTGAGATTCACCCATTATCTTAATGATAATCCACTCAATTTAAAATTCACTTGTGAGTATAGTCAAGAAAGGGTCAATTTTTTAGACCTGACGATTTTCATTGAGAATGGGTCAATAAATATACAGACGTTCTTTAAAGATGTTGAAATCAATAATTATATCCCATGCCAGTTGCCATCACCCCAAATGGCTACAGAATGTTCCATATGGACAAATAAGGAGGATTAGGAGAAACTGTTCAGATATCAGCAGTTTCCATAAACAATCTGCCTTCTTGCAGGATAGAATCAAAGACAAAAAGTATAATGATGAGATTATCAAAGATGCTATAAAAAAAAGCAGGGGGTCTGGATAGAAAAGATCTACTTAGTGATAAAAAGAAAGTTGGATCGAATAAAAATTTTGAATTTTCTTTTTTTGACAAATTACAACAGACAGTCTGAAAAAATCATCAAAATTTTTCCGAAGCATTGGCATATTGTCAAAAACGATCCTATATTAGGAGAGATAGTCCCCGAAAAACCTACAGTAATTTTTAAGAAAGCTAAGGTACTTAAGAATAAATTAGCACCTAGTGCACTACCCAAAACTATAAAGGAAGGAAATGGATTGTTATCCCAAGCTAAAGGATTTTTTGGTTGTACCACTTGTACGGCATGTAAGCATAGGTCTCATGATAAATTTGGGTTTGTTTAAAACATCTCTGGACAAAGATTTCAAATTAAACAACTTTTAACTTGTAAGTCAGATCATGTCGTATATCTCATACAGTGCCCATGTGGGCTACAATATGTAGGCCAGACAACCAGGCCTGTTAGAACTCGTATCCTCGAGCATATTGGGAATGTGAGAAGAGGTATTACCACCCATTTTTTATCTAACCACTTTATTCAAAAACATCAGGGGGATACATCAGGCTTCAATGTTTACAGTATTAGAACACTGGAGAGGTGGAGATAGAAGTATTGCCTTAAAAAAGAGAGAAAGTTTTTGCATTTTCTCGCTTAAATCCCTTGCACCATGGGGTTTAATGTAGACTTTGAATTAAGTGCTTTTCTTTAAACTTTTAGAACTGGATATACACTGGCGACACACTTTATTCGAGCTTGGCTAGTCCCACGAATTCGGGTATACCCGGGTGTATTGAGGTTTGTGACTGTTTTCTGCCCGAGTGCATTGAGTTATTTTCCAAGCAGGGATTGAAGCATTTTATTCCCGCTGGCTGCAATACTGCACAGTATATATATATAAACTGCATTACAATTCATGAATTTATGCCATCTGGTAGACACGCGAAGCATTGCAGCCTATTAAATCCTAATCATTATCATTTAACAGATCAGCCGCCCATCAGCCAGGCATGAACCCAGGCTGGGAAGGCAAATGCAACGGGGCTTGTCAGAGGTTAGGAGCGGCGCATTCCAGGTATCTGCCAGGTACATACCGGGTATTTGCTCGAATAAAGTGTGTCGGTGCAGTACTGAGTCCTTTATTAGATGGGATATGTAAAGGACCGTATATAAGGTATAAATAGTCAGTGTAAAAGTTTAAATAAAAATACGGATAAGATACAGTACCTAAATGGTTTATATATATTGTTCATTGTGATCAAGTCATTTACTAACTCTGTTTTTTCTCTTACATTTTCGAGATTCATCAATCACCATCTTTCTTAAACTCTATTCATGAGATCAGGGATACATTTAGCGATTTATGTGTTTATATTGAATGTTGATTTGTATTATTTAATTTATTTAATTCTTCTATAATTTTAATAATTTGATTTTAGTAGTGGTCTTTTCCTTATGTTGTAAAGGAGGATCAAGTGCGATGTTCTATTTTTATTTTTAAATAAAATGTATAAAATTTATTTTTAATGAAATGTATAAAATTTGTAATATGTTAATTCTATGATAGGGAGGGGTTATTTAGCCATCTTCCCATCAATATAGACGTCATCATCCATTGACCTATAGGAGGAAAGGTCATTGGTAATTTAGAGGGTATATATAGTATCCTTGTATGGGTTAATGCTACTCCTGACGAAGCCGTCACTAAGAACGGCGAAACGCGTAGAGCAGGTCCACTCACGCGCGAAACGTACATCGGCATGACGTCACTACGTTGACGTCGTGGAGGAGGAACATAACTGGTGAGATCAGTCCCTGCTATTCGGCTGCTGCGGGCCATTTAACGCTAAAGAATCACTGACCTAAGTGCTGGTATTCATGTATACTTTATGTGAATGCGAGTTAACATGGCTACAAGAGACTTTATTTAGTATATAGCCATCGCAACATGCAGCGTTTAACCCACGATTTAGCAGTGTGCAGCATTTATCCTGATTGGGTAATTTGTATCATTCTTATGTCCCAGACACTGTGTATTAACATATGTTACTGAGGGACATCTGATTATGTGCACATCATTGGATGTATATGTGCTTTGAATGTATGCAATTGCCATATAACTATATATGCACACTGGAGCTACCAACGTGAGGGGTTATTGATTTTTAGCACTTATCTGTGGATTAACCATTGAAGTGCTGTACCTCTCACATATAGTTCCTTTGGTAACTCACCTATTGCTAGCAGTGCAAGCACACCAGTTATTTTCATATTTTAATTGATTTTATCCGTTTAGAGTTAGTGTATTGTGTTATATGCTTTGAATATTAATTAAAGATTTGTTATTTTGCCATTCTGGCGTTTTAGTGGTAATTGTCCGCCCACAGTGATGGGCGCAGTTACTTACCTGTAATTAGGTTGATTGAACCTTTTTGTACATTTGGCATTTGAGCCCAGCTAATCACCTAGCCCTGTGTGCAGTCAATGAGGATCTTTGGGGAGGACTCCATACCTCCTCTATTTGTTTTTGTAATCAGGTACTTGGGCTGCTCTTGGGGTTCAGGACAAACTAGGGCCGCCACATCCATAGGGTGCGATTTGCCTGTGTTCAACTGAACAATCTCCAGACAAACATTCACAATCCTGTCAATGGGGGAGTCCTCATTACTCAGCCCCCTCACTTTCATATGCTCCACCGACTGCAAGGGACGGTGGGTAAGGTGTTGGTTATAGAAAACTCAGTACACGATGGTCACTTGGGACCCAGTGTCCAACAACGCTGAGGAGTATACACCATCCATAACGACGCGTATGATAGCGGCTGGTCCTACCCAACTGTAAGTGTCCAATGATGGGGTTCCATCAATGGGGCTTTGCTCAGGAGGGTCATTAGAGGGCGGGGAAGTGGTCTCGTCCGATGGGGCAGGGACTTCGGCGGTGTAAACCCCCGCAAATCATTACGTTAGGGTGGGAATTCTAAATTGGAGTTTTTTGTTGTTGTTCTTTCTCGGGGCATTCGTTGAAGGTGTCCCTGCCAACCACAGCTGTTGCAGATGAGGTCCCTGGGAGCGGTGCGGCTTTAGTAGGTAGGAGATACTCTCTCGGCCGGTTTGGACTTGACGGCAGATGACTTTGATTGAGAGTCCTCCTCTATACTATAAGGCTCCTTTACCCTTGGAGCTGGTGTTCCCTTGGCTTCACCCTTGAGGGGTCCTTTGGCCTTCTTGGGGTTATGGAAGTGCAGCTGGACTTCATGCTTACTGACATGCTGCATTATGTCCAGGTAGCTGGGAGGCACTGTGGTGGCAGCAGCGGCTCACATCACCAGGGCTATTGGGTGAGAAGGAAGTGATCCCTTCAATATTTGCTTGAACCAGTACCGGTCTATTTCTGTAGCCAAAATAATTACCTTGGCAAGGAGTGTCCCCAAGTATAGCTGGAGCCAGCGGACGAAGGCAGACAATTCCTCCTCCTCCTGGCGGAGAGCCTTGAACTGGGCCATGAGCCGTCATGAGCCGTCTTCACTTCTGTAGGACTGGGTCAGCTGTTCCACCAACTCGCAAGCAGAGACTTCTCCTTCTATGTACTGATGCGTTTGTACCAATTGGGCAGCTGGGGGTCGGAGACACTCCACCAGCCTCTATCACTTAACGGCTTTAGAACACGACCACTTGTCTAGCACTTGGAGAGCATGTTACCTCCAAGTCTCAAACCCTTCTTCTCCTAAGGGCGTTGGCACTATCCCAGCTTTCGGTAATTCTGAGCCTGAGAGGACATTGTTAGAGCGTCAACTAGTTGGGGTAGAGTTACACCCGAGCCAGAGCCACCTGTTGATAGGTGACTGTGATAGTCCTTCCTCGGGTGGGAGATGATGGTGATTGTTTAGATTCGGTTCTGTGGGGTATCACTAGCAAGGCACTGGAAATAAATGCCACCCGGGGTATGGGTAAACTTACTACCGAAATACTGCTCCTCTACAGTGTGTAAGAGGTACTTAAGAGTTCAGCCCAGTAGGGTACACCAGCAACGGATCAAGGAGTAGAGGTCAAGGGTAGGGTGGCCAGAGCTGGGTAAATCACTGGGCAGCCCGTGGCTGGAGTGTCTGGTAAATACATAGATTCTGGAACCCCATTTTCACATAGGTCATGGTTGGCAACCACTAGAGACATGGCCCGCCAGTGCGTAGTGTCATACTTGCTCCCTAAAACCCATGCTTTGGCTAGACCAGGGAGTTGGCGGAGGTATTGGCAAAGTTCGTGTGCACGGGTAGTGCTGGGAATATCTCCCACTTCAAGAACATGGTGGGGACTCATGTGCAGTCTCAATGGGTGGGGACTCACGTGCAGTCCCAATGCCCAGTCGCGGACCTCTTGTTTACATGGTACAAACATGGTGTTCGGGACTCAGTAATTTAACTGCCGAGTAGGGCACCCCAGGTCTGAGAATCTCCGCAGCGCCTCCAAATGTAGCACACTTTCCCCCACTCCCTTGGAGAATGTGTGGCTACAGTGTGTGGTGCAACACCTGTGGCTCACAGGAGGTCCGAGCCACCACTGCAGGGAGCCTGGTGTGTATACTGGTACGGTGTTCTTTGGCGTCTCCACCTGCAACAGATTCTACTGTGTGGAATTACCCGTTACAGGACCTATATACATAGCTTATACAATAACCCCACACAATGGGAGAAACATAAAGTAACAACTTTACTACAGAATGGTAGTATAACTTCTGGTTACAGCCTACCCACCAGGCCTCACACGCCAGTAACCACCCCATTGTTCACAGTCCCCAGAGTACCTGACAGGCCGCTCAGGCACCCAACTACTCTAGTGTCCACAATAATATAACACCTCACCCTTATATGTTGTCAGCGCGGCCACTATAGTGTATGTTGGTGCACTTGTGCGTGGGGTACCTGCCGGGTGCGTCCACACCCTGGTGCGCTGCGTCCTGCGATGGGGTACATGGACCCAATGATCTGCGACTCTGGTGCTTCCTCGTTAGGTGGTCCCCGCGTGGGATGTCCACGTCAAGGACAGTCTCATCCGTGAGATGGTCTGGTCCCAGACCACCAAGGGCCAGGATGCCGCTGTGTCCTGGCTGAGTCCCTCACTACAAGCTACAGGGGCAGTATCCCTATCTATGGGCCTGTCCCTGTAGTAGCCACAAACTGAGGGGAGTTGGGCCTAGCAGGGGCCTATCAGGTGTCTCTGGCCTAGTGCAGATGCCACAGGTACCTGCACACACACACACCCTACCTCTTCAGTGTCCAGCTTCCAACTCATAACTGTCCTAACTGTCAGCTCAACTAACATTCCAATCTCCCCTCAGGAGATTCTAGCAGCACTATTAGTTGCTTGGCAACATGTGGTCTGCAGCCCGAAGGTAAAAGGGAGACATGGCTACATAAATATTATAAACTGGTTAAGTAACGGATCAAGAAGTTAGGATTGACCAAGTTTAGATTCCAAAGAAGCTCAGTACCATCAACGCAATTTTGAAATACACTGGTGAATTACTGCCAGTTTCCTTTACTATTTGAATTACCTGTAGGTAAAGGGCTTTCACAAGATCACGCAGAGTTTACGCGGCTCAGATTAGAATTGAACTACAAGATTTTGTATTAAGAAATGACAAAGTGTCACATATCCTATTAAGTTAAAGCAGCAAACCGTGAAATCTTATGTTTGCTTATTTTTAAATAAATCAGTTCTTTAGTATTAGATAATACTTACTACTTTTTTCTTTATTTTAAAATTCAACTCTTAATGCCATTTTTAATTATTTTTAATACCCTGAGCATCTTTTGATTTCTTTAACAGGCTTTAGCACACCTGCCCAGCAGTGCAAAATATTTGTAACACGTTCCTGTTTGTGATAATTTGTTGCCAATATTTCCAGCAGTTTGAGCTTTAAACTGTAACAATAGATAATGTTACCTTAGTAATAAGAATACATTATAGCTGCTGACTGAAGGATTGATTTGAAACTGAAAGCCAGCCATTTAGTTAACCGTGGGAAGCAGGATTTTGATGATCGATCATAGGAGAACTAATCGATCGGCAGCTTAGATAATGAGTTTTCAATAAATGTACTGTAATCAAATGCTGGATACAGATGCAGCGGCCTTTAGTCGAACAAATTCCATTTCGAGATATGCCTGAGATCCTCACGAATTGCGCCGCAGCAGACTAATGGCTCGCCGGAGTAACACAGCAGGGGTCCCTGCTGTGTAAATCCTACCGGGGTCTGCCTTTATGTAATAGACGCGCAGTAAGAAGCTGAATCAGTCACTCTAACTGCGCGCCTCTCACAGGCGATCGTAGGGTTTTTATTAAAATTCTAACATTACAGTAATGTAGAAGGGGGACTCGAGAGCTGAACAAAGTTGATTTCAGCCTCAGGGACACCCTACTTCCCGAGTTACAGGCCCCGGTATGGGGTGCCGGTACCTCCTACATGTTAAAATCCATGTGGGATGTAAACAAAGCAGAGGGATACCGGCACCCCATACCGGGGCCTGTCCCCGAACCTGAAACCAATGTGATTCTGCTCCGGAGACCCCCTGCTCATCTACACTAGGAATTCAATTTAAATGTAAAAATATTTACTGCAGTTAGCACCAATACCCCACCCACCAACTGTGCCCCCCCGTAAAACCATGATTTATTATTTTACACACAGGATTAATACCCCAGGCCCACAGGGGTCCCCGGGTGGTATCCACAGGTGTCTGGGGTTTCTGCGTGGTCCCCGCTAGGCGCCATGGGCCTCCAGGTGGTCTCCATGGGTCACAGTGGGCCCCAATGGGGTCCACGGGTGGTCCCACAGGTGTCTGGGGGTCCCCAGATCATCCTCACAGGTGTCTGGGGCCCTCTGGTGGTCCCTGCAGGTCCGCGAGGCCCCCACAGCTGTGGGGCACCTGGTTCTTCCCCACAGGTGTCTCCTGTATGTCTGCAGGTGGTACCCGTGGGCATCCGGGGGTCCTCGGGTGGTACCCGTGGGCGTCCGAGGGTCCTCAGGTGGTCTCCATGGGTCCCTGCGGTACCAATCCTGTATGTAAAAAAATAAAACATGGGGGTCCACAGGTGGTCCCACAGGTGTCTGGGGGTCCCCGGATCAACCTCACCCAGTGGATGTGTATTTTTATTTTTTCTTTGCACATTGACTGATAATATATTAATCAGCACCCCTTTTGGGTACAGATCAATACATTATACTGTAAGGCCAATAATTTGTTTTTAATTTCTTGTTTTGTATTGATGGTGATTTTTTCTATGTATGTTTATTATGTGGATATAATTGTTTGTCATTTTGCTGCTTTATTTAAAAAAAAATTGGCGATTGATTTTCATTTTTAATTAATGATGTGTTGTGTTGGCGAATGCTTTAAATGGTTGTGTTGCCGATATTTTTTTTTAATAATGAATGTCTTTGTTGGTTACTGTTACAATTAATTCCTTGTTTTATTAATGAATTGGTTTGATTGGTTACTGTTACAATGAATTCCTTGTTGTTTTATTTATTAATTATTTTGATTGGTTACTGGTTTAATGAATTCCTTGTTCTATTAATGAATTGCTTTGATTGGTTACTGGTTTAATTAATTCCTTGTTGATCTGGTTAGTGCTTTTATTAATTACATTTGTTGGCTACTGTTTTTATTTAATGAATTGGGGTATTTCGGTGTTTTTTTAATGTTTTATTATTGTGTTTTTTGTGTATTAATGTATTGTGATTAGGTGCCCATTGTGTGCTATAGTGGCTTATCATGCCATATTATTATATGAATATGATGTACTACTATAACAATCAATGGGTACAAGGTGGGTGTAGTGGGTCCGGGGAGGGTGGTTAGGCCTCCCAGGTGGGTATCGGGCAGGGTGGGTTAACCCCGTAATTACTGTAGCGGTTATTAACCGCTAAGGTGATTAAGGGGTTAGGGGACATTAGATTGTATTTGCTATGTATTTTCCTGGCAACGGAGGACAGGGACCTTGCATTATCCTGACGAAGACACCCTTCATATTGCAGGGGTAAGTAGAACTGTCTTTATTAACTTAAATTATGTATGCTGGCTAATGTTGTGTTTAATAATGGGCAGAAAATCTATTATCCATATCTGGATAATAGTTATTTTGCCCCTTACTGTAATGTATGTGTTTGGTGGAGGTGAGGGGGGTGTATTTATTTAAGTGTCGGACATGTTTTATTTTTTTTATACAGGATTGGTACCGCAGGGACCCATGGAGACCACCTGAGGACCCTCGGATGCCCACGAGTACCACCTGCGGACCTACGGGGGACACCTGCAGGGAAGAAATGAGGGCCTCACAGCTGTGGGGGGCCCCGTGAACCAGCAGGGACAACCCGAGGGCCCCAGATCCCCGTGGGAACAACCCGATTGCCCCAGACACCTGTGGGGATGACCTGGGGGCCCTGTGGGGACCCCCTGGGACAACTTGAAGGCCCACAGCGCCAAGCGGGGACCACCTGGAGAACCCCAGACACCCGTAGGTACCCCGTGGGGTGCACTGTGGGGCCTGCAGACAAGGCACTGTGGGCCTGGGGTATTAATCCTGTGTGTAAAATAATAAATCATGGTTTTATGGTGGGCACAGGGGGTGGGTGGGGTATTGGTGCTTACTACAGTAAATATTTTTACATTTAAATTGTATTCCTAGTGTAGATGAGCATGGCATCTCCGGAGTAGAACTGCGTTGGTTTCAGGTCTGGGGACCCCCTGCTTCCTGAGATACAGGCCCCGGTATGGGGTGCCAGTATCCTTCTTCTTTGTTTACATCCCACGTGGATTTTAACATGGAAGAGATACTGTCGCCTGTAACTCAGGAAGTAGGGCGTCCCCGAGGCTGAAATCAACTTTGTTCAGCTCTGGAGACCCCCTGCTCACACACACTATGAATAAAAATAAAATGCAAGCAGCTTAAGTACCTTGTAGCTATCCGCTAAGGTAATGATTTTTTATTTGGGGGGGTGGGGGGTTTGATACTAGTGTGAGGGAGCAAGGGGTCTCTAGAGTTGAACAAAGTTGATTTCAGCCTCGGGGACGCCCTACTTCCCGATGGGGTGCCGGTATCCCTCTGCTTTGTTTAGATCCCGCGGTCACGTGACCCACAGGATTTTAACATTAGGATACCGGCACCCCATAACGGGGCCTGTATCTTGGTAAGTAGGGGGCCCCCGGACCTGAAACCAATGCGGTTCAGCTCCAGAGACCTCCTGCTACATTTCTGTAATGTTAGAATTTTAATAAAACCCCTGCGATCACCTGTGAGAGGCGCGCAGTTAGAGTGACTGATTCAGCTTCTTACTGTGCGTTTATTACAGAAAGGCAGACCCCGGGACTCACACAGCAGGGACCCCTGCTGTGTTACTCCAGTGGGCCATTATGTCTGCAATTGACCATCTCAGGTTCACCACGCGGGGTAACTCAGGATGTATCAGGTAAATGTTCGAATAATGGCCGCTGCATCTGTATATTACACAAGAAAAAACATATATTTTTAAGCTGCTTAGATTGCCTCTTTAAGGACATTTTTAAAGAGTTTAAAGCATACTTTATTTTTTATAACAGGGTTTAACCCACCTCCCAAGCAGTGCAAGATATTTGCAACAGTTTCCTGTTTGTAATAATTTGTTGTCAACTTTTCCAGCAGTTTGTGCTGTAAACTGTAACAATAGATCATGTTACCGTAGTAATATAAGGATACATTGTAGCTACTGAGTTACACTGACTGAAGCAGCCATTATGTTAGGCACACAATCAGGATTTATACACATTTATAACAGGAGCACCAAATGATTGTCAGCTTAGGTAAGAATGTAAAATAATACATTGTCACATGCTTTACATATACAAATAAGAAAAAACGACAGAAAAAAGGGAGGGGAATGTAGTATTGCTACTTTAAGGCAATACTGTATACTTTAAAAATGACTGAAGTGACTGAAATATAAACAGAAATTCACATTTGGCAACACATTCCATTTCTGTACCAGAATGTTCAGAAAGTTTATCTCCGAAACTGATAGATACTTGAAACAATAATAATAGATTAAAAAAAAAAATATATATATATATATTTCATATATTATGTCTAAGACATGTGAATGTACTCACAAGTGATATTCTTTATTGGATATGGATATATACAATAAAGAACATCACTTGTGAGCACATCATTCACATGTCTTAGACAGGTCTGCAACCCTGCTTTTCAACCATTGTCACCTAGCATACAGTGCTCATTGCAGCAGGGGATTCTGGGAAATGGCATGTACTGTATATATGTATATATATATATATATATATATATATATATATATATATATATATATATATATATAATGGAAATATTCCTGTATGCTCATTTGCATGTCTTAGACAGGTCTGCAACCCTGCCTTTCACCATTATCACCCAGCACACAGCACACAGCACTTCCACTGCAGCAAGGGATTCTGGGAAATGACATGCAAATGTACACAGTGTCACCTTTTCCTTCAAAACCTTTTTTAACATGGTTCCCTATAGGCTTAAGCTTGCTACATGGTCACAGCTTTAAGCACAGCCAGGGTTAAGATGCATAACCAGAAAACCCACCCACAAACAGCCGTTTCGACCTTAATGTGTCTCATCAGTGTGGGGTTGGTTAACTGGCTATGCAATGAAGCAATGAGGAGGGGGTTTACCATACTTAGTCATTAAGGGGTTAAGCCACCCTGACCCGAAACCCACCCTTCACCCATTTATCTGAACAGTGGCTTCATCATGTGTATATATATATATATATATATATATATATATAATATATTATAATATATATACTGTATATGCATGATTAACCAATATTCAAATAAATACTGTACATGGCCAAATACAAATCTCTCCAAATATCAAACAGCACCAAACAAAATCAATATCTAAGAAATTCAAATCCAAACACTCAATTTGACAATGTGTACACGATACAATTAATCTTTGCATCATTTATACTATGTCAACCAATGCTCCAAATCAAATACACTAATCCAAACAAGATACAAATACAATCAATAAAGAAAAACAAAGCATCAACACAATTAAATTACCATCAATTAATCCAATCACCAATCAATTACAATCCAAATCAATTACACACTTCAAATCCTACAAGCAAACCATTGTGAAAAATAATCTATGTCAAAGTAACCATCAAAATAAATCTATCTTCCAAAAATAAGCCAATACAATAATCTATAGCAAAAAGCCTTTAAGTAAACATTTGCACAAATTAAATGTACATTAGCAACACATTTTTACACAAAGCAGCAAATTGCAATTCCAATAAACATCCAAACAAGGCAAGCCAACAAGTTTTTATTAGACCTGTATGTATGTCCATCTATAGTTTATAGACATAAATACAGGTGCAATAAAAGAGCATGAAAAACAATTGAATCACATAAAAAAATCAACATACAATACAACCACTGATTTGTCCTGTACGTATATATAGCCATAGTGACATACATACATTCAGGCCAAATAAATGGACATAAAAAATATGGACGTCAGGAAAAAAAATGCCAAAAAACCTGTAAAATAAAAATAAAATACATTTTATTTTTTTTACTTACCATTAGATGAACCACTCACAGCAATCAAGGGGAACTGGAAGCACTGGAACTGATTGGGCCGTGAAAACCATGTGCTTTGGCCCCAAAAAAAAAAATTATGATGTCATTTAAAGGCAATGAAAGCACAGCCAATCAGAATGGCTGTGCTTCAATTGCCTTTAAGATGACGTCATGAAAAGAAAGATGTCCGGCCTCACATGGTACGGTAGCCAATCAGAGCGTGGGGAATACATCTTTTTGTATATTAGTTTTTAGATTGCATATGAGTTGTCTTCATATACTGCTGCGGCCGAGTTTATTCGAGCATTTGCCCGTTCTCGGCCGCAGCAGTAGCCTGGCGCGCGCCGGAGGGTGCCGGGCGCGCGCCGAAGCAGCGGAGGAGCGCCCTCCGATCGATCGATCCATCCTCCCGCTGCCGGGTCCGCCGGGTCCCCCGGAACCCCCTGCCGCCGTCCCCCACATCGCGGGACACCAGGGCTCCCTTGGGGAGCCCTGGACGCGCGTGCAGGGGGCGCAGGCTCCCGATGACGCGTGACCGCGTGGCACGCCGAGGGGCGGCCACTAGCAAGCCGGGAAATCTCCCGGCTTGCGGAACCGGCCGCACAGCAATAAAGTGTGTCGGTAGTGTAGTTTCCTGTTTTCTATTTCATGTAGTTTTTTATTCAAGATAGATGTTGTTGCGTTTGTAACTGCTTTTGAATACATTCAATACTGCCATTCCATTGGTTATTAGTTAACCTTAATGAGTCCACCTATGATAATTCTTTTTGCTAGTTGCCAAGCAACAACAGGGGTTATATACTCCTATGTGTGAACTTCCAAACCATTCCCCTTTGAGAAAGTCGCTGTTGCGACGAAACGCGTCAGGGACGTCATTACGTCATCACGTCACGACATTACGTCATCACGGAAGTGCGCGATCAGGTCGGAACGCGCATGAAGTTTCTACAGACCGTGTGTTATCCTGAGCTGTGAGAGACACTTAGCCGAGCTGCCGTGCACCTGCAAAAATAGCTATACTTTGTCATCCATCAGCCCTCCACTGACTGCCAATACAGATCACCATCTTCTTTGCGGATTTCATCTTTGTACTGCGGTGGACACACCAGTTTGGCAGTGATACATGATTTCACAACTGCGCATTTATATTTGAATCTTGTGAGTGCGATTCCTATCCCCCCCCATTCCTCCCCTCCCTATCTCCAATAAATGTTATCTTTTTACACTATGGGGCATGCGTTCTATATATATAACACACACACATAACTGTGTGTGTAAAAGCAGATACTAGCACTCCGGTAAAATCACAATAGGGTCTGATGCTAAGGTCATAAAGTAACATAAAACATACTTTACCACCAATGCAGATGGTAAAAGAGACGACAGCACTAAATCCAACGTTTCGATCCGCCGGAGGGATCTTTCTCAAGGGGGGTGAGAAAGATCCCTCTGGCGGATCGAAACGTTGGATTTTTGTGCCTTACCTTTGGAATACAAGTTTCTTTGCTCTACATCTGAGTGCTGTCGTCTCTTTTACCATCTGGATTGGTGGTAAAGTATGATATATATGTAACGGGTTTCCCCCCCCCCCCAATCTCACATTGGCCCGGGTACTCTAGTAACCAACCCCCATTACGTGTTTGTGTTTGGTGGTGCACCTGTAGGCAACAGGACTCCTGAGTCTCCCGCTTGATGGTATTAGGGGATTTCCAGCAGGACAGGTAGCTGAGGTAGTGGGTGCGAGTTCAACTTACATCATGTGCAGCGCCTCCACCTCATCAGGATCTGTGCTTCCGCAGGGAGATGGTCCTGGTGAGGAACTCCTTCTTGGTGGTGCCATCCACTGCTGAGTAATTTCACACTCACACAGTGGGGGTATCGTTAACAAGGTCATCTTTATTGTAGACGGTGATGTAGCAGACTGCCCCATGCAGCTGCCAGCTCTAGCCGCACATCTCTCCGTGCTGTCCCTTCGCCAGGTACGCCCTCCCGAATTGAAGTGGGATTCCCTCTTCTCCTAGGGAGATCCTCTCTGTGCCAGGTCCCTGGACACAGAGTGGCTTAGACAGGCTGATTGGTCAACATGGACCGCTAGTTACTGTCGCGGCCAAGTTTATTTGAGCATTTACCTGGTCTCGGCCGCGACAGTAACCGGGCGCGCGCCGTGGTGTCCCGGGCGCGCGCCGAAGCCTCGGAGGAGCGGCCCTCCGATCGGGGCTTCCCCCTCCCCTCTCCGGGTCCGCTGGGTCCCCCGGAACCCCCCACTGCTGTCCCCCACAACGCGGGACACCAGGGCTCTCTCGGGGAGCCCTGGGCACGCGCGCAGGGGGCGCAGGCACCCGATGAAGCGTGACCGCGCATCGGTGACGTGCGGCACGCCGAGGGGATTCGGCTTGCGGAACTAGCCGAGTTCAAATAAAACGTGTCGCCTCTGTACTTCACTAGGGTCACAAAGTGTTCCTACAATCCCTTATGCAGGCAATACAACTTCCCAACAACTTTCCACAGCTGTTGGAACACAACTGTAACTAACTGTGTTGTGCCTTATATACTTCAGGAGGCAGGCGCATCCCTGATGTCACTATTCAGGGACTCAGAGCATACAGCCACTCCCCTCCATACATAGGGCACCTCACCATGGTGTGAGGGAAAACCTCCATAACTACTGCTGGCATACCTGTACTTACCAGGACTTACTGCCAACAGAGAGGCAAGTAATATACCATTATTATGCATGGCTATATATATATATATATATATATATATATATATATATATATATATTGTGGTGCCGTCGCTGCACAGAGTGGGGCAGTTGTGGGACTTTACAGCTCTCATAGTGTTAATTATTCTGGACAGATCTGTGCAGCTGTGAGTTAATGAGCTAATTAGCCTAGCCTGCATAGTCAGGAAGTGATACAGAGATTCCCCCTCCCCCATGCTGCCAGACACACACTGTTGAGAGTTATACAGACAGGGTGAGAGAAGCTGCTGTACAGTAGACTGATCTGAAAGGAGACCTGCTGCAGGTATACTGGGTAAAGTGGGGAAAAGAGTTTAGTTCTCCCACGACTAGTTAGGGACTAAGCAGTATTAGTCAGTACTCCTGGAAGGAGTTAGGTCTTTTATTTCCGTTTTGTGTTATGAGTTAACCCTGTACCTGCTTTATACCCTGTAAATAAACCCCTGCTTAGAGTAATACAGTGTTTCCTGCCTTTGATCTGGACAAAAGATCCAACGCTGGGACTGAGATGTCACAATTGGTGGAGTTTAACGCGGGCAATCCACAAGGCAGTGAAAAGGGAAAATGGAGGAATTTCTGACCTCGCTTCAGCACAAGAAAACAGAAAATTCTACAATTTTAATGCGGGGTTTGCAGCAACTGGCAAAGACCCAAGAGGAGATGGCAAAATCCTATAATGAGGTTTTACTACAGATGACAAAGTCACAAACTGAAAGCACGGCGGCATTAGTACAGCAGATGGCGCTGTCCCTACATCAGACGCTAAAAAAAGAGCAAAACGAGGCGCAACTTCGCCTACACCAGGAGCTCCGAGCGTTGGGAGAGAAAATTACCGCCTAGCCTAGAGTGGCCCCACAGGTCGCTCACCAGGTACAAACGCACCTCATTCAGAAAATGACGATGGACGATGACGTTGAGGCGTACCTGTCAATCTTCGAGCGCACCGCAGTACGCGAAGGGTGGCCCGCAGAGGAGTGGGCGGGAATAATTGCTCCCTTCCTGGTGGGTGACTCACAACAAGCCTATTATGACTTAGAGCCCGAGCAAGCTAAAGACTATGACAACCTGAAGGCGGAGATTATGGCACGACTAGGGGTCACCCTCGCGGTTCGGGCTCAAAGGTTCCATTCCTGGCGTTATGATTTAGAGAAGACACCCCGCTCTCAACTCTATAACCTTATACACTTTGCAAGGAAGTGGCTCAAGCCTGAGGTATGTTCCATCGCTGCAGTTGTCGAAAGAGTCGTTACAGACCGGTTCCTGAGAGGTCTCCCCCGCACCATCCAGAAGTGGGTGAGCCAGAGTGACCCCAAAGACGCCGAACAGGTGGTCGCTTTAGTCGAATGTTACTTGACTGCCGAAGAGATGTCCAAGAGCTCAAGTCCAGATGAGTGCGCCGGTTCTCACTTCCTTCGCTCCAGGAGGTCCGATAAGACTGTTCAACCGAATAGGAATCCCCAAGGACTCACTGACTTGCGTAAAGGAGTAGGGAGTCCCACAGCACCTAAGAGGGACTCTGGTCTCGTTGTTCCCGGTAGACTGGAGACAAAAGGCCAACCCAGTTTTGGAAGGTATATAGAGTGCTACAGATGCCATGAACTTGGACATGTGGCTGCAGTTTGCCCTCGGAACACAGAACCAATGGAATGTAACTTTTCTGTGGGGCATCATGCGCACTGGGTTTCTACGGTTCAGCACAGTTCTTGCAGTTCAGAAGAGGACGATGAGGACTCCTATGTGGCCCCGCGGAATGAACAACCTCCGTGTGCAACAGAAGCTGCAGGAAAAGGTTACCCCATGGCATCAGAAAAGACCAGAGGTGGACTACAACACAGAGCGCTTGGCGCAATCGTCACAGGAATGACTACTAGCCTTGGCATGACAAAGGGTACCGATACCGCCATAAGCAGAAATCCAAGTGAGCCAGACCAAAAGACTGTTGACTGGAAACGGTTCTATGAGGCATCCCAAGAAGACGTTCAACGCCTCATCGCCAAGCAAGAAGCTTCTCAGCGAGAGGTCTGCACGTTAAAAACAGAGCTGGGTAAAGTAAAGCAGCAAGTGCTACAGAAGCGACTGAGTACCCAGTGGGTCCCCGCTGAGCAGCATGATGAGCTGAAGGCCACCCTGAGCCTTACCAGAGCATCACTGGAAGCGGAATACGAAAAAACTAAAAATGTCCAAACCTTGGAATCTAAAAAACTGAAGTTGGATAAAAAGCTTCTAGAGCTAAAGCAGATAACTGAACACACGTCCCAGCAACTCACAGCTACAGTATAAAGGAGGACAACCTCAAGCTGCAAAAAGAGCTGGAGAAGCAGAGAGCCTGCTCCATCACAAAAAATCAGTACTCCCAGGAGAAAGAGGCATGGGAAACAGAAGCAGCAGCAATCCTAGCGACAAAAACTACAGAGATCCAAAATCTGAAGGATGCGCTGGCACAACCCAGAGCATGCACCGGGAAGAGATGAAGGCCCTGAGAGGAATTGAATTGGCAGCTGCCTTGAGCCAGAAAAGAAGCATAGAAGGACAGCTTCAAGACCTGAGGAAGGACCTGGAGTTTGAGCATGCTGGCCGCAAGAAGGCAGAGAAACATCTGCGTGACCTAGGCGAAGAGCTCGAAGCTCTGATGACTGAGTGGGACACTACGCTGGGCTCTATTATTGCTCGGCAGAAGGTCTAATGAAAGAAAACCTTTAAGAAGCGGTGGATGTCAGACAGGTCTGACAAAGATGTTGGTGCACGGGATAGTGCACGGGCCGCTCACACGACTGTGTTTCGCTGGGGGGTGCCGTCGCTGCCCTCTAGGGGCTAGAGTGGGGCAGTTGTGGGACTTTACAGCTCTCATAGTGTTAATTATTCTGGACAGGTCTGTGCAGCTGTGAGTTAATGAGCAAATTAGCCTAGCCTGCATAGTCAGGAAGTGATACAGAGATTCCCCCCCCCCCCCATGCTGCCAGACACACACTGTTGAGAGTTATACAGACAGGGTGAGAGAAGCTGCTGTAGACTGATCTGAAAGGAGACCTGCTGCAGGTATACTGGGTAAAGTGGGGAAAAGAGTTTAGTTCTCCCACGACTAGTTAGGGACTAAGCAGTATTAGTCAGTACTCCTGGAAGGAGTTAGGTCTTTTATTTCCGTTTTGTGTTATGAGTTAACCCTGTACCTGCTTTATACCCTGTAAATAAACCCCTGCTTAGAGTAATACAGTGTTTCCTGCCTTTGATCTGGACAAAAGATCCAACGCTGGGACTGAGACGTCACAATTGGTGGAGTTTAATGCGGGCAATCCACAAGGCAGTGAAAAGGGAAAATGGAGGAATTTCTGACCTCGCTTCAGCACAAGAAAACGGAAAATTCTACAATTTTAATGCGGGGTTTGCAGCAACTGGCAAAGACCCAAGAGGAGATGGCAAAATCCTATAATGAGGTTTTACTACAGATGACAAAGTCACAAACTGAAAGCACGGCGGCATTAGTACAGCAGATGGCGCTGTCCCTACATCAGACGCTAAAAAAAGAGCAAAACGAGGCGCAACTTCGCCTACACCAGGAGCTCCGAGCGTTGGGAGAGAAAATTACCGCCTAGCCTATAGTGTTTCCTGCCTTTGATCTGGACAAAAGATCCGACGCTGGGACTGAGACGTCACAATATATATATATGCAAATATAACTATTATATATTTGCTTTCCTGTGGAGGGTTTTTGTCACTTTTTTTACTCACCATAACTTAACTCAGTATATATATATATATATATATATATATATATATATATATATATATATATATATATATATATATATATATATATATATATATATATATATATATATATTTGTAAAATGCATGAGAACAAAATTGAATAATATTTTCTAGTATGATGAATTGGGAAACTTTGATGCTTTTCTGTGAAAATCAACCATAGTCATCTAATTTTCTATAAATTGTTTATACTACTCACAGTTCAATTTCTTTACAGATGGTGGCTGGGAGGATACAGTTCATGAGGCTTTGCCACTCTTCTAAAGTACAAATGCTATGATAGGACAACTTCTCCAAAGTTACACGGTAAATGCACTCTGAATGGCGAATTCTATGGTACATCTAAGAGAAAACAAATACTCTTAGGGGGTCATTCATTAAACTGTGATATTGCTGATCAAAGCCCTTTCACACAGAATTCAACCTAAATCACTGAGCGTATCCATGCGATAGTGCTCCGATCACCCCTAAAGTTTAGCAGTTTAATGAATACCCCCCTTAATCTAGTTTCTGTAGTAAGTACAGTTAGATTTATGCACATCTAGGAAACAAACTTAGTGTGCACACAACAATATCTTATTATATATACAATACATGAGCTTAAATGCATAGTTACATATGTACTAGTTAAATTTACTGTGCCCGATATTGAGGTTTTTTTTTTTTTTTTAAACACATGGGTTGTACAGGCACTTATAATTGATGGTGTCTTCAGTTGTCCTGTGCTGTATTGCAGATGTTGGTGAGAGAATCCCTGCTCGCTTCAATGTCACAGGATTGAAATAAACTTTGTTCACCCCGAAATGTTGTGCACCCTTTAGCTTTGCTATAATAAATACAATTGCAAAATGTCTTTTGGACATTGAGATTTTTGACCCAGTGTGCGTTTTGAGACAATGTTTCCTTGAATCCTGACTTTGAGATTTTGTTTTCTTTACTGGAAATATGTCATACCAGTTAGTTGCATAAATGTACATTATTTTAGATTTTTATTTTGGCAACTTCAGGTGATTAACGTTTGTCTGTTTCCCTTTTCCCATGAAATTAGGATGAGATTACATATTTGTTTTTTTAATTACAATATTTTCCTGCAAAACATGCACATTATCAAAAATACAGTATTTAAACACAATGTGAAAATCCATTTAAACTAGTTCAAAGTGTATACCAGAACAACTTACATTTGCACAATGTAAGGCCAAAGCACAGAAAACCGCAAACATTTTGAAGTTGTTCTCATCTGTTTTAGAGAAGGCACTTCCAGTTAATTTGTTCAACATCTGTACAACACCTATAACACTTCCTCGACTCACAATAGGCATGCACAAAATGTTCTTCGTTGTGTAACCTGTATAAAGGTCTATTTCTCTGTAAATAGATATAAAAAACAAGTATGGTTGGTACAGTACATAAAAAAGTGCATATGTGAGAACAGAATACAAAAATATAGAACATTTATCAATTTCAAGAATATTCATGTTTTATATTACTATTTAATATTTTCTTAATTTCAAACATTTTTAATTGGGTTTACAACATATTACAAATAATACTGTTACTATAGAAAAGTAATAATAGTGGTGAAAAATTATACTAGAGTATATAGGCAAACCAGATTGTACATATATAGATACAAATAAAATAGTTTGATAGGACTGACTTTGGTATTACAATTTATTTATTTCACCTGGATGCGAGAAGGTAAAGTGAGCAACAAGGGGGGGAGGGGGAGGAGGGGCTGATACCACACGCCACCCTGTCCACTCAGGTCCCAAATGGTTTCATAGTCACGCTTCAATACAATGTTGACAGATTCTAGTCCAATCCCTCCCCGAGCTGCACCCTTCGCCCTCCTGTTTAGGGGGATGGGGGAGGTGGGGGGGGGGGGGCTGATAGACGGTCCAAACACCCATATCTACTTGGCTAGATCACTCTATTTAGCTCATCTTAGCCCAACTCAACTCTCCAGCCATGAGTCCCAGATTCTGTAGAATCTATTAGTGGAGTGTCTCAAAAAAGCAGTTAGCTTCTCCATCAACATTACTTAATTTATCCTTTTTTCCACCATTTGTCTGGATGGGGGAACTTGTTTCCTCAATTAGCCATGATTGCACATCTGGCCGCTGTTAGAATAAATTAGATCAGATGTTTTAAGGAGTAAATCATGTGCTCCACTAGTTTAGCTAATACATGGGTTGATGGGGATTGTTAACCCTGTTGTGTTTCTTATAATCTCTTGGATAGTTATTTTTGGATATCTGGGCAGTTCCACTATATGTGGGCCATGTTGCCTTTCACACCACAACCCCTCCAACACAGATAGGATGTTTCAGGATAAATTTGATTCAACCTACTTCGGATGAGATACCATTAGTACAGAATCTTGTAAATATTTCTTTGATCCTTGTGTATATGAAGGTTTTAGCAGCATATTCCCAGATATCTTTCCAGTCCTCTCTGTCAATTTCCAAATTTAGATCCCTTGCCCACTTGTCCATATAACTATGGTCAGGAGTGTTAGCTGCTGCTTCAAATCCTAGGTATATTTTAGTGATCAGAGAGGGGAGGGGGGAGGGGAAGGGTGGTGGGGAGGGGGGGGGATGGGAGTTCGAGGGAGAAGGGAGGGGGAGAGGGAGAAAGGGAAAGAAGGGCAAACTAGATTGGGTAAAACATATTAAACAATCCGACCGACCAAGGAAGGAAATTACGTGAGCAAAATATATTGACAAAATGATATTATATGGCCCATATGATAGGTATATCATCTAGGTGTAACAGATCTAGTGGTAGACTAGTTCCTTCACACCCTGAAAGAATATAGGTCTGTATGAGTTTGGAGGGGGGAAGTGGGAACCAAACCTGCAGAGATGATTCCCTGGAGTCACACGGCTCACCTGGATCCTCCAGGTTCTTCATATTAAAAAGGCTGTGGCTGGAACTAAACCCGAACCCCCCCCCCCCCCCCAGGCCCCTTGAAAGCCCCGTCAACAGTAGCTGTGTGGTCGAGGAGAGGGAAAAGAAAAGGAGGACATTGGGCCCTGTCGGAAGACAATGGAGATCTCGCTTGAGGATTCCGGAGAACAAGTATAGCGGCAGTCGTCAGCGGATGGATCACCTTCTTTTGTTCTTTGCCCGTGGATCTTTGCTGACTCTGACCAGCTAGCCGTTTTGAGGTACGTGCAGGGCCAGTAGGGCATCCGGACCTCTCGGATTTCGGTAAGGAGTTCTGTTGTTCTGAGGGAGACATTCCTAGGCTTTGAAGAAAGCTCCTGATTTTTTATTTTTTTTTAACTTCAAATTTTTTATTGGAAAGTACAGATACAGCCAATGTACCACAGCCCATTATTACATTTCCAGATTTGTCAAACATATATATAACGCCTAGGAGACGAACAGACTTAACGGTTTACAGACAGGACCAGACGAACATGACAAGGGGACAGGGTGAGAGGATAGGGGTGGGGGAGGGGAGGTGAGGGGGGAGATAGTGGGTAGCCGGGCTCCGGAGTAGGGGTGTAGATACTGTATCTCCTTTTCAGTATTGTCGGCCCTTGCTGAGAGATTGAGTCGGGACAGGTCCTTCTGAGGATTCCTCCTGATCATTGTTTTTCCCAATTCTATGACTACCGAAAGGTCTGCTAGCTGTGCGTCTCTAAGTCGTGTTGTCTTGTCTGCCCATAAAGGAGAACGCACCTAGTTTAATTAGTGCAGAATTGAGGCGGCATCCACTCCTGGGATGTCTACCTGGGTCAACCATGGATCCCAGACTTTTAGGAAATTTGTGCCGGTGTCATTAACTAAACTCGTTAATTGTTCCATCCGGCAGACATACCAAATTCTATTTTTGATCTTAGGGATAATTGGTACCTCCTGCTGTTTCCATAATGCTGCGATCTCACACCTCGTGGCAGTGGCAAAATGCGCGATCAATTTATGTGACGCATTTGAAAGACCCTTGATCCGTCTGCCCAGCTGGAACAGCCACGGGTCAAGGGGGATCTCCAAATCGAGAATCCGCTGAATCCAATCTCTGATTTGTTCCCAAATAGGGGCCACCTTAGTGCAAGACCACAGCATATGTCGGAGATCTGCTGCCTCCCCACACTGTTTAGGGCAGAGAGGAGAGTAGCCCTTTACAAATTTCGCTAAGCGCGTCGGAGTGTAGTACCACCTCATTAGGACTTTATATGCGTTCTCCTTTAATGTGGTGCAGATTGAGCCTTTTGCCACCGCCTGGATAATTCTGTCCCAGTCATCGTCCTCTAAAGTCTCTCCTAGGTCTATTTCCCAATGTCTCATGTAACTCAGTCTATTGTCATTGGGCGACTTCTGGCAGATCACTTCCCTGTACATTCTAGACGTGAGTCCCCTAGTGTCCGTATCTCTAGAACACAGCTGCTCAAAATTTGTTCGTGACGGTCGTATTGGCGTTTTGTTGTAGAAATCCCTGATCTGGAGGTACCTAAAAAATTCGCTGTTTGGGATATTCTTAGAGGATTTCATTTGCTCAAATGATTGTATGGTCCTTTTGCCCTCCAGATCTTTTAGGCGGAAGAATCCCTTCTGAGTCCAGATTAAGACATTTTTGCTATTCAGGCCCGGAGCGAAATCTGGGTTGCCCACTATTGGTGTCATTACTGACGCTTTGGTTGTCAAGTTACATTTAAGCTTCGTGGCCTCCCAGACTTTTAACGAATTGACCATGGTCTGTAGCGGGTTGTGCATCTTGCGTACCCATTCTCTGGGTAGCCAGATTAAATTTCGGATTTCAATTGGTGCACAACATTTCTTTTCCAACTCAACCCATCTCCGAAGGCTTGGGTCAGTGTGCCATTGGAAAATCTGCCCTAATTGGGCTGCTTTGTAGTAGGCCTGCAAGCAAGGCACCGCTAACCCTCCACGTAGCGTGGGACGTTTTAAAATCCCTTTAGTAATTCGTGGGTTTTTCCCATTCCAAATAAATTTCATAATTTTTGACTGGAGGGAGAGGATGTCCGCCTGTACCAATGGGATAGGGAGACTCTGGAAGAGATATAGCATCTTTGGGAGGAGATTCATTTTCACGCTATGTATCCTCCCAATCCAAGAGATGTTCCCCTTCATCCAGGTTCGGAGATCCTCTCCCAGTGTCTTTATGATCTTGGGGAAATTTGCTTTATACAAAGTTTTATAATCCCTTGTGAGATACACCCCTAAATATTTGATCGCAGAGGGTTGCCATTTAAACTGAAAATTGAGGTCAATCAGTTTTTCGGCTTCTTTTGGTAAATTAATATTGAGGGCTTCCGATTTAGACTGATTGATCTTGAATCCCGAGATTTGGTTAAATTTGCCCAGTATGTTGAATATATTTGGGAGAGATGTGAGAGGTTTGGTTATTGTGAGAATGACATCGTCCGCATAAAGCGCGGCTTTGTGCATTTGGTCTCCCACTGGGATACCAGAGATATCTGGGTTAAATCTAATGTGTGCCGCCAGAGGCTCTATACATAAGGCGAACAGTAACGGCGACAGCGGACATCCTTGACGTGTTCCGCTTTTGATTTCAAACTGTTCTGAGGGGAAGCCTTGATATCTCACTCTTGCTGTTGGATTTTTATACAACGCCAGGATGGCCTGCAGGAGGCGTCCCTCAAAGCCAAATGCTCTCAACGTTTCCGAAAGGTAGGGCCAGTCTATTCTATCGAAGGCTTTCTCAGCGTCCAGACTTAACACCATGGAATGTATTTTTTCTTTTTGTGCCAGATCAATCAAATCTATAATTCTCCTGGTGTTATCTGCCGCTTGTCTACCTCCGATAAATCCTACTTGATCCGTGTGTATCAACCCGGGAAGGACGCTACCCACCCTGTTGGCTATGAGTTTCGAGTATATTTTAAGGTCCGAGTTAATCAGTGAAATGGGCCGGTAGCTCTTGCAGTCTGCCGGGTCCTTACCGGGTTTATGGATCACCGATATTGAGGCTTGGAGCATTTGTGTTGGGAAAGAGGCCCCTGCTAAGATTTCATTGAATAGCTTTAACATATGGGGGGCTAGTATTTTTAAATATTTCTTGTAATATAAATTCGAAAAGCCATCTGGCCCTGGGGCTTTAGCCGGTTTTAGTGCTTTGATAACCCCAGAGAGTTCCTCCATCGTGAAGTCCGACTGGAGTGCCTCCCTTTCGCATCTCTTCAAAATGGGTAAATGTGCCTCTTTTAAGAAAGTCCGTAAATCCTCCTTTGTTTTTGGATTATGGGGTACCTTATCTCCGTTGTATAATATTTCATAATATTTTTTGAATTCCCCTGCTATGTTCGCTGGGATGGAGGTAAGGTCCCCATTTTGCTTTCGAATTGCGTGAATGTGATATTTTGGAAGCTTGTTTTTTAGCTTGTTGGCAAGTAGTGTGTCAGGCTTGTTAGCTTTTTCGTAAAATTTCCGTTTAGACCAGGTCAATTCCTTCTCAGCCTGGGCGGAGAGGAGGAGGTTAAGACTAGTTTTAGTAGCTAGAATTTGGGTCAACGTGTGGGCATTCTTATTTTTTTGTGGAGAGAGGAAAGTTCCGCTAGCTGTTCCTCTAACTTCAAAATTTTCCCCTCCCGTTCTCTTTTTCGTTTAGCGGCCAGATTCATAATGATCCCCCTGAGGGTAGCCTTATGGGCCTCCCACAGTGTGGAGTGTGTAGCCACACTCCCCTCATTCTCCTCAAAGTATTGTGTGATTTTTTCCCCAATTTCCCTCTGTAGGGCTGGGATTTTCAGTAGGATTTCGTTTAGTTTCCAGTTCGCTCTAGGTCTGTCTAGTGGGATTACTGTGCACCGCAGCTCTATAGATGCATGGTCTGACCATGAAATATCATGGATCTCAGTGTGAGAGACCCCAGGAACCATTCTGTTGGATACAAGGAAGTAATCTATCCTGCTGTATGAGTCATGTGGGTGGTAGTAGAAGGTGTATTCTCTCAGTCTCTGATGTTGTTCCCTCCAGATGTCGAGTAGTTGGCAGTCACGTAGTCCTTTTTTAATTGTTAGTATGTCGGGTCTGTGTGTAATGTTAGTGGATGAGCATCTGTCAAGGTCCTCCCGTAGTGCCCTATTTAGGTCTCCACCGACAATGATGTTACCTCTGGCCACTTTGTTGAGCTTCTCGAAGAAGGTAGAGAAAAAACCTGGGGCTGTCTCATTAGGGGCATATATTGTTGCTAAAGTAATTGGGAACCCTTGGATTGCACCTCTGACTATGAGAAATCTACCTTCTTTATCTTTGAAAGTCTTATCGGGTACGAATGAAATTCCTCTGTGGATTAGTATGGCCACCCCTTTTTTTTTTACTCTCGCGGATGACAAAAAGTATGTCGGGTAGTCCCTATCTAGAAATTTGGGGTAGTTGTCTTGAGAGAAGTGCGTTTCTTGTAGAAACAGAATTTCTGCCCCTTTACGCCTATAATCTCGGAAGGCTATTCTGCGCTTAGCTGGGCTGTTCAATCCCTTAGTGTTGTGTGATAATAGCCTAAGTTCCTTACTCATTTAGGAATATGAGATGACTTTGCTGCCGATGTCTGGCTTCGAGTGACGCCTCCGGACCAGCATCCCGACCTCCTCTTTTCCTCGAACTGCAATACCTCACTTCACCATCTGTAGGAATACACAAGGGGGGGGCGCACAAGAGGGGACACCTGGGGGGACACAACAAACACTAAACAAGACAGATAACAGAAGAATTCTCATCGTGTCGGCGACGTCGCCTCCTCGACGAGATCACTGCCTGTGGGAAACTGGACTCCTCTCCGACCGTCCGGAGGAGACGTGGGATGAAGATCACCCATCCCTCGCGTCCAGGCCCACAGGACCTCACCAGGGCTCAGGAGATCTACCTCCCTCAAACCTGGTGCGAGGCCCATGCGGAGACTTGGAGCAGGACTCTCACACCCTCTCCTGCCTCGCTCTTCCTGAACTTGAATTAATAAACCTAACGACTAACGACTAATATGCAAAACCTGAGTCTGTCCCGGCTTTTTTCCTCTTTGTAGAGTATCAATAAAACCTTGTGCCCCCTTGCTCCTTACAGCCCTTCTCCTTTTCCGCTCAGTCTGTCATCTTTAACCTACTAACCCGTTTCTTCCTCTTTTACCCATTAACCTACCGTTTCCTACTTCACATCCTCCTACCCTCTACTTCCAGTCACCACTCCCACTATCTAGTTTACACAGTTCTAAGGCTTTCTGGTTCTCTTCCTTCTCCTGCTTTATTCTTCTTTCATTCTAGCTCTCTACTTGCTCTCTTCCTTATTCTCTCCTCTATCCCTTCCCTTCTACTTGCTACATCCCCTTCACATTTTAGATTCCTGTCTACATCCTTACTCTTCCTTATAAATTTGTCTCCTTCTATATCTCCACTTCTACCTGTTCCCTCTCAACTACTTGCTTTTTGTCCTTTTTTCCTACCTCTCTTGCTAACACTGCCTTTCCCCTGTCTCCTTTAGTGATTCTGCCGTGCCTTCGCTAAACTGAATTTCCTCCCGTATCCTTTCTGTTCCTTTTAAGTTTCAGGATTCAAAGAACCCGCGTCTGGCTGTTTGGGTGGCTAATTTGCGCCTGCGCCTGTCGACCGGCGCCCTCTGGATGCTTTGATGGGGCTATAGCTGTCTTTATTTGTTCCGGCGACGTCATCCGTCCGCGCCGGTGGGATCTAGCCCCCCGCCACCTCCAAGATGGCGCCGCTCCTTTCGGGGCACAGCTGTGACGCGTATCCGGGGGCGGCCATTTTGGAAGACGTCTCTCACCAGATCGGAGGTGCGTGCGCTTGGTCCAGCTTCCCGCTCACCGCTCCCTTCCTGCTCCTGCGGCTTACCGTGGATTCCCGCCTTCTACTGCTGCATCGCCATCTTGTCTCAGGGGACGCCATCATCTGGAAGGTAGGCCTCAGATTTTCTCCACAGGGACTCCGTTTTATTACAGGTTGTTT
Organism: Ascaphus truei; assembly: GCF_040206685.1. Classification (NCBI taxonomy): domain Eukaryota; kingdom Metazoa; phylum Chordata; class Amphibia; order Anura; family Ascaphidae; genus Ascaphus; species Ascaphus truei. The sequence continues at coordinate 188,135,474 of NC_134486.1, read as the reverse complement.
AATCACCGGATCCTTGAAGCTGGGATGTCGGGGTTCTTCCCTCTTTCATTCATTCGGGGGCGAGTCTCTTTATTTGGTGACTGCTTCCCCGCGGCCGGGGACCAGCCCTCAGGTAACTTTAGTAACGGAACTTTTTAACCATTGAACATTGAACTCTTTTATTTTTAGTGTTCGACTGAGCCCTTTAGGTTGGTGCTGCGCCCCTTTGCTCCCTGGGGGATCTCGCCCGCTGTTCCCAGATAGGTTCTGGGAGGGCGATATTTGGGTCTTCCGCTGCCGGGGCTTCACCTAGGCCCAGCTTATGGAGGAAAGCCGGCCCTTCTTCCAGTCCCCGAAGGGTGGCAGTTTTGCCGCCTCGTGTTACTTGCAGGCCAAAGGGGAAGGTCCAACGGTACCTTACCCCTTTATCTCTCAAGGTCTTGGTTATGGGTAACAGGGCCCTTCGGCAAGCTAGAGTCTCTGGGGATAAATCCTGAAAAATGGACATACGTACGCCCTCATACTCCACTACTGGCAGGGGTCTCGTTTTGTGGAGTACCGCTTCTTTTGAGCGGTAGTAGTGCATTCTGAGCACAATGTCCCGTGGTTGCTCGTGCATTAGAGGCTTGGATCGCAGGGCTCTATGGCACCTGTCCAGGACTAAGAATTCTTTTGGGGTGTCAGGGAGCAGAGATTCCAACCATTTCAGGGCAAAATCTTCACTGTCTAGGACTGTTTCAGGGACCCCCCTAATTCGGAGGTTATTCCGCCTGTCCCTATTTTCTGCGTCCTCTTGGCGGTCCCTCAGCTCATTTAATTGTTCTTGAAGGCTGTTATATTTGCGATCCTGCCTTTTTATGGCTTTGATTGATTGATCCACTTTATTTTCGAGGACGCTTGTCCTTTCCCCCAGCCCAGTAACCTCTTTCTTTATGTCTTTCAGCTCCGCTTGCAGCAACACTTTTAGGTTATTGTAGAGTTTATCCAGGTCGCTCTGTCTTAACGGGCGCAATACCGGGTTGTCTCTCTCCTCTCCCTCCCCGTCCGGCTCCGTCTCTGAACCGGCATTCGAATGTGGCGCCATTTCTCCCCCTGCAGCGCGCGATCCGGCTCGGTCGAAATACTCCGGTAGCCCCTTTTTTTTGGTTATTTTGGGTGCTTTCCTTGACATTGCAGGATAGTGCGGGGCTTTGCTAGTAAAATGCTCCGTTGAAGGAATGGTTTTGTCAGGTTTTTGCTATCAATGTATTTTAGCGAGGCACGGAGCCAAGCTCCTGATTTTTTCTGGATATATGAGGTTTAGTTGCTTTCCGTTCTTTAGAACTATCAATTTAAACGGGAAACCCCATCAATAGCGGGTGCCTTTCTCTTTTAGAAGCAAAGTAAAAGGTTTTCGTTCATGTCTTCTGGTAATTGTTGTCTTGGAGAAAATGTTAAAGATCTGCAATGACTCATTTTCAAAAAGGATTTCTCCCTTCTCTCTACAGCAAACTATAATTTTTTCCTTTGTAGAGTAGTGATGTAGTTGCACAATTATATCTCTCCTTCTTTTGGGGTTCTCTGATCTGGGGCCTAGAGGACTATGTACTGGATCCATTTCAAGCTAACTTTCTTGTAAGGCTGGGCCAATCGCTGTTAAGAGGTTTGTTTAGATAGATGTGGAGATTTTCGGGGGGGGGGGGGTGGAACAAACTCAGGAATATTCTTTATTTTGATACGTTGTCTCCGCTACCTATTTTCCTGATCTTCTTGACCCTCCTTGAGATTTATTTTGTGTCCCAGCCTTATGATTTCATCATCAGCTGCGGCCTTTAGCTGGAGGGACTCTTCCAACTTAGTTTCGAGTTCCATTGTCCTATGAATGAGGGCATTTATTTCTTGTTTAAATTCGCTCACAGCATTTTCGAGATCTACTTGAAATGATTGGTGCAACTTGGTGAAAAGGTCTCCTAAATATTGTCTGGTTACTTCTTCCCCCTCCACACCCACGTGGTCATGGTCCTGACCGGGGGGGGGCGTATGTGCCGCACGCTTCATCTTGGCCTCCAGCACCCACCCCGTTTCGCGCTGACTTCCCCCAAAGAATCGGGAGACATCCTGTGTGGTCGTTTTTTTCCACTTTGTTAGACATCATCAGTCAGTTCTGGTGACTGGGGGGTCGGAATAGATTGCAAATTATTAGAGAAAACTGGTTATATTCTCATTCTATGCGAGAGGGTCCCTAGAGCTCTTTTGTTAGACATCCATACCCAGTGACATCACCGATGTCGCATTAGCTACTATTTTTAATAAGCCTTGACAAATGAAATAGATCAACTGTACACTAATCGTATGAGTGTGACCAGCAATAGATCAACATACAGTACCAAGCTACTGCTCTGCCTCTAGTCTAACAGTCCTACTTCCATAAGGTAAGCGATGAACTGAAGAGTTAGCTGTTGACTCAGAGTAGAAAATCTACTTTCTATTATACAGTACATCTTGGTTCGAAGTGGCTCTCCATAAGTCAGTGGGTTTATTCTACTATCTTGAGATCATACTGTTAACACATTTTATAATGGGATATATTTTTCCTTGACTGCAACATAATACATTGGTGTATATATACCAACTAAATTAAGTGAAAAAAGGGGGCGGGGGGGGGGGGAGTCACAAATCTAATTGAAAAAATAAAGTTGGTAATGACCTGTGCATTAAAAACAACACATTTTCATTACCTATTAAAGCGTGGATCTGCATAGGCATCAGGAATGTTAAGGACTTCACCTGTTCTTGCAACCTGGCCAGCTATACCTTTTTCAATGGAGAATCTGCATAAAAGAAAACAATGTTAAACACTATAGCATTCCAGTTATCAAAGACTTCCTCAGTGTAATGAAAATGGAGGTGCGTTGTGTTTCTGATGGCCTAGGTGTTTATTGGGTTAACTTTTTGTCGTTTACTAAAATGTCTATGATGCTGAAAGAAGTTACTCTTGCTGTGAACAGATGTTGATGTTGAAAATAACTTTTTATGAGAAGCGCTAGTCTAGTTGGCCTCCCCAGTTTCCCTAGCTGACCCCTTGGCTTGCTATCTGAATCTGTTTCCTGATAGGTTTGTCCAGCACATAAAATTAACAGACCTTCATTAGCGGCTGACCGGGAGTGTGCTCAGCTCTGCACGCAGGACAAAAGTGATCACAGAAATACAACTACACTGGCGACACACTTTATTCGAGCTCGGCTAGTCCCACGAATTCGGGTATACCCGGGTGTATTGAGGTTTGTGACTGTTTTCTGCCCGAGTGCATTGAGGTATTTTAGAGGCAGGGATTGAAGCATTTTATTCCCGCTGGCTGCAATACTGCACAGTATATATATATATATATATACTGCATTACAATTCATGAATTTATGCCATCTGGTAGACACGCGAAGCATTGCAGCCTATTAAATCCTAATCATTATCATTTAACAGATCAGCCGCCCGTCAGCCAGGCATGAACCCAGGCTGGGAAGGCAAACGCAACGGGGCTTGTCAGAGGTGAGGAGCGGCGCATTCCAGGTATCTGCCAGGTACATACTGGGTATTTGCTCGAATAAAGTGTGTCGGTGCAGTACTAGGCATTTTATCTCTGAAATGGTGGGAGTCCCCTGATTGATATTGTGCGGTATCCTGACTGCTGCAAAATGCTGAGTATACACAAATCTAAGTGATTAATAAATTGTATTTGACTAAAAATTGGTGTTGGTATTATTCATGTGTGTACAAGTGGCAGAAAACGACAATCCGAATCAATCTCTTAAATAAATATTTTCCTGTCAGAACACTCAGCTATCCAAATTTTATCCGTATTTTATATCCCGTAAAGCCACTTCCTAGTGGTGGAGAAAAGTCCAGTTCCATTCAAACGAATAAGACTAAAATCTTCTTTAGTAGTGCTGAGTAGCTTTACTTCATATTTAACAAGTGCTTCAGTACATTAGAAGAAATTAGAAATATTGTATTAAAAAATAAAAGGTGTGTTTTATTTTGTTGCAAAGGTTATGGTGTAAAACACACCCAATAATTGTATGATTATGTTTATTATAGTTTTTATTTAAATCATATTTAAATTGTGTGTAATGTGGATTCACAATAAGTATCATTTAGTTTCTACGTTCTGTGATTTCTCACCTGATTTCTTTGGTCTTCTGGAAAACAGGTTTACCCCCATCCTCTTCACCAATATCAAAAAGATCGGAATACAACTCTTTGTTCTTGTGGTCAACCTGGAAGAGTGCACAGCGGTCTGCATTCACCAGGTTCTTTGCATATATCTGTTTAGAACAGACATGATAATTATGACGGCACAAGAGAAACAAATGAATCTCATGTTGACAATTCTATTCACTCTTTTAAATAATGCTGTATTGTAGTACTATTTTTAACGGAAAAATGCTTGTGCAGTGTTCACAGAGGATACAATAAAATTGTATCTCGTCACAATGTTTTAATATCTTAATGTGCATTGACGGCTTTTGCCATTGCATGCAAAAATTGTGTATATAAAGTACGGTCAATTCATTTTTATTTGCATCCAAAGAAAGCTTATTTACAAAAAATACCCACTATGAAGAAATGCATAATAATAAAACCCTGTCAATTTGGGCAATAATTGAATCTAAAAAAATGCATGCTTATTTGAGAAGTTTTAATACTGTAACTGGTCTATTTCAATATTTACTTGTCCGTGACAAAACTAGTTTTCTTAGTCATATATACTTCATATCAGACAACTTCTAGGGGTCAGATTTAATATACTTAAAAATATATCTTTGTCATATTCAAAAAGCAGATTTTTGGGGAATCAAGATGCATCAACTATGATAATGAACATCTTTTCTCTAAATGCAATTTACTATGCAAGTCAGTATTTTCACAAAACTAGGCTGACAAAGTTGAGAAAAAAGTACATTATGGGGGGGGGGTGGTCTGACGTAAACAGCACTAGGATCTGAGCAGCCATTTTTAGTCAGCATCCATCTTAGGTGCCTTATATTGTCATCCATATTGTCTATTGTCTGCATAAGTGTTGGTATGAAAAGTTAGGTTTAAAAGACATTTTTTTCTTCTTTCTTCTGCTCCTAAGTTTTAGTGATAATAGGCCTTTCAGCTAACCACAAGACCTTGGAGATGGGAGAACTGTTATGAAAATAAAACATAGATAACAGGCACATCTCACATTCAGGGGGAGGATCTCATGGTCAAATACACCCTTTCCCAGAAATCACGTATATAGAGAACAGGTCACTGGCTTGTATAATACATTTTAGCTGAGTCAATTCATTTTTAGTATGAATCTTACAGTTATGTTATTAACTCAATGTTCTCATATTCATATTTTGTTTATCTTATACACTTATGTAATGACGCACACTCCACGTCATAAAAGGGGGCGTGAGCTTAGTATTTTGGTATAAATAGGGCTTGTAGGCCAATATTTTGATGGGGAAGTTTTATTTTGAAACTTCCTTCTATGTGTGCACATGTATGCAAAATAAACTAATTTGTTATTCTGTCATAATCCTCAGATGTGTTTTCTTTATTCACGCTTTTCATAGATGGCGCTCCGAACAGGGACCCAAATATACCGGAAGCTGAGCACCTGAAAAAATTACTCCTCGGTCACTCAAACCTGAGCGCTCATAAGAATCAAGGTAAAAGGCACCTTTTGAGGAAAGCCTGAGTTTAAAATTGTTTTGAGTGATGTGTAGAGAGCCAGGTTTGGAAGGGTTACCTAGCAGTTTCGAAGCACAGCCGTAAAGCAGACGAGGGTAACGAGGGTGGTGACTAAAAAGCTTTATTAGACAAAAGTGTGCAGCTGATGGATCCTCTGACGCGTTTCAGCCCTCAGGCCTTTGTCAAAGGCCTGAGGGCTGAAATGCGTCAGAGGATCCATCAGCTGCACACTTTTGTCTAATAAAGCTTTTTAGTCACCACCCTTGTTACCCTCGTCTGCTTCACGGCTGTGCTCCGTTTTGCTTCCTGTTGGAGGAGTTCCCTGTATTTCCCTGCTGGACAGCACGTCGGGTAGCTGCTGCTTCTGGATGACATCACCGACAGTCACGTGACCGCCCTACGCGACATTGCAGTTGCGGGAGGGTTGGCGGTGCAACACTGAAGGTTTGGAGGATCAAGTCACGGCATTCAAATCTACTGAATCGTGAGTGTATGCAACACGTTGGTGCCCAGAGCTGGGCCAGTTGCTGAGAGATCGTACATATGCATTTATGACATTCCATGCCGTCATGTATTCTGTGAAATTGAGTATATAAACGCAGCAGCTACTATGCTGTTTCTGATGCACCTGATGGGATAACTTTGTTTATCCGAATATTCTACCTAGCAGTTTCAAATGAGTTTATTAATATCTGCTCCTGTATCAAATTTTAAAGTATTAGAGTTGTAATGTTTTGTTAGGGACTAAGGTGAGAGTCCCGTTAAAAGTTTTGGTGATGAATGGGAGTGTTTGTATGCTTAAGGGATTGTTTTCAAGATTGTCATGACTTTTCCTTGATTGTATGTTTACTTTGCTTTATCAATAACATAACAAAAGAATTGGACATGATCAATTAAATTTGATTATTGTATCAGGAGAATTGTACATTGTCAATTCAACAGGAGTTGTACGCAATCAGTTTGCGCTGTTTACTGTAGCAGGAGAATAATGGGAGACCAAAGTTCTAAAAATTTGCCGTTAGAGGTTGTGTGTCTGCAGACAAAAATAATAAAGAATGGATACAGAGAACAAAAAGAGACAAAATAAATATATTTTGTTGACTAATGAAAAAACACATGCAAGTCCAAGTGAGAACACATGCAAGTCCCAGTGAAAAACACGCCACCCAAGGTAAAAAAGTTTGTTTGCAATAAATTACTATGGAAAGAAGCATGAACCTATGGGCAGCTGCACCGGTTTTCTTATTCGTAAGAATGCGAACGCAAGGGCTCATAGTGGAACCTTCTAACTTTCAGTAATCCCTGTGTGTGTCTGTGGCAGTATAAATCTTCGGATTTTATGAGGTTTTTGTGGCTAAAGTTATGCATGGCGTCACCGGCTGACTGAAGCGGCAGAAATCAGGTGTGCAAGTATCAGCTTTTCCTTCCATTTTCCCCACAAGCAATAAGTGGTTATAAGTCATTTCCTGATATAAACTCAAGTTTTTGTACCGGCAAGTAAAATTGTTTTGCCCTTAATGGAGAGTTGTCAGATGGATTTGATACCCTAATGAATTTTTCCTGAATGATTACCTGTGTGAAAGATGAACCATGCTAAGTATCACATGTGTACACAAATCACCATCCAAGAACTTGCAAGTACTTACAAAAACACGAATTTATTATTTGCTCACAATGAAGTCTACATTTTTAAAAGGTTTTAAAAGGTGTACATCAAGTATAGAAGGATTAAAGAATGTGGGAAAGAATTGGCATATATTCAGCTCTGTCACTAGTGAAAGTTTAAAGGGTTTATTTGTTTTGGCAAGGCGGATAAGGTTTTTAAAACCAGGAGATACAGTATTCTTTTTCCTTCTGCTCAAATGTCTGCAAGAAAGAGAATCAGAATAACAGCAGCACAGATCGTGCCCCCACCTTTTTCTCCAGCTGGAGGAATCTGCAAGGGTTACGAAAGTTAACTCAAAACTCCAGAGCATCAAAGTAGTTTTAAATTCAGGTTATTATGAGAATGAAGAAAGAGAAATAAACTTTTATTAATTTAGTGCAGGATGAAATTGTTTTGTAATACTGTAGGTGAGAAATGTTTTCCTTTTTCTTTGACTTGTTCGTTATTTTTGTGATGTTGTTTGGCTGTGTATGAGAGAAGTTTTTGTATTGTGTGTTCTGTATTGTGTGTAACCAGTTAAAACACATTTCTATTTTATTTCTATAGGATTAGGATATGTTTGGGAATATTTTTTGTTTAAAAATGCTGGTAAAAGCTCACAAGCATTGTTTGAATTATATATTGTATTGTATGTCTTTATGTATATAACGCCATTAATGTGCATAGCGCTTCACAGGAGTGGTGCACGTGGTAATCATATACAGTAGGTAGCAAATGGTAAAGGTAATAGGTCATGGAATAAGTGATCCAGACATAAATGTAACATTAAGGAAGAGGAGTCCCTGCTCTGAGGTGCTTACAATCTAATTGGTAGTTAGGGAGAGCGTACTGGGATAGTAGGATTTGATCAGAAGCCAGGAGAGGGAGTTCAGGAGGGGAGACGCAGAATCAGAGTTTAAAGAGTAGAGTCATTCTGGCAGCAGCGTTTAGGATAGATTGTAGGGAAGACAGGAGAGAGCCAGGAAGCCTGGATAGCAGGGGATTACAGTAATCAAGATGGAAGAGAATGAGGGCCTGAATCAGAGTTTTAATAGTCAAGCAACAGAGGAAAGGGCATATCTTTGTGATATTGTGGAGGAAAAAGCGATCAGTGTTAGAAAAGTTTTCAATGAGAGAGGAGTTGAGTGTGACCCCTAAGCAGTGTGCTTGGGCTACTGGATGATGGTACTTCCAACAGTAATGTGGAAGGAGGTAGTAGGGCCAAGTTTGGGAGGAAGTAGGAAGAACTCTGTTTTTGCCATGTTAAGTTTAAGATGAAGGAGGGCCTTCCAGGATGAGATAACAGAAAGAAATTCAGAAACTTTGGTTTTTACAGCAGGTATAAGGTCAGGGGTTGAAAAGTAAATGTGTGTTTCGTTAGCATAGAGGTGATATTTAAACCCAAGAGATGTTATTAGGTCACCTAGAGAGAGAGTGTGTACAGAGAAAAGAGAAGAGTGTTGTCCATGATGGCAAATGCTTAAGAGAGGTTGAGTAATATGAGCAGGGTGTAATGACCTCTGTCTTTGGCAGCATATAGGTCATCAGTTATTTTAGTGAGAATTGTCTCAGTGGAGGGAGCAGTGCAGAAGTCAGAATGTAGAGGGCCAAGGAGAGAATGGGTGTTGAGAAAATTGAGCAAGTAAGAGAATACAAGACGGTCAAAAGGTTTTAGAGGCAAAAGGCAGGAGGGAGACAGTTCAGTAGTTAGCAAGACAGGTAGGGTCACGCTTGCTTTTTGAATCATGGTATAACTGTTGCATGTATGAAGGAGAATGGAAAGGTATCAGAGTAGAGGGAGAAGAGGAGATCAACAGTGATGGTGACACATTCTCCTCTAAGACAGTGGAAAAGAGTCAAGGAAAGCAGAAAGAGAGATAGGAAGCGGTGTAGGATAGAAAGAGGAAAAAGAGGGAATGTTCTGATGTATGGATTCCACCTTTTCCTTAAAATAGTCAGCAAGTCCTGAGGTGAGATGAAGAAAAAGTTAGTGTGGGTTAGACGTGTGCATTAGACGTGTGCATGTTGATTAATGGAGAGAAGTAGGTTTGTTTAGGTTGAGAGAGGGCAGAGTTGAAACAGGATAACATAAATTTGTAGTGAAGGAAGTCTGTGAAAGTATGAGAGTTCACACAGAAGGCATTAAATAGAATGAGTGGAGGGACATAGCATGAACTTGTGGGAATCTATTTGTGTGTTTAGAAGTGATCTAACCTCATCTATATAAAAGTCCCGTTATTTAATTTTTGAGAGGCCATAAAAAATGTCGTTTTCAGGGCTGTGTAGTAAGCTCCAATTATCTAACTTTAAGCTAAAGTTCCAATCCAGTCATTATTATTTCGTTTATGAAGAAGCCTTTGTGGCGTTATCTTATCTGTTCAAGGTCATTTGGCGAAACGCCTACAACAAGTTGGCTTTTTGCCCAGGAACAATCTTTGAAAATTATTATTTTTTTAGTCAAATGCAGAGTATCTTTAAAAATATAAAACTGACCGTGTGCTCGGCACAGTGCAAAGAGATTATATTACAAGAAATTAGTGTGAAGTCCTATACAAAATCATTTGTCTATTAACTGACTATGTGATGTATTTTATAACTTTTAACCATTTATTTTTTCCAACGGTGTTCATAAGCAGAAGTTATTGTTAAAATCGCTGTGTAATCTAGAATGGTTTGCCAGGAAGTGGTGAATTGGCAGTCGCCTCTCATTTTTGGGTGTGTCCTGATCATAGGGTTAAATACAGGGGATACATAGTTGCAATAGCAATTACATAAGTGAACAGGGTATACAGTATATACAAGGCATTTCAAACTTTTAGCAGAATAGTTACAGTGGAGTGTTTGGGTAAAAGCCAGATTGGAATTGGCTAGGGAAATTTGGCATGGTAAAACAATTGCTTACTTGGGAGTGAACACATTGTTTTCCATGATTGTGGATAGATAGTACTGGAGAGAAGAGAGATTGGCCTGTAGTTTTGAGACAGTGTTTTTTTTGTCCCCACTTTTGAAGATTGGGACAACTCTGGCAGTTTTCCAGGTCTTAGGGATATGGCCTGCAGACAGGATAGAGTTAACTATGGAAGCAATTAGTTTGGCAATGGCTGGGGCACCAAGTCTTAGGAACTTAGATTGTAGCAAAGTCAGGTCCATAATGGCTATTTAGTTTTAATTTGAGGAACATTAATAGGGATACCTCTGTCTATATGTGGTTGCTAAGACAGTTGTAAACACATTGATACAAGAATTTATTCCTAGGTATAAATTATCTCCCTATGAGACACTTATGGGATGACTTATGACTATCAGCAGTCCAAAGGAACGAATTAAGGACCATGTTATTGGTAATAAAACAATTAGTAAGTATTGTATGCAACTAATATATTTTTTGAGTCTCTCTAGGCCTAGGTCAAAGTTGAAAGTGCACCTACTCGAGATGGGGTTAATAGTCAAATATTTCCTACGCAAGCATGCTCTTCATCCCAGATGAAAAGGTCCATACTAACCACCACTACAGCAATTAAAGTGGCACAGGTCTCTTACTGGATCCACGTGGTGCACATAAAGCTCCACCCAAGTCACCCAAAGCACAGCCTCTTCAAGTTAACGTTTTGAAGGGTAAAGAAACACCCTGACCGTTAACCCCTGAGGAAAATAAGACACCAGGCTGAGGCCCGGTCTTAATCAGAACATTAATTTTCACTTTTCTTCTTTCAAGGACTCAATATTTTTATTTTTAGAGTGTGTTTAAGTTAGAAATGTAAGATGTATGTATAATTGGGCCTTGACGGGTGGATTGGTTTCCTGGAAGCGTGGCTTGTGAATGCTCTTGTATATGTTTTGGCAGTACTCATCACTCTCTATGTATGTGTCATGTGCAGCAAAACTTTGATCCAGAAGTGTGTTGCACCTCCACTGAAAGGAGGGGGTCACCCAGGGGCGTGTGTCAGTCACAAGGAAGGGATCATAAGTCAACCATTTTGACCATCGCATACATTTTGTCTGTTCTGATATTCTGAGTGAATGGTGTATATAATGTGTGCAGCGGTGATGATCATGCATTCGCTTCCACAGATACCAACCCCCCTCAATTCTCAGTAATAGAATGTTGTGATGATTCTCAAAATATATGACGATAGAGATAGATGCCATTTCCTTTTTTAAGCAGAACGGTTGCTTGCATAAAATAAGTTTTTTTTAGCATTATGGGGCCTATGCAGAGAGCAGCGAATTTTAAAATTGGCGAATTTATTAAAAAGTTGCTTTTTTGTAGAGTTTTATTCTCCATATGCAGAAAAGTGCGAATTCTGCTATGTTTAACATGGATGCGTGTGGCGAGTTTAAATTGGCGAGATGCGCGCTTCAGAAACGTGTAAAAACAAATTTGCGCCTTTTTTTTCCCTTTGCAATGGCCGCGAGCGGCAGCTTCTTGCCAATTTTTTCTGGCGAGGCAAAAAGGAGACAATCGCGCCATTTTATTGGCGCGAACAGCCGCTAGATGCCGTTCGCGCCTCTCTGCATTAGGATATTTTTAAAACTGGCGAGATTGAGGTTCTCGCCAGCCGCGAGGCGAGTTTTACAAATAGAAAAGAAAAATTGGCGCGTTTTTCGGAACTCGCCATTTTCTGCTGCTTTCTGCGCGATTTTCTCCAAAAAATGGCGAATTTCGAAATAGCGCTGCTCTCTGCATAGGCCCCTATGTGTATAATTTCTGTATTTTCCCATTTTTTAAGCCTACGCCTTTACACACTAGGAACAACAATCAATGTATGGGTCAAGTGCCTCCACCAACCAATGAAACCTGTATAAAAATGTATGTTCAGTCAGATAACAATTTACAGGAAGGATGTGGCCTTAGTTTTTCATTTCATCATTAAACCAAGAACAGGTTCAGATTAGGCTTATGGCCTTACAAAACAGAATTGCTTTAGACTATGTTTTAGCTAAAAAAGGAGGGGTATGTGCCTTAATTAAAGAACAATGCTGTGTTTTCATTCAAGATCAGAGTGGCAATGTACAGCATGAACTAGATGAAATAGAAGAGATTCAAAAGAGGCTTAGAAAGGGAGATGAGACAGAATGGGACCCATTGGGGTTAGGTGTATGGTTTAGATCACTAGGAGCAAAAACTTATGAATGCTTTGCTGTGTGTGTTGGTGTTACTTGTTGTCATGTATGTATATGTGTGTCACATGTTGCAGAGGTATGATCCACAAATGTGCTACCCCCTCTTCCAATATAATGCCACTTTTTGCAGATGCCAGAAACAGCAGTCCCTTGAAGAAAGAAGATGCCAATCACAGTTATTCAACTCCAAAAGACATGTTGGCCACAGTGCCATATGAGACTATGACAGCAGGATGGAACCGCCCTCTCCCTTTCACTCCAGTGTATACATACAAACACGATCAGATGATGGAGCACCCCAGTATACAATACTAATCTGTCTATATGTCCCTGGACTAACATCATAACCTTAATTCTCAAAAGCAATGTTTTCAGAATAAAAAAAGGAGGGAACTGACAAAGTTGAGAAAAAAAAGTACATTATGGGGGGAGGGGGCTGACGTAAACAGCACTAGGATCTGAGCAGCCATTTTTAGTCAGCATCCATCTTAGGTGCCTGATATTGTCATCCATATTGTCTATTGTCTGCATGAGTGTTGGTATGAAAAGTTAGGTTTAAAATACACATTTTGTTTCTTCTTTCTTCTGCTCCTAAGTTTTAGTGATAATAAGCCTGGCTAAGTTTAATGCTTGAAGAAAGTGGCAACTGCAAACTTGCTAAAAATTATATCTTTTGTGTTATATTCCCATAATTTTACAAGAAAAAGGGAAAGGGGGAGTTCAAATTAGACCCTTACAAAATTGGTCAGTTCATTAATTGCCAAAGTACATTTGTTGTATATGCTATCAACTGTACATGTAATCTCCTATACAGTATATAGGGAAAACCATCAGACCCCTAAAGGTCAGAATGTGCGAACACACGAGTGGAATTAGAAATGCACAACAAAATGTCGATCGAGGCAAAAAAAAAATCATAATCTTGCATATCATTTTCTCATTCATCATGGAGGCAAATTGGATGATTTTCAATTTAGGGGAAAAGAGACAATACCCAGGGACCCAAGAAGAGGAGATAGAGAAAATCTCCTTCTCCAAAGGGAACAGTTCTGGATATATACCCTGGGAACTAAAGTACCTAGTGGGTTAAATTAACTGATTCAACGTGTTCCTTTTTTTAAATAATATTACATCTGTCCAACTCCATTCTGTGCTATTTTTGGTTGAAATATTATTCATATTAATGTGCTACATACCTCGGTCTGACATATATGTGTTAGTCGCATTAATATTTATCCTCTTTCACATTTAATATGTGTTTTTTTGGTAGGGATGGTAAAAGTGAGTTTTAAGGAACATAATATATTCACTTTGGCTCCAAGCCAGGGAACTACATAGTTTATCTTATGTTATCCCTCGAATATTTTACATGTGGGTAACTTTTCTGTACTAACATTTTATATGTATGACTATTAAGTTATGTTGTATTATGTGTTAAAGATTGTTATAGTGGTACATGCTAAGACGTTCACTCTCATCTAACCGCTTACCATCTAAGCTCAGTAATTAACTCTGTGAAGGCTGACATGCAGGATTGATTGATTGCATGCATGCTTTTTAATGCTGTTGGTTTTAGGATATCAGGGTTAAATTTAACATCTTCCCTGACATTTATAATTACTGTTGCGGCAGCTTTTATTCTAACAAATCACCGGTTTGTCCCTGGCTGGTTCCTGGAATGCGACGCTGTTCACCTGGGGCATGCCACGTTCACCTTGCGTTCCCAGCCACGGGTCATTCCCGTCTGATGCGTTTATTGATAATGGTTCAGATTTAATAGGCTGCAATGCTTCGCGTGTCTGCCAGATGGCAGAAATTCATGAATTGTAATGCGCATGCGCTTCAGTAATGTGTCGGCTTGCAGGTGTTTCGTTTAAAAAAGATACTGTACCACAGTGTGCTATTGTAACTTGGCCTTGGCCTTGAGACTGAAGGAAGACTTGCAAAAATGTATCAATTTAGGCTTTTCATATTAAAGAAAGACAAAGACCAGTTTCGGTTACAGTATTCTCCAGAGACGCGCCCGCCATGAGTGTTCAAGTGCAGCCTGCTTTCCAAAAACCCGACAGAAGTTACGCGTATTTGATATGGGCCGCGATTAATGCAACAGATGATAAGATGGCAACAGTTGCTCAAATGTATCAGTATTTTATCGAAAACTATGACTTTTTTACAAATTTTCGCCAACTCCTCATACGTGGAAGCGTGCAGTAAGGAAAAGGTTTTGTAGCGATCCCTGTTTTCACCGTATTGAGCCCCAATTTGTTGGAGGGTATTGGTGTGTGTCACCGGATTTTTCCGCTATCTATGATCATGGAGGCGGCAAAAGGCGAAGGGTCATGTTAAAATCAACTAAGAAGCAACAGTCACTGCCAAGCAATGCACCAGCACCAGCACCGGCTTCCAATGACGGTCCCACTGTCAGTGACAACCCTGTCGGATTTGGCGTGCAGTTTTGATGAAGCTTGCATGTTCCTAAGCGATTTCCAGCCTCACCTGCTGACTACAGGTGGACTAGTCCCGCTGCAAACTATCGACCTGGATGATGAAGAAAGCTGGACTGGCAGTGGACCGGCGCCGGCGCCAGCTGAATGGGAAATTCTATGGTGAGTACTGTATTGTTGCCGTATTATTTTGGTGGGGCTGGCTGGGTACTTCTTTAGGTGGCTGACCATTACTGTACATTAAAACTTTTCTTTTTGTTTTTCCTCAGAAAAGAAAATGGCTAATGGGGGGATTTCGATGGATAATATTGTACTGTATGCTGATGTTTTCCGGCCGTACAGTATACTGTGTAATAAACCCGAATAAATAAAACTATGCATTTATTCTACATGTTCAGAATCGTGTCATTATGTGTCTTCTACAGTATACTGTACAGTGGTATACAGTGCCTAACATCTATGGGCAAAAATAATTTTATTTCTAGGTGCCCTAGAACAGAAGTTCCCACGCCAATTGGCCGTGAACTTGACCGGGGCCCTAAGTAGTTCCCACGCCAATTGCGAGAATATAATGTAAAATAATCCATTCTGTGTGTCTGAGCGGGTTGAAATTCGCCTGGACCTCATGCGGGAGGACCCTTGCCATAGTGGCAAAATATCAGCCTTGCACAACCCCCGGAACCAGAGATACCAAAAGACAGTTTAAAAGCACATTTCCAAAGTGGCTTTTTTTCTGCCATGCAAGTCAATGGCAGAAACCGAAACTTTAACATTGCCCTGACTCCGTTCTGTTGCCACGAGAGGGTCGCAATTTGCCATGAAATCCTGCCGCAACTAGGACTACATGGTCACCGAATCTGAGCCCTCTAGGTTGAACAGAACCGGAGTTGTGGGTTCCAGGTTTCTGCTCATTCTGACTTAGCCGGTTCAAAGCTTTCTCCGCCATTACGCTCAATGGTAGGACCCTCCTCGCCGGCGTGACCCTTACTCGCCGCCATTACTGTTCGGACCCTGTTGGGGTCAAGTGAGGGGGTTCCTAACATCTAGGGGCAAAATTAATTTTATTTCTAGGTGCCCTAGAACAGAAGTTCCCATGCCAATTGACCTAGTTCCCACGCCAATTGCCCTAGTTCCCACGCCAATTGCGCTAGTTCCCACGCCAATTGCGCGACCAGGCAGTAAAAAAACAGTGCAGTAAGCCTCGACATTTGTTACTCTGTATTTTGTTATACAGTACTATCAAAGGAGCAAATGGAAACAATGCACAGTACAGTAAGACAAATCAACATGTTCTTTTATTGGTGCAGTCAGTTCAAAAACATTTATTTACAAATACAGTACAATGTTGAAGCATTTTAAGTAACATCTCCTTTATTAAAGAAACACAGTACTGTATACAGTACAGTACAGTGGGATGGTGCGCAACACTGTCAGTCAGACCTGCACCAGTTCAGTCCTAGAGGGCAGCAAACAGGGCAGGTTTTCAGGGCAACATTGAAAACCGTGCCTGTTTGCGGCCCTCAGGGACTGGAGTTGTGCATGTCCTGTTAAAAAAAACACACAACAACATCTCCTTTGTTTAAGTACAGCAGTTACTGTAGGGCAAAACATGTACAGTACAGTACAATACAGTTCAGCACAACAGTATGGTCTCACTGAAAGTCCTCAACATTGTCCATCCGTGGCCGATTCCTTGCATGGCGCAAAACGCCATTAATGCAGTCTCGAACACCTCTCATTACAGGATCTGTAACTGGATAAAAGTGCCGCATTTCATCCCGAATGTTTTTCCTTAAATTGGCAGGAAGCACCTTTTTAACACGATTTCCTTCGTAGTTCACTTTGAACACCCACTCGCAGTACAACGTGTAGGGAAAATGGTGCTTAAAAATGATCAAGGCATACTTGTGGGGTACACCAGCACTCATCACCCTATACTTCTCCCTGAACGCCGGTGGCAGATCGCACAGAGTGATGTCGGGCACAGTTTCGATGCGAGCGGGTGTAGGTCTTTTGGGAACGGGTGTGCTTGAGGTGACGAGCGATGGTAGGTTGTCTGGGAGGAAGCTTTCCTCCGGTCGTGGTCGCCGTGTTGTCTCCTGCCGTGGTCTTGACGGGGTTGTCATGTCCTCCTCAACGGCATACATGTACACTACATCTTCTGGTGATGGAAGGGGGTCGAAGGTCCCATTCATCAAATCCATGTCACCCCCCTGCTCCGGCGTCGGGTAAACAGGGGCATTAGCACCGAGCAAATAATGTATGCCCGCTATGTCAGCCTCTATCTTTTCCATCCGTCGATCCATCCATTGTTCCATTTGTAGCATCCGTTGCTCCACATTTAGCATGGTCTCCAGAAGCAGATCTATCTTTGCCAGCACAATAGAATTCCCGGGGAGATCCACACTTATCCCATTCAGCATCCGGTCCAACGAGCTGCTTCTTGTGCATGGCGTCTGCACATCTGGGGGGATGGGTGCAACGGAGGATGAGATGGGGGTTCCATGGACAGAAGAGGCATCGATGGAGAGTGGAGGAGGTGACCTGTGGATACCCGGTAGAGGAGAAGCGGCAGCGTCATCGAAGAGGGATGGAGAAAGTGACCTTTGGATTTGCGGGCGAGAAGCAGAGTCGTCCAAGAGCAAAGGAGACAGTGACCCGTGGATTTCAGAGGTGGCAGCATCATCAGATGGAACCGGAGAAGATGGGGGTGGAGAAGACGGGCTGCAGATTTCCGGACAGGTACAGCCGAGTCGTCGAAGCATATGTGAGAAAGTGGTCTGCGGATTCGATGGGTTGGCTGCCATTCGTTTTGTGTCGAGAGTACATCACCGTATATCTTCTTCACATAATAAGGCTGACGTCTAAGAAAACCCTTAACCTTTGGGGTTAGCAGATGGTTTTCTTTATTGGCCTTAGCCTGTCGCTTTGCCCTTGGCGTGGAAATGGCAACCGCCTTTCGCTTTTTCAGCTTGACAGGCACGGCAGAGGTGAGTAGGTTCTTGCGTCCATAGAACCGGGGTTGCTCCATGGAAGCAGGTGGCACAATGCAGTATCTGGACAAGGGCAAGTTCAGATAAAGATCATGGAGTGGTGGGCTATGCAAAGTGTGTAACCTTTTATGCATGGCGGCCAGGTACAGGTGTTGAAAGTAGGCGTACTCTAATGTGAGTCATTACCGAATAAATACACCATCCATTTTGTGTATTGACTGCACATTGAATACACATCGACTAAACATCGAATATACATTCTTGTGTTTGTATTTCTTTCTACTCGCAGCAATGCCTGTTAAAAAGATTTCAAAGGATCTCAGCATGCGAATTAAGGAGATGTACACGAGCGGACACCGAATTGCTGCTATCCAGCGCTGGTTAGCTACTTCTGACCTCGTTGTGCCATCAAGCACCGTGTGCTATCATGCATACGGAAAAAACAGAGACCGCAAAAGGGCACCAAGGGTAACTAACGCGTAAGTATATTTATAAAACTTAACAAAAAAAAAATAGAGAAAACTGTACTGTACATCTACAGTACAGTTCTGTATCTACTGTAATACTGTTGTTATTTCTGTTGATTTATATTACAACATACAGTAGTTTGTCTATTTATATTTATAGTACAGCAGTATACATTTTTTGTCTATTTCAATTAATCTTACAACTGTATATATAGGATGTATATTTATATTTCTATTACAACAGTATATTTATTTTGTGTATTTATATTTATAGTACAACAGTATATATATTTTGTCTATTTATATTTATAGTACAGCAGTATACATTTTTTGTCTATTTCAATTAATCTTACAACGGTATATATAGGATGTATATTTATATTTCTATTACAACAGTATATTTATTTTGTGTATTTATATTTATAGTACAACAGTATATATTTTTTGTCTATTTATATTTATAGTACAGCAGTATACATTTTTTGTCTATTTATATTTACTGTATATTACAACATTACATTTATATACATTATATATTGCTGCATATTAATAAAACAATATAATTTCTTTACATTGTAGGGAGACAACTGTTCTGGTGGACAAAATAAGTGAGGAGAATGATGAGAGGAGTGCATTAAGGGTTAAAAACACTCTGCAGGAAACGCACAATCTGACTGTATCCAAGACCAGCATAAAGAAGATGAGACGCAGCATTGGATGGAAATATGGACGTGTGAGGTTAGTACTGGACAGTACAGGAGGTAAAAGTGTTGTTTCGCAAACTGTACTGCACTGTGCCGCTAAATTTTTTTATTCCTTGCCATTACAGAGTGTACACCATGATACGGGACGCAAACAAAATCAAAAGAGTGCTCCAGGCCCAGGCATGGATCGACAGCGGGGAGACTTTCCAGGATTGCATCTTCACTGATGAGTCTACTGTGTCGCTGGAGAGATTTGCAAGATTTGCGTTCCACAAAAAAGGCCGCATAACTTTGAAGCCGCGGCCAAAACACCCTGTGAAGCTGCATGTGTGGGGTGCCATCTCTAGGCGTGGACCGGGATGCATTGTCATCTTTGAAGGTAAAATGTATCAAATATAATGTCGTCTAATGCACTGTACTTCACTAGTGTTGCCTTACCGTATGCACTGTACTGTACTATTATGCAGTTTTTTGAGCACTTTTCTTTTCTTGCTATAGGAATCATGAATAAAGCTTTCTTCCAAGACAACATTGTGCCCGAGATTGTGCAATACATCACACGCGACTTCCCCAATGGTCACCGCTTCTACCAGGACAACGATCCCAAGCACGCCGCGTCAACGGCGCATATCCTTTAGCGCGGCATCAACTGGGTGAAGACGCCAGCGGAGTAAGTGCAGTAGACCGTGTCCCATTTTTGTTCCCCACTGTTTTTAGCTCTTAAACCAATTGTCCTTTCTTTCCAATGACAGATCGCCAGACTTCAATCCGATCGAAATGGTCTGGCATCAGCTGAAGGACCATATCCGGAAAGTGGCGAAACCCTCCAAAAAGGACGAGTTCTTGAAAGGCATAATGAGTTTTTGGAACGATGTATTCACCGTGGAACGCTGCAATAAATATATAGACCATATTGCCACTGTGTTGCCCATTGTCATCGCGCGTAATGGGCAAGCATCAGGAAAGTAGTACTGTGCTGTAGTATTGTAAGTACAGTATGATACAGGTAAGTATGGCACAGATTTTTTCTTTCCAGATAGTAAGAGTATACAGTAGTTAGTTTTTTCTTTACAGAGAGAGCAGCATCAGCCATCAGGTTACAGTACATAAAATTTAACAGTAGTCAGAGTATACAGTAGTTCCAGTACAGTATACAGTAGACTAGTTTGACAGTACTACAGTAACTGCCTACTAACTGCTCCATTTTTTTCTTTCCAGAGAATGCTGCACCAGCTACCTACAGTAGTTCTGCCATAATACAGTACAGTACGCACATACAGTACAGTACAGTAACTGCACTAATTTTTTGTTTTCTTGTCGTTTCAGGAAAAAGGGTGGCCTAGGGGGAGGTGGGGGTGCTGTGTCCAGTAAAATCTGCTTGTACAGTCAAATGTACAGTATATAAACAGCAGTAATGATGTACACAAAACCTCTCCTCTCTCAATGAACTACTGTACTGCAGACAGAATGAGGAAAAGATAAAGACTAAAGAAAATATAATTTTACTATACAGTATATAGTATATACAGTATATTATACAGTACATTACAGTACTGTACTGTATATAGTATGAAATAATATTCATATAAATGTGCATTACTCATGTTTCCCCATGTTTTGCAAATGTTTTCCAAATGGTTATCCAATTTCAAGCTGCCAAAAGAACTTAATAAAGACTGCATTATGTATTATTCCTGATTATTTTTATATTTGTATTTTTTGGTTCCCGATAAAATAAAATAAATATTTATTCACTTTCCTGCGAATCATAATCATTGACAGCCACTCCTACAGTGCACCAATGAATAAGAATGTTTTGTAAATTATATTTATATATTTTTATTTTAAAGATATTAAAGAATGTACTGTATTGTATTTAAAACATGTGACTGTAAACCATAGTGACTGACAAATGTTTTCCCACCCTGATGAAATACAGTATCAGTTTACTCTCAATTCTCACAGTGCCCCTAGATGTTAGGAACCCCCTCACTTGATCCCAACAGGGTCCGAGCAGTAATGGTGGCGAGAAAGGGTCACGCCGGCGAGGAGGGTCCTACCATTGAGCGTAATGGCGGAGAAAGCTTTGAACCGGCTAAGTCAGAATGAGCAGAAACCTGGAACCCACAACTCCGGTTCTGTTCAACCTGGAGGGCTCAGATTCGGTGACCATGTAGTCATAGTTGCAGCAGGATTGCATGGCAAATTGCAACCCTCTCAAGGCAACAGAACGGAGTCAGGGAAATGTTAAAATTCAGGTTTCTGCCATTGACTTGCATGGCAGAAAAAAAGCCACTTTGGTAATGTGCTTTTAAACTGTCTTTTGGTATCTCCGGTTCCGGGGGTCGTGCAAGGCTGATATTTTGCCACTATGGCAAGGGTCCACCCGCATGAGGTCCAGGCGAATTTCAAACCGCTCAGACCCACAGAACGGATTATTTTAAATTATATTTATATATTTATATATTTTTATTTTAAAGATATTAAAGAATGTTCTGTATTGTATTTAAAACATGTGACTGTAAACCATAGTGACTGACAAATGTTTTCACACCCTGATGAAATACAATATCAGTTTACTCTCAATTCTCACAGCGCTGTGCACATCAGATTTACATTTCAAATTCGAGAGGGGATTTTCCAAAGTGTTACCGTTCAAACAACAGGCCTCTAAGGGGGCCTCTAAGGGTTGGGGGAGGGGGATGGTGTGATTAGACGCAGGCGTACTGAGTGTTTGTAGCTCGGCTATGGGCGGATTAAGAACACAATGGCAATATGCAGAAGGTTAACGACCCAGTGGAGAGAGGGGGTTGGTAGGATAGGGTGACTCAGCCGATTGACGCTTGGCTAGGGAGGGATTAAAAACTCTGGAGGTGTGTGCCTGAAATAGTTCACAGCACTGTAATTTCAAAAGGCAGTTCATCATAATAATTTGATGAATAAACCCCCAAAGACAACCCCCAAATACAGTACATAAAAAGCAAGTCACTTTAACTCCCTTTGCCCCATGCACCAAAAACAAACAGTACATTTTATATACTGTACAGTATATATATATACTGCATATACTGTATACTGTATTATAAATTAATATTCAGACAGTCTAAACGTCCATTTTTCAGGTATCTCCAGGTTTTACAAATGTTTTGTGGCAGAAGAATTTAATAAAGGCTGCAGTATGTATTCTTGTGTGTTGATGGTTAGAATTGCTGTGCACTTTAAATGTTTCAACATTGTACAGTGTTTGTAAATAAATGTTTTTGTACTGACTCCACCAATAAAAGAACATGTTGAATTGACTCACATTGTTTCCATTTGCTCCTTTGACAGTGTAACAAATGGAGAGGCTTGCTGCACTGTTTTTTTTACTGCCAGAACGCAAAGCCGCAAAATCGGCAACATTGTAAAAAAAGAGCAATGAGCGCGCAATTGGCGTGGGAACTAGGTCAATTGGCGTGGGAACTTCTGTTCTAGGGCACCTAGAAATAAAATTCATTTTGCCCCTAGATGTTAGGAACCCCCTCACTTGACCCCAACAGGGTCCGAGCAGTAATGGCGACGAGAAAGGATCACGCCAGCGAGGAGGATCCTACCATTGCGCGTAATGGCGGAGAAAGCTTTGAACCGGCTAAGTCAGAATGAGCATGTAGTCCTAGTTGCGGCAGGATTGATGGCAAATTGCGACCCTCTCGTGGCAACAGAACGGAGTCAGGGCAATGTTAAAGTTCAGGTTTCTGCCATTGACTTGCATGGCAGAAAAAAAGCCACTTTGGTAATGTGCTTTTAAACTGTCTTTTGGTATCTCCATTTCCGGGGGTCGTGCAAGGCTGATATTTTGCCACTATGGCAAGGGTCCTCCCGCATGAGGTCCAGGCGAATTTCAACCCGCTCAGACCCACAGAACGGATTATTTTACATTATATTCGCGCAATTGGCGTGGTAACTACTTAGGGCCCCGGTCAAGTTCACGGCCAATTGGCGTGGGAACTTCTGTTCTAGGGCAACTAGAAATAAAATTATTTTTGCCCATAGATGTTAGGCACTGTATACCACTGTACAGTATAGTGTAGAAGACACATAATGAAACGATACTGAACATGTAGAATAAATGCATAGTTTTATTTATTCGGGTTTATTACACAGTATACTGTACGGCCGGAAAACATCAGCATACAGTACAATATTATCCATCGAAATCCCCCCATTAGCCGTTTTCTTTTCTGAGGAAAAACAAAAAGAAAAGTTTTAATTTACAATAATGGTCAGACCCCTAAAGAAGTACCCAACCAGCCCCACCAAAATAATACGGCAACAATACAGTACTCACCATAGAATTTCCCATTCAGCTGGCGCCGGCGCCGGTCCACTGCCAGTCCAGCTTTCTTCATCATCCACATCGCTAGTTTGCAGCGGGATTCATTTTGCCCCCAGATGTCAGGAACCCCCTCACTTCACCCCAACAGGGTCTGAGCATGTACAGTACTGTACTTTAAAATAAATTAAATATGCAATTTTACTATTACTGCGCGCGCACGCACAGACTGTGTAGGTTGAACCGCGAAGGTATTAGACTTCAAAGACAACAGCTCGCAAACGCCCCCATGCGTTTTTACACGGCATTGCAGAATTGCAGACAGCGGGAATAAAATGCTTAAATCACGGCGCGAAAATAACGCAATACACTCCGGGCGAAAACTACACAAAACCGCACATCACCGGGATATTCTGAAATTCGCGGAGCTATCCGAGTTAGAATAAAGTTGGTCGCCACTGTACCACAGTTTTATATGGTTTTAGTCATTATATATATAGACATTTTATATTAAATTGATAGTAACATTATGTACTAATAATTGTGTTTTTGTAATTACTTAAAAGTTTGTCTTGTTTAGTATTGTTCATGGACTGTCAGTGTTTTACAATTTTATTAACAGGTGTATCATATAGCACACTGATTGGAATGCTAATTGCGAGGTGCCATTCCCATAGGCTGATATTATTTCCAGGAAGGGTACTTAACTAGTGCCATGGGAACTGTTAGACCAACTCCCTGAGGAAGTATCATTTTGACATGAAACGCGTGGCGGTGAGGTCATAGGCAGCGACAGAGGGCTCGTGACGACGGACTCCAGAAGCTGCGCACGCATACACACCCATGGGGGTTCCGTTGAAGGCATTCGGCTGGCTGATAATTATCACGTAAGCCCCCATTCCCTAAGATCTTTGAATTCAACGAGTGCCTTGGGTTACTGAGGCTTGCCCTCTGGTAGTGTTGTGTGTTGTGTGATTCATTGGATATTATGATCCGGTCTTAATTTTAAGTATGTTGTACATGTATTAGTGTACATATAAATTGTGTTTGGTAGTACATACTGTCTCTGTGTTTTCTCTCAAGCGCCCCTTTTGTTTTGTTTTATTTTATGTGGAATTTGCCCCGCTGATCACAGGAGATTGGGAGCTGTAGGGAGAATCACATAGGCAGTGAGGAGAGGGGAAGTGGAGGACAGCGCACACTAATTCCATTTAAAGCCTTCCAAAAAGGTTGACATTTAAAAATTGTTTAAGCTGTTGCCCCATTTGTGTCTAACAATGAATCCCTTCTCGTTTCCTCCCCTGCTTCCTTTTCCTATACCATCCGCACCACTGACCCTTCTCTTCCCTTCAATCAGTCATCTTTTCTTCTTCACTCATCTGCTGAAAGCACTCCTGCCACCCCCTTCTAAGCTCATAAATATTAATGGTAACTAAAAACAAGATTAATCACTATTGGGTAAGTCCTTGGAATGTTAGTGGAATACACATGCATTACAAGCACAAACATTACAATGACATTTATATTGATGCTCCATTAGTATTACCAGTACTCAGATCTGATATGCATCTAAAAAACATCAACGTCATTAATATTTTAATAAAAATACAAAATATACTGTGACAAGCGCTATACCTACATGTGATTGTGCAGTGCACATATAATAAAATTAAACAGTGCTGTGCACAAATAAAAGCAGCCTGGTGATCTACTGAGGAATATCCCAAAATAAACCTCTACACATGAATACAAATACAAAAATAGACATAAACCTGGCGCATGTGATAAAAATGTGAAGTGATATTAAAGTCCAAAGTTATAGGATATACAGACTGTAAGTCCCAATCCTGAAAGGTCAGCTGATGATAGATGGTTTCAAAATCACAGTTCACAAAATGAAAAGCATACAGTCCTCTTCACGTTGTATGTTCAACCTGCAGATGTGTGACATTAAGCAGAGAAACAGGACATTGCGCAGTATATTTGATTGCCAATGTTACACTTAATTTCTAAGCTCACTAGATTGCCTACTTACTAGAAGTAGATGAAATACATGCAGGGGAGAGAATCTGTGCTTGGAGCCTTCTGTGTCCTGTCGCCTTCGGTAAATCACGAACCCCTCGTGGTATCCTCCGCTACCGTGGATGTTTAGGAAGGTCTCCCTTTCAGGAACGTAGTCTCCTGGATCAGTCTTAGGGTCCCTGCGATCTTTTATTCTCCAGTAGGGATAAAAGAGGGCAAAGGATTGCGCAGAAATAAAAACTTTTATTGGACGCCTACCTAAAACAGTTAAAATACTCACAAAAGTCGGTGAGTGTAAAATCAAAGAAGTGCCCGACCCAGCACACCCAAAGCGCTGCACTCTGTCTCTGAATGTCCGCCTCGGTGCCGCGTGTACCTCGCGAGATTCCGGCGCGGTTCGGATGACGTCACCGTCTCCTCTCAGTGACTAGCAGCTTGAGTGTGGGGGGCAGTACCTCTTAGGCTCCTCCCTACGTGTTTCGTGACGGGGAACGTCACTTCGTCAGGGGATTGACAATCTCCTAAGACTGATCCAGGAGACTACGTTCCTGAAAGGGAGACCTTCCTAAACATCCACGGTAGCGGAGGATACCACGAGGGGTTCGTGATTTACCGAAGGCGACAGCACACAGAAGGCTCCAAGCACAGATTCTCTCCCCTGCATGTATTTCATCTACTTCTAGTAAGTAGGCAATCTAGTGAGCTTAGAAATTAAGTGTAACATTGGCAATCAAATATACTGCGCAATGTCCTGTTTCTCTGCTTAATGTCACACATCTGCAGGTTGAACATACAACGTGAAGAGGACTGTATGCTTTTCATTTTGTGAACTGTGATTTTGAAACCATCTATCATCAGCTGACCTTTCAGGATTGGGACTTACAGTCTGTATATCCTATAACTTTGGTCATTAATATTTTGCGTCAATTATATAAACAAAATGAGCTTTGAATTTGGTATGGGGAGTGCACATAAATCAAGTTTCGATTTATTATGTCAGCAGAACCATTTAAAGAGGTAGTTGGTTGATCACTTTAGGCCTGTATATCTAAACAAAACAAATTTAAAAAAATATCTCGTTTTCTCTTTGTTACAAGAATTACATATTTTATTCAGAGACAGCAATGTGGAAGCAGATGCTTACCATTATATGTTCAAGTAGAGAATCTATTGCAACTATGTTATCAAAGTATGTTCTGGAAAACAAGAAATAAAATAAAAAACATATATTTCATGTTAATAATACAGGGCTATCTCAAACGTTTTCTGTATTTAACTTTTATTGCATTTTACTAGCTTTTACTTTTTACTATGAACAACACTTTAAAGAATGTCCTTAACTGTAGTAGTTTAATTGGTTGTGTGTCTTCCCCTGGATGTTATGAACTTTTATTTACTGTACATTAACACACTATTTGTCTGTCTATGACTGCTACTGTCCCATTGACTCTGGGTGTACTTAAAGACATTGGGGTTTATTCTACAGTAGTAGCTTCGATAACAAACTCATCGAGGATTTTGAGCAGCTATCATAACATTTTGCTAGGTAGCTATTCAGAAAGCTTCGAAGAGTTGGTTAAATCATGCGGGGAAAGCATTTTGTCACGATTTCTGGCTATTGGCCAAACACATCGTGAAGGAGCTAACGAGACGCCCAAACTCACATTTTTTATATAATCATGCTATTCGAGTAATCTCATTGGGGCTCTGGAATTGCGATTTTATCAAAGATTTTTCTCGCAAGCAAAAGCTGACGAGAAGGGATGTGAGTGAAGGAGTTAGGAAATAAAATGCATTTTTCCTGCATCGGATTGATTTTGGGGGTCTTCGGAGTTGATACACATTAATACCAGCACCGGAGACTCCCGGAATCAATCCCATAACAGGAAAAATGCATTTACAGGCAGCTTCATTACCTTAGCAGCTAACCCTTAAAGCAATAAAGGGGTTATCTACCCTGCCATATTTATTGTGGGGAGATGGGGTGGGTGAAGGTGGTATTTGGCCAATGGTGAGTGTTTAGGCCTTGCAGGGGGGGTTGCGGGAGGAGTTAACCCCCTTCATTACCTTAGTAATTAATACCACTAAGGTATTGAAGGGTTTAACCCCTCCGCTACCTACCCGGTAGGTATAAACACCCACCACGGCCCAAATATCACCTTCACCCATCCCCGCTACCCACAACAAACATAAAAACAAAATACAAACACAATACTAAACAATACACCCATTCATTGCCAGTATGGTTACCTATGCCCTCAATGGTAGCAAAGATAAGCCCAATGGCAAGGAATCAGCACCCTCTTTACCCCCAACAACCCTCCTCAACACATACAGTACAGTAATGGGAAAAATTAAGGTTCTCCAGATCTGGATAATAGTTCATTTGCCCATTCAAAATAAAACATTAGCCAGCAGCATTAAGTAAATAAAAGTTGCGCTTACCCCTGCCAGGATGAAGGCTGTCCTCATCACCATCCTCCGCATCCATGTCCACCATTGGCAGGAACACAACAGTAAAAAATGGCCCCTAACCCATTAATCACCGTAGCGGTTAATAACCGCTAAAGTAATTAAGGGATTAACCCCCCTCCCACGCTACCCAACCGGGCAGTCTAACCACCCACCCTGGGGCAATTATCTCCACCTCTACCCATTGATTGGCACCAACTCTGCGATCGCCTGTAAGCTGTGCAGGGAGAGGCGGCTCTCTCTGTGCAGCTCAGATTGCAAGAAACTCGCAGGGGGAGAATTTAGAAAAAATCCCAGATTACGTATCTGCTACGCTGAACGGTTTTTGCATTTTCCCGCCACATGGTTTGAGAGAAGTTCAGATTATTTTTGAATATCGTGATAACTCAACTGAAAAACCATTCAGCGAGAACATGCCAAACATTGCAATGTATCAGCAAACTCATCAAACCTACTAGAATAGACCCCATTGTGTATAATAGAACAATTACGCTATACATGAAGGAGACTCTTGATATCAACATAACACGGAACTCTACTATGCTTTTCTGTGCCCTTGTATGCTACTGTGGAAGTAGACCACTTATAGATACAATTTACCTGTTGTGGCAAGTGTTGATATTTGGATTTATTACCTGTTCAAGACTATGCTTCATAGAGTAAGTACTGTATACAACAAACTCACATATTGAATGGGTTGCATTCCACATATTGAATGGTTCCTTACATTAAAGCAAGGGATGGTCTGTAGTAGCTGATTTATAGTACTGTAGGTTGTGGGAATGTCTATTGGCACAATTATTCTCTGCAGATTAATAGCCGATAATAACATAATTGAATGCACTTGATCTAATTCAAGCAGAATTGTAAATATACAGTTACTGTTGGTCCGGAAATAATTGGACACTGATACAAGATTTTTTTATTTCGGCTGTGTAATAAATTCAAGTTACAGGTAAATAATGAATATGGGCTTAAAGTGCAGTCTATCAGCTTTAATTAGAGGGTATTCACATCCAAATTGGAGGAAGGGTTTAGGAATTACATCTCTTTAACATGTAGCCCTCTCTTTTTCAAGGGACCAAAAGTAATTGGACAATTGACTCAAAAGCTGTTTTACGAACAGGTGTGGGCTATTCCTTCGTTATTTCGTCATCAATTAAGCAGGTAAAAGGTCTGGAGTTGATTCCAATGGCACTGGGTCACTAGTTTTTATTGATGATGTGACAGAAGAGAGAAGCAGCCGGATGAATTCTGAAGTGTATAGGGATATATTGTTTGCTCAGATTCAGCCAAATTCAGCGAAGTTGGACGGCGCTTAACTTTACAGATGGACAATGACCCAAAACATACTACCAAAGCAACCAGGAGTTTTTTAAGGCAAAGAAGTGGAATATTCTGCAATGGCCGAGTAAATCACATTATCTCAACCCGATCGAGCAGGCATTTCACTTGCTGAAGACAAAACTTAAGGCAGAAAGACCCACGAACAAACAACAACTAAAGACAGCTGCAGTAAAGGCCTGTCAAAGCATCACAAAGGAGGAAACCCAGCGTTTGGTGATGTCCATGTGTTCCAGACTTCATGCAGCCATTGCCTGCAAAGGATTCTCGACAAAGTATTAAAAATGAACATTTTATTTATGATTGTGTTAATTTGTCCAATTACATTTGAGCCCCTGAAATAAGGGGACTGTGTAAGAAAATGGTTGCAATTCCTAAACGTTTCATACAATATTTTTGATCAACCCCTTGAATTAAAGCTGCAAGTCTGCACTTATATTGCATCTCAGTTGTTTTATTTCAAATCCATTGTGGTGGTGTACAGAGCCAAAATTATGAAAATGGTGTCAGTGTCCAAATATTTCCGGACCTAACTGTACATGTCCTGTATCTGTGTCACCTCATTATCTGTTAAATATACCTGAACTAGGGTAAATTTTAGCAGACGATTCCTAACGGGAAAAATGGAGCACAGCAAGTGAAGGAAGGGGGGCTAGACACCGATGAATAAAAGTCCTTTAATCCATGGTAGACATCATGGCATTGGATAAGTAAAAACTCTTGCGCGTTTCGGGCCATCGCCCTTTTTCAAAGAGAATATTTTACAGACTGCGTCTGCAGCAGTTGATATAGGAGTTCCCCCGCCTCCAGCTGATCAATGACGTGTATAACTCCTGGCGCGAAATCGTCAGAGTACAATCCGATTGGCTCAAGCCCTGAACCAATGGGATGAAAGAACTGGTAATTACACGCTCGAGTAGGGGGGGGCATCATACATCAGATGCGCAGCAAGTGTATGCTGTGATACAACAGCACCCACGAAAAGAAATAATTAAATATTAAAACCAAACATATTAAAAACAATCTTATAAACTGATCTGGTAAGGAAGAGGATATCAATAAATCATAATACATGCCAATATGAATAATGTTATAACCCAAGATACACGTTTGTACAGATAACGGAGAGAAATTGTAAACTGTACATTCCCATAGCCCATACTGCACCGACACACTTTATTCGAGCAAATACCCAGTATGTACCTGGCAGATACCTGGAATGCGCCGCTCCTCACCTCTGACAAGCCCCGTTGCGTTTGCCTTCCCAGCCTGGGTTCATGCCTGGCTGATGGGCGGCTGATCTGTTAAATGATAATGATTAGGATTTAATAGGCTGCAATGCTTTGCGTGTCTACCAGATGGCATAAATTCATGAATTGTAATGCAGTATATATATATATACTGTGCAGTATTGCAGCCAGCGGGAATAAAATGCTTCAATCCCTGCCTGGAAAATACCTCAATGCACTCGGGCAGAAAACAGTCACAAACCTCAATACACCCGGGTATACCCGAATTCGTGGGACTAGCCGAGCTCGAATAAAGTGTGTCGCCAGTGTATGGCAAAATTCTATTCAATAAAACGAACTTTGTACATCAATGGCAATATGTCTATAATATTTTATCTTAGGGTTTGATCACAGACAAGTATATACATGAAAAAATGAAGAAATGAAAAAATATATACAGAGGCATATCATACACTGATCAATATTATGGGAGGAAAATAAAGGGGTAAAAGGAAAGAAGGGGGCGGAAGGGGGGAGGGGAAGGAAAAGTGGATCTTTGGGAGATGGTGTATCTAGGTATGTGGATTTTTTTCTACAGCCGTTGGTTAAAAAACTTCCCTCTTGAGGGATTCTTTTGATTTACTCAAAGGCATTAGGGAAATCACATGGTGTCACTCCTTTATATGGGTCACACTAGATGTGACCTCACTTTATACTATCATTGAACATTCTATGGGTATTAAAGCAGTTAGTCACTTTCGTAATTTATCTAATCTTCACTTGGCACAAATCACTTTTATTTTGGATTGCGTTATGTTCTTATTGCAACATAATTATTTCACTTTTAATGATCAATATTTTTTACAGACACAGGGCACTGCTATGGGCACATCATTCGCACCCTCATACGCTAATTCATTTATGGGTTTCTGGGAGACTTTTTCGGTGACACTAATCCTTACAGAAAACACATTAAATTTTATCGTCGCTACATTGACGACTTGGTGTGGGGATTCACAGACATTTTTATTATTTCTTGAATATATAAATTCCAATGACTGTAATCTCAAATTTACATATACAATTCATGATCATCATATTGATTATTTAGATCTGCATCTGTATGTGGATACTAATCTTCATATACAAACAGACATATATAGAAAGGAGAACTCTCGCAACTCCCTACTGAGAGCCAATAGTGCACACCCGAGACCACTGCTAAATGATATCCCCAAAAGTCAATTTTTACGACTAAGAAGGGTTTGCTCGACTGATGAATCCTTTAATATTCAAGCAGAAAATCTGAAAATGAGATTTAAAGCTCGTGGATACTCGGACAGTATTCTGGAAGGTGCACTTCATAATGTTAAAAAGCTAAAAAGGGCAGATCTCTTGGATAGATGCAGAATGAATAAATCAAATGAACAAACTAATAAGAATCATGAGAAGGAGATGCCTCTCTTCATTACGACGTACTCAAAACAAGCCGGCATCATTAGATCCATTCTGAACAAACACTGGGAGGTACTTAGATTAGATAAGGACCTGGATAAATACACCAAATTGAGCCCCAAAATAGTGTATAGAAAAGCAAAGACACTAGGTACCTATCTCTCGCCGAGTATGTATAGAACCAAAAATACTACCATAAGTAGAGTTCCTAATGGGTTCTATAAATGTGGATCCTGTAAATTTTACAAACATGCTCTACCTATTAAATCAATAAAAAGTATACACACTGGCCAAAAATATAGGATTAATTCCTTTTTGACCTGTAATACAAAATATGTGGTGTACATTTTAAGGTGTGCATGTGGTTGTAGTTACATTGGAAGAACCATTAGACCTCCGAAAATAAGAATCAGTGAGCATATCAGAACCATTAAGAACAAGGATGATAAATTTCCAGTCGCTAGATATTTTAACCACTGTTCAATGGGTTCAATAGACCGACTTACATTTAGTGCCATTGAACACATAGCAAACCATCCGAGAGGAGGAGATAGAGAATCTCTTCTTAATTGTCGTGAAATGCAATGGATTTATACCCTTGGGACTTTGATGCCCAAGGGTATGAATATTGACTGGGAATTAAAGCATTTCCTTAAATGAATATGAAATGATATGTAACGTTATAAAATCAGTATATAACTAGATTGATATTACATGAGCATGACAATTGTTTTATGACTGTTTATATTATCTTATGATTGTGATGGGGTCTTTGCATTTATCTTCATTTCTACCTTCTTTTTCATTTCTTTGTGAAGTTCCTTTTTCCCTTCCACTTATCCTTCCCCTCCCCCTTTCCCCCCCCCCCCCGAACCCTCCTGTCCCCCTTCCCCCCCTTCCCTCCCCCTTCCCCCCTCCCCGCCCCTCCCCTCCCCATCCCCCCCTTCTTTCCTTTTACCCCTTTATTTTCCTCCCATAATATTGATCAGTGGATGATATGCCTCTGTATATATTTTTTCATTTCTTCATTTTTTCATGTATATACTTGTCTATGATCAAACCCTAAGATAAAATATTATAGACATATTGCCATTGATATACAAAGGTAGTTTTATTGAATAGAATTTTGCCATATGGGCTATGAGAATGTACATTTTACAATTTCTCTCCGTTATCTGTACAAACGTGTATCTTGGGTTATTACTTTATTCATATTGGCATGTATTATGATTTATTGATATCCCCTTCCTTACCATATCAGTTTATAAGATTGCTTTTAACATGTTTATATGTTTGGTTTTAATATTTAATTATTTCTTCTCGTGGGTGCTGTTGTATCACAGCATACACTTGCTGCGCATCTGATGTATGACGCCCCCCCCTACTCGAGCGTGTAATTACCAGTTCTTTCATCCCATTGGTTCAGGGCTTGAGCCAATCGGATTGTACTCTGACGATTTCGCGCCAGGAGTTATATATGTCATTGATCAGCTGGAGGCGGGGGAACTCCTATATCAGCTGCTGCAGACGCAGTCTGTAAAAAATTCTCTTTGTAAAAAGGGCGACGGCCCGAAACGCGTAAGAGTTTTTACTTATCCCATGCCATGATGTCTACCATGGATTAAAGGACTTTTATTCATCGGTGTCTAGCCCCCCTTCCTTCACTTGCTGTGCTCCGTTTTTCCCGTGAGGAATCGTCTGCAGTAATAATATTCACGTGACGCACGCTTCAGGAATCGCCTTACAGAAATTCTCAATCGTGAGTACCCCAGTCCGTTCACTACGGGCTGAGTGTCATACATTATTAGTGTCTTTCTCCAGGGGGACGTGTCATACTGTGTTACTGGGAGGTCAGAGATGTATTACTGACCTTTACCTAACTACACAGGTTCCCCACATGTTAGGAGACAAATAGTGAGACACGGATCATATATGTCAAGAGAGTGGTGTTTTCCCTTTTTCCTTTATTCATTGGTTATATACTAGAATAAATTATATGTATCTAGTGACACCCCACAGCTGAGCACGGAATTTAGGAACCCTGTTTCCTAGTACTTGCTGATGTTCTCATTATATCCGTTTGCTTGTTGTTTTGGGAGATCTTTCATTCTATGAACTGTTTCAAATCAATTTTTGGGGGCTAGAAAATACCGCTTTGATTATCTACATTTTATTGGGAACATCTGGCCATATTCTGAAATGGATGAGGTAATAGAGGAGGACATTATTGTGGAACATACAGAAACAGATACCACATATGTACAAAACTGTGCAGATAACAAAGGGCGCAAAAGAAGAGCCGCACATGTATTTGAGAATACAACTTCCAACATCTGTGAGGATGAAACTGATTTGAACCTATATTTCCTGAAATTAAAAAAGGCATTGTCTTTAAATGTCCGTCTATGGTGGGACATCACAACTTTGGACAATTACCTAGTTGTTAAAAGAATACCCAGAGGGCTTTGCATCAAAAAAACACCTTCCTTTGGTTTCCCCTCAAAAGAATTTGAAAAAGAATGGATTAATATTCTAAACGAATGCTTAGAAAAACTTATTGATCTTATCATTAAGACTAAAATTCAGGAAAGGAATATAGTGAAGAAAACTATTAAAGATCTACAATGCAATGTAAAAACATATAGGGATATGGACAATTTCAACACCTTGGACAAAAATCCTTCCAAATCTATAAATGACATCGAAGAAACAATTATGACAAAGAAACAGACAAAATTTGACAGAGATAGGATTGACTATGAGAAGAATCAAATCTATGTTTGGCAAAAACCACCTCCATTGAGGATGAACTACCAGCAAGACCACACACAGAAAAAAGACACTTATAGGAGACCACCATATCCTAGGAAGTCGACGCCGAAAAAATCAATATTGAAGAAAAGAACATCAGGAACTTCAAGTACGTCCGATGTCTCAGATTTGGAGAACTGTACATCAGCTGTCTCCTTTACTACAGATGAAGAAACGGACAGATACAGTGATCGTACAGACCCAGAAGACCGGTACAGAAAAGATCCTCCACGTTATCAAGAGGCAGCGTCAACATCGTATGATCTACGGGATCTTAGGGAGTCAAAAAACTCCCAAAAAGGACGCGGCGCTCGCCCAAAAGAAGGGCCAATCAAGAAAAGGAAAATGGATCATTGATCGTGGAGAACAATGTAGTGAATATCTCGGGGATTGACTTGACGGAGGGGGAATTGAATATTCTCAACAAGGGTCTTAATTTTGCTATCCAAGACAATTTTGATCTGTTTAATACAGTGATAGACCTACAAAACTACATTCGAAAATTGTCACTGAAGAAGTTCTTCCACTCTAGGCAGCCTGCCGTGGGAGTTGCTCCTCCGTTGGATGCCCCAGACGGTTTTGGTCTGGGTCCTCTGGCGGGTGAGCTCGCCGACGACAGGCTGTCTTTTAGAGAATATACTGCAATACAGGATATGGAAGATTTATATGCTGAACAAGATAATACTGATATGCAAAATATAGGGGTTTCAGAACAATTTTTATTTCTGACGAATACAAAACATACATCTTTTAAGAACAAATCCATATTTTGTCCGGCCTTCTCCAAGGGTCCTCACTTAGAGACTTATGAGAGACTAGTGGAAAGAGATCTGCAACTTTTGGCTAGGGGCTATAATTTCTCAACCTCTGAATACAATAATTTGTCAAAGGAAGAATATCAACACCTTGCTACTTTGAAGAAAAGGTGTGATATAGTAATAAAAAATGCTGACAGGGGGAGCGGTAGTGGTCTTGAGTTCTGAGATGTACCACACTGAGGCCCTAAGACAGCTTAATAACATTGAGGTATATTGCAAACTCACTACTGATCCTACACAAATGTATCTTAAAGAGATTGGGAAACTTATAGATCTAGCTAGGGAGTTGCATATTCTATCCAAGCAGGAAGCAGATTTTCTTTTTAATCCTTTTCCCACGATACCTATTTTTCACCATCCCCCAAAGATTCATAAGTCACTTATATGCCCTCCAGGCAGACCGATCATTTCCAGCATTGGATCTTTGGGAGATGGTGTATCTAGGTATGTGGATTTTTTTCTACAGCCGTTGGTTAAAAAACTTCCCTCTTGAGGGATTCTTTTGATTTACTCACAGACATTAGGGAAATCACATGGTGTCACTCCTTTATATGGGTCACACTAGATGTGACCTCACTTTATACTATCATTGAACATTCTATGGGTATTAAAGCAGTTAGTCACTTTCTTAATTTATCTAATCTTCACTTGGCACAAATCACTTTTATTTTGGATTGCGTTATGTTCTTATTGCAACATAATTATTTCACTTTTAATGATCAATATTTTTTACAGACACAGGGCACGGCTATGGGCACATCATTCGCACCCTCATACGCTAATTTATTTATGGGTTTCTGGGAGACTTATCACATTTTCGGTGACACTAATCCTTACAGAAAACACATTAAATTTTATCGTCGCTACATTGACGACTTACTTCTGATTTGGTGTGGGGATTCACAGATACTTTTATTATTTCTTGAATATATAAATTCCAATGACTGTAATCTCAAATTTACATATACAATTCATGATCATCATATTGATTATTTAGATCTGCATCTGTATGTGGATACTAATCTTCATATACAAACAGACATATATAGAAAGGAGAACTCTCGCAACTCCCTACTGAGAGCCAATAGTGCACACCTGAGACCACTGCTAAATGGTATCCCCAAAAGTAATTTTTACGACTAAGAAGGATTTGCTCGACTGATGAATCCTTTAATATTCAAGCAGAAAATCTCAAAATTAGATTTAAAGCTCGTGGATACTCGGACAGTGTTCTGAAGGTGCAGCCTTTGCTCTTAAGCAGAAATGCTTTTAAGTAGAAATCTTTAAAGTAGTATGGAAGTTTAAAAAGGGAAGTTCAGAAAGAAGTGGAAAAAGTGGACACAATCTACTGCTTCTGATTCCTGCATTTGAACTACGCTGGAAAGGAGGTTATCATCCCACACTGCACATCTCAACACATTACTATTGCTGTGATGCCACCTTTACTTTTTATATTTACTGTAACCTCACTTATTTTCAAATTATGCACTTCCTTCCACCAGCCTCATCATGTCTCTAACTCTATTCATATTTCGCCATCTCTCCTTACTTCACCACTTCTCAGTTCACATGAACTCCTCTCTTACCTGCGCCCTCTGTCACCACACAGTTTTGCCGCCTGCACTAAAACACACCCCTACAAATCATCCTCACACATTCTCTTTCTGTCCATGCTTCTCCTCCTTGCTTCTGGGGATATCTCTCCCAATCCTGGTCCCTGCCTTATTTCTACTTGCTCTCGTCCTCGCCTTCCACATGCAACTTCTACTCCTTCTGGTGTAAACCCCTCCAACCTCATACCCATCCCCTGCCACCCTCCCTCCTCTCTCCCTTTCTCCTGTGCCCTTTGGAATGCTCGCTCCCTCTCTAACAAGTTCCTCTCTGTGCATGACATCTTTCTCTCTCACTCCCTGCTTCTCTTTGCTATAACTGAGACCTGGTTCACTCAGTCTGACTCTGCTCTGGAAGCTGCCCTCTCCTATGGTGGCCTTTCCTTCTCCCACACTCCACGCCCTGGTGGCAGGGGTGGAGGCGTGGGGCTCCTGCTCTCCTCTCTCTGCCGTTACAGAACAGTTTCTATTCCCCCCTCTCTTGCTTTTCCCTCCTTCGAGGCTCACACAGTCCAGATCTTCTCTCCTCTCCCGGTCCATGTGGCGGTCATCTATCGCCCACCTTCCTCTACTCATCCCCCTTCTGCCTTTCTCTCTCACTTTGAATCCTGGCTCTCTTTATTTCTCTCATCAGACTCCCCTGTTCTTCTCCTTGGGGACTTCAATTGCCACATTGATGACCCCTCTCTCCCTTGGGCTTCCCGCTTTCTTTCTCTAACCTCTTCTTTGGCCTTCAACGGTGGACTGCAGCCAGCACCCACAAGGATGGCCACTACTTAGACCTGGTTTTCACTAAGAACTTCTCTCTCTCCGATTTCTCCATTTCCCCTTTTCCTCTCTCCGACCATCACCTCATCTCATTTTCTCTCTCTCGCTTCTCTCCATCTCCATCTCCATCTCGCCCTCGTTTTTGCAGAAACCTGCGCTCTATTAACCTACCAGCTCTTGATTCCACTTTACGCTCCTCCCTCTCCTCTCTCAGTTCTGCTTCAGACCCTGACAACCTGGTCAGGAACTACAACTCTGCCTTATCTTCCTCTCTTGATCTTCATGCCCCACTTTCTCTCTGCCGTCCTCGCCCTTCTAACCCCAGACCCTGGCTAAACTCCCACACACGCATGCTGCGTTCCTCCACTCATTCCTCTGAACGCCTCTGGAGGAAATCTCATACGCTCGCAGACTTCATTCACTACAAATTTATGCTATCCTGTTTCAACTCTGCCCTCTTTCAGGCTAAACAAACCTACTTTTAATCACTAATCAACACACACCGTCTCTTTTCTGTCTTTGACTCTCTACCACCCTCAGCTGCCTCCTCTTCTTCCTCCATCTCACCTCAGGACTTTGCTGACTTTTTTAAGAAAAAGGTGGAGTCCATACGGCAGAACATCCCATCTGTTGCCTCCTCCCATCCCACAATGCTTCCCAACTCTCCTCCTGTCTTTCTTGACTCTTTTTCTGCTATCTCAGAGGAGGATGTATCACTGCTGATCTCCTCTTCTCCCTCTACCACTTGCCCTCTTGATCCCATTCCCTCCCATCTCCTAAAACCTCTTGCTCCTTCTATAATCCCTATGCTCACACAGATCTTTAATTCTTCCCTCTACTCTGGTACCTTTCCTTCATCCTTCAAGCATGCAACCGTTATACCATTACTCAAAAACAGCAAGCTTGACCCTACCTGTCCTTCTAACTATCGACCTGTCTCCCTCCTGCCTTTTGCCTCCAAACTCCTTGAACGTCTTGTATTCTCTCGATTGCTACACTTTCTCAACACCTATTCTGTACTAGACCCTCTACAATCTGGCTTCCGCACTGCTCACTCTACTGAAACAGCCCTCACTAAAATAACTGACGACCTCCACGCTGCCAAAGACAGAGGTCATTACACTCTGCTCATATTACTCGACCTCTCTGCAGCATTCGACACCGTGGACCACCCTCTTCTCCTTCACATTCTCCATACTCTTGGTATTCGGAACAAAGCTTTATCCTGGATCTCCTCTTACCTCTCCCATCGTACCTTCAGTGTCTCTTTTGCTAACACCTCCTCCTCCTCTATTGATCTCTCTGTGGGGGTACCCCAGGGCTCTGTCCTGGGACCCCTTCTCTTTTCTCTCTACACACTCTCTCTAGGTGACCTAATCACATCTTTTGGGTTTAAATATCACCTCTATGCTGACGACACACAAATTTACCTTTCAACCCCTGACCTTACACCTGCTATACAGACCAAAGTTTCTGAATGCCTCTCTGGAATATCATCCTGGATGGCCATCCGCCGACTGAAACTTACACTGGCGACACACTTTATTGCAGTGTGGCCAGTACCGCAAGCCGGGAGATTTCCCGGCTTGCAAGTGGCAGCCCCTCGGCGTGCCGCGCATCTCTGATGCGCGGTCACGCGTCATCGGGTGCCTGCGCCCCCTGCACGCGCGTCCAGGGCTCCCCGAGGGAGCCCTGGTGTCCCGCGATCGCGGGACGGCGGCAGGGGGTTCCGGGGCACCCGGCGGACCCGGCAGCGGTAGGGAGAGCGCCCCGATCGGAGGGCGCTCTTCCGCTGCTTCGGCGCGCGCCCGTCACCCTCCGGCGTGCGCCAGGATACTGCTGCGACCAAGAACGGGCAAATGCTCGAATAAACTTGGCCGCAGCAGTAACATGGCAAAAACAGAGCTCCTTATACTACCTCCCAAACCTGGCCCTACTACATCCTTCCACATTGCTATTGGAAATACGATCATTCACCCAGTAGCCCAAGCACGCTGCCTAGGGGTCACACTTGATTCCTCTCTCTCATTCTCCTCTCATATTCAAAACGTTTCTAAAACTTGTCGCTTTTTCCTCCGCAATATCACAAAGATACGCCCTTTCCTCTGTTACTCAACTGCCAAAACTCTGACTCAGGCCCTCATTCTCTCACGTCTCGATTACTGCAACCTCCTGCTGTCCGGCCTTCCTACCTCTCACCTGTCTCCCCTACAATCTATCCTAAACACTGCTGCCAGAATCACTCTACTCTTTCCTAAATCTGTCTCAGCGTCTCCCCTGCTGAAATCCCTCTCCTGGCTTCCGATTAAATCGCGTATCTCACACTCAATTCTACTGCTCAATTTTTTTATTTTTTTTTAAACTTATTTTTTATTTGTTTTTTTTGTTTTGTTAAGAAAAGTGGGGAGTGGGATACAAAACACAAAAAGGGGAACATGTTACTTGCGAGTCACATACAGTTGTATCATGTGGATAACACATTCAATGGGGAGACAATAATGACATCACTAGCAGCCATGCTTTTAAGCAGATATGCTTTTAAGTATATATGTTTCAAGTATTTATGAAGTTTAAAAAGGAAGTTCAAAAAGAAGTGGAAAAGTGGACATCACCTACTGCTTCTGATTCCTGCTTTTGATCTACGTTGGAAAAGAGGATATCATCTATCTAAGACTGCACATCTCAACACTTAACTATTGCTGTGATGCCGCCTTTATTTTTTATATTTGCTGCAACCGCACTTATTTTCAAATTATGCACTTCCTTCCACCAGTCTCCTTATGTCTCTAACTCTATTCATATATCTCCATCTCTTCTTTCTTCCCCACTTCTCAGTTCACATGAACTCCTTTCTTACCTGCGTCCTCTGTCACCACACAGCTATACCTCCTGCACTAAAACACACCCCTACAAATCATCCTCACACATCCTCTTTCTATCCATGCTTCTCCTCCTTGCTTCTGGGGATATCTCTCCCAATCCTGGTCCCTGCCTTATTTCTACTTGCTCTCGTCCTCGCCTCCCACATACAACTTCTACTCCTTCTGGTGTTAACCCCTCCAACCTCATACCCATCCCCTGCCACCCTCCCTCCTCTCTCCCTTTCTCCTGTGCCCTTTGGAATGCTCGCTCCCTCTCTAACAAGTTCCTCTCTGTGCATGACTTCTTTCTCTTTCACTCCCTGCTTCTCTTTGCTATAACTGAGACCTGGCTCACTCAGTCTGACTCTGCTCTGGAAGCTGCCCTCTCTTATGGTGGCCTTTCCTTCTCCCACACTCCGCGCCTTGATGGCAGGGGTGGAGGTGTGGGGCTCCTGCTCTCCTCTCTCTGCCGTTACCGAACTATTCCTATTCCCCCCTCTCTTGCCTTTCCCTCCTTTGAGGTTCACACTGTCCAGATCTTCTCTCCTCTCCCTGTTCATGTGGCGGTCATGTATCGCCCACCTACCTCTACTCATCCCCCTTCTGCCTTTCTCTCTCACTTTGAATCCTGGCTCTCTTTCTTCCTCTCCTCAGACTCCCCTGTTCTTCTCCTTGGGGACTTCAATTGCCACATTGATGACCCCTCTCTCCCTTGGGCTTCCCGCTTTCTTTCTCTAACCTCTTCTTTTGGCCTTCAACAGTGGACTGCAGCCAGCACCCACAAGGATGGCCACTACTTAGACCTGGTTTTCACTAAAAACTTCTCTCTCTCTGATTTCTCCATTTCCCCTTTTCCTCTCTCTGACCATCACCTCATCTCATTCTCTCTATCTCGCTTCTCAACTTCTCCACCTCCATCTACACCCCGGTTCTGCAGAAACCTGCGCTCTATTCACTTACCTGACTTTGAGTCCACGTTACACTCCTCCCTCTCCTCTCTCAGATCTGCTACAGACCCTGACAAACTGGTCAGGAACTACAACTCTGCCTTGTCCTCCTCTCTTGATCTACATGCCCCGCTTTCTCTCTGCCGCACTCGCCCTTTTAACCCTAGACCCTGGTTAAATTCCCACACGCGCATGCTGCGTTCCTCCACTCGTTCCTCTGAACGCCTCTGGAGGAAATCTCATACTCTCGCAGACTTCCTTCACTACAAATTTATGCTATCCTGTTTCAACTCTGCCCTCTCGCAAGCTAAACAAGCCTACTTTTCTTCACTAATCAACATGCACAAGTCTAACCCACGCCGACTGTTCTCTGTCTTTGATACTCTACTCAAACCACCCTCCGCTGCCTCTCCTTCCTCCATCTCCGCTCAGGACTTTGCTGACTATTTTAAGGAAAAGGTGGAATCCATACGTCAGAACATCCCCTCTGTTTCTTCCTCCCATCCTACACCTCTTCCTAACTCTCCTCCTGCCTTCCTTGACTCTTTTTCCACTGTCTCAGAGGAGGATGTGTCGCTGTTGATCGCCTCTTCTCCCTCTACCACTTGCCCTCTTGACCCCATTCCCTCCCATCTCCTAAAACCTCTTGCTCCTACTATAATCCCTACGCTCACGCACATTTTTAACTCCTCCCTCTGCTCTGGAACCTTTCCATCCTCCTTCAAACATGCAACAGTCATACCATTACTCAAAAACAGCAAGCTTGACCCTACCTGTCTTTCTAACTATCGGCCTGTCTCCCTCCTGCCTTTTGCCTCTAAACTCCTTGAACGTCTTGTATTCGCTCGCTTGCTCCATTTTCTCAACACCTATTCTCTCCTAGACCCTCTACAATCTGGCTTCCGTACTGCTCACTCCACGGAAACAGCCCTCACTAAAATAACTGACGACCTCCATGCTGCCAAAGACAGAGGTCATTACACTCTGCTCATATTACTCGACCTCTCTGCAGCATTTGACACCATGGACCACCCTCTTCTCCTTCACATTCTCCATACTCTTGGCATTCGGAACAAAGCTCTATCCTGGATCTCATCCTACCTCTCCCATCGTACTTTCAGTGTCTCTTCTGCTAATACCTCCTCCTCCTCTATTGATCTCTCTGTGGGGGTACCCCAGGGCTCTGTCCTGGGACCTCTTCTCTTTTCTCTGTATACACTCTCTCTAGGTGACCTAATAACATCTTTTGGGTTTAATTATCACCTCTATGCTGACGACACACAAATATATTTCTCAACACCCGACCTTACACCTGCTGTACAAACCAAAGTTTCTGAATGTCTCTCTGCTATATCATCCTGGATGGCCCTCCGCCGCCTTAAACTCAACATGGCTAAAACAGAGCTCCTCATACTTCCTCCCAAACC
Source organism: Ascaphus truei (assembly GCF_040206685.1). Classification (NCBI taxonomy): domain Eukaryota; kingdom Metazoa; phylum Chordata; class Amphibia; order Anura; family Ascaphidae; genus Ascaphus; species Ascaphus truei. The sequence goes on along the minus strand of NC_134486.1, from coordinate 188,092,342 downwards.
TGGCCCTACTACCTCCTTCCACATTACTGTTGGAACTACGATCATTCACCCAGTAGCCCAAGCACGCTGCCTTGGGGTCACACTCGACTCCTCTCTCACATTTGCCCCTCACATTCAAAACATTTCTAAAACCTGTCGCTTTTTCCTCCGCAATATAACAAAGATACGCCCTTTCCTCTGTTGCTCGACTGCTAAAACTCTGACTCAGGCCCTCATTCTCTCCCGTCTTGATTACTGTAACCTCCTGCTGTCCGGCCTTCCTGCCTCTCACCTGTCTCCCCTACAATCTATCCTTAACGCTGCTGCCAGAATCACTCTACTCTTTCCTAGATCTGTCTCAGCATCTCCCCTCATGAAATCCCTCTCCTGGCTTCCGATCAAATCCCGCATCTCACACTCCATTCTTCTCCTCACTTTTAAAGCTTTACACTCTTCTGCCCCTCCTTACATCTCAGCCCTAATTTCTCGTTATGCACCATCCAGACTCTTGCGTTCTTCTCAAGGATGTCTTCTTTCTACCCCCTTTGTATCTAAAGCCCTCTCCCGCCTTAAACCTTTTTCATTGACTGCCCCTCACCTCTGGAATGCCCTTCCCCTCAGTACCCGACTAGCACCCTCTCTATCCACCTTTAAGACCCACCTTAAGACACACTTGCTTAAAGAAGCATATGAATAGGACTGTGGCTATTCTGAACACATGGCACATAAAGCTTGGCCCCCTGCAGATGCACTTACCAGAACTCCCTCCTACTGTCTCTGTACGTTCTCCCTACCTACCAATTAGACTGTAAGCTCCTCGGAGCAGGGACTCCTCTTCCTTAATGTCTAAAGCACTTATTCCCATGATCTGTTATTTATATTATCTGTTATTTATTGGATTACCACATGTATTACTACTGTGAAGCGCTATGTACATTAATGGCGCTATATAAATAAAGACATACAATACAATACAATACTGTTATTACAGTGTTTAAAGTAGTGAATACAGAAAATTAACTCAAAAGACTTAAAAGGGGAAAAAGAAAAAGAAGGAAATGTCATTGCTTTTAGAATATTCATTTCTTTTGTTGTCATACCAGCTTAACCTCCATGCATTTGTAGAGTATCCGACACTGGATACTGGATACCCTCCAGGCTCACCACGGCAATTTATACAATTACGATTCCTATCACATCAAGATTGTCTCAGTGGTGAAGCTCTTGATTCTTTTTTTTTTTTTTTTTTAATTTAATTTCCCTAGCTAGTGTGTTTTTACCTCATCCATTTTTTGATTTTCAGGACTGGAGAGTAGCCCTCGCAAGATATCTATTTCCTATATAGGTTCTCCACGGTTCCCAGACGTCTATGTATTTCTATACTGTGTCGTTTTGTATCCCCGTCAGTTTTTCCATAAGACAGATCCTCCATAATCTTGCTTTTACAGCGTGTATGGCTGGCTGCTGTTCCTGTTTCCAGGCTTTAGCTATTTCGCATCTGGCAGCTGTATATATGTGTGTCAGGAGTTTGTCGTCAGTTTTTTCTATGTTTTCAATTGGCCTGCATAGCAGTACCTTCCAGGGGTCCAGGGGGAAGTCATACCCAAGAATTGTCTGCGCCATATCATGTGTGGCCCTCCATAGTTTTGTTACCTTTGGGCACGTCCACCACATATGTATAAACGATCCCTGCTGGCCACACCCCCTTGTACACACTGGGGACATGTTTCTGAAAAATTTGGACAATCGTAGTGGGGTGTAGTACCATTGGTGGAGCATTTTATATGCATTTTCTTTTATTAATACACATGTGGAGCTCTTTGCTATTCCTTCAAATATGTTATCCCACTGCTCTTGATCTAGTTCTCCCAGCTCATCTTCCCACCTCTTCCTCAATTTGGTCTGTACTGCTGCGGCACAGTTTATTCGAGCATTTGCCCGTTCTGTGCCGCAGCAGTAGCCTGGCGCGCGCCCGAGTGTGACGGGCGCGCGCCGAAGCAGCGGAAGAGCGCCCTCCGATCGGGGCGCTCTCCCTACCGCTGGCGTGTCCGCCGGGTCCCCCGGAACCCCCTGCCGCTGTCCCGCGATCGCGGGACACCAGGGCTCCCTCGGGGAGCCCTTGGACACGCGTGCAGGGGGCGCAGGCTCCCGATGACGCGTGACCGCGCGTCTATGACGCGCGGCACGCCGAGGGGCGGCCACTAGCAAGCCGGGAAATCTCCCGGCTTGCGGATCTGGCCGCACTGCGATAAAGTGTGTCGCCAGTGTATCTCCAATTCCTGTTTGCCTTCTGCAAGTATGCTGTATACTTTAGAGATTAGGCCCTTTTTCTACTGCTCACTTTTAAAGCTTTACATTCTTCTGCCCCTCATTACATCTCAGCCCTAATTTCTCGCTATGCACCATCACGACTCTTGCGTTCTTCTCAAGGATGTCTTCTTTCTACCCCCTTTGTATCTAAAGCTCTCTCCCGCCTTAAACCTTTCTCACTTTCTGCCCCACACCTCTGGAATGCCCTTCCCCTCAATACCCAACTAGCCCCCTCGCTATCCACCTTTAAGACCCACCTTAAGACACATCTGCTTAAAGAAGCATATGAGTAGCACTGGATAATCATGGACACATGACACAAAGCTTGGCCCCCTGCAGACGCACTTACTAGTATTCCCTCCTACTGTCTCTGTACGTTCTCCCTACCTACCAATTAGATTGTAAGCTCCTCGGAGCAGGGACTCCTTCCTTAATGTTACTTTTACAGTATGTCTGAAGCACTTATTCCCATGATCTGTTATTTATATTTGTTATTTATATGACATGTATTACTACTGTGAAACGCTATGTACATTTTATGGCGCTATACAAATAAAGACATACATAAAGACATACTTCATAATGTTAAAAAGCTAAAAAGGGCAGATCTCTTGGATAGATGCAGAATGAATAAATCAAATGAACAAACTAATAAGAATCATGAGAAGGAGATGCCTCTCTTCATTACGACGTACTCAAAACAAGCCGGCATCATTAGATCCATTCTGAACAAACACTGGGAGGTACTTAGATTAGATAAGGACCTGGATAAATACACCAAATTGAACCCCAAAATAGTGTATAGAAAAGCAAAGACACTAGGTACCTATCTCTCGCCGAGTATGTATAGAACCAAAAATACTACCATAAGTAGAGTTCCTAAATATATAAATGTGGATCCTGTAAATTTTGCAAACATGCTCTACCTATTAAATCAATAAAAAGTATACACACTGACCAAAAATATAGGATTAATTCCTTTTTGACCTGTAATACAAAATATGTGGTGTACATTTTAAGGTGTGCATGTGGTTGCAGTTACATTGGAAGAACCATTAGACCTCTGAAAATAAGAATCAGTGAGCATATCAGAACCATTAAGAACAAGGATGATAAATTTCCAGTCGCTAGACATTTTAACCACAGTTCAATGGGTTCAATAGACCGACTTACATTTAGTGCCATTGAACACACAGCAAACCATCCGAGAGGAGGAGATAGAGAATCTCTTCTTAATTGTCGTGAAATGCATTGGATTTATACCCTTGGGACTTTGATGCCCAAGGGTATGAATATTGACTGGGAATTAAAGCATTTCCTTAAATGAATATGAAATGATATGTAACGTTATAAAATCAGTATATAACTAGATTGATATTACATGAGCATGACAATTGTTTTATGACTGTTTATATTATCTTATGATTGTGATGGGGTCTTTGCATTTATCTTCATTTCTACCTTCTTTTTCATTTCTTTGTGAAGTTCCTTTTTCCCTTCCACTTTTCCTTCCCCTCCCCCCTTCCCCCCCAAACCCCCCTCTCCCCATTCCCCCCTTCCCTCCCCCTTCCCCCCTCTCCCCATTCCCGCCTTCCCTCCCCCTTCCCCCCTCTCCCCTCCCTACCCCCCTCCTTCTTTCCTTTTACCCCTTTATTTTCCTCCCATAATATTGATCAGTGGATGATTAGCCTCTGTATATATTTTTCATTTCTTCATTTTTTCATGTATATACTTGTCTATGATCAAACCCTAAGATAAAATATTATAGACATATTGCCATTGATATACAGCAGCGGCAGCTCTTATTCGAGCAAATGCCGCTGGCTGTATGAGGCTGGGAAGCGGGTAGCCGCGGCGCGTGGCGGCGCACTGTGACGTCACAGTCACAAGCGCGCCCGGCTTCCCCGTCTTCCCCGGCTTCCCCAGGCTTCCCCGACACCCCTGGAGTTCAAATCTAGGTAAGCGGGGGTGCGGGGAAGCAGAGGGGCAAAGTAGAAGCCGGGTTCGTGGTGTCTTTGGGGGGGTAATTGCGCGCGATGTGGAGGGGGGGTGCGTGGGGGAAACGCGGCGGCGCGCGTTTTTGACTGGCGGCAGCTGGGGTAGATCCCGGCATGCCGCCGGCATTCACTCGAATTAAAGATGTCGCTACTGTACAAAGGTAGTTTTATTGAATAGAATTTTGCCATATGGGCTATGGGAATGTACATTTTACAATTTCTCTCCGTTATCTGTTCAAACGTGTATCTTGGGTTTTAACTTTATTCATATTGGCATGTATTATGATTTATTGATATCCTCTTCCTTACCAGATCAGTTTATAAGATTGTTTTTAACATGTTTATATGTTTGGTTTTAATATTTAATTATTTCTTCTCGTGGGTGCTGTTACATAGTTGCATAGTTACATAGTTACATAGTGGATGAGGTTGAAAAAAGACGTACGTCCATCAAGTTCAACCTATGCTAAATTTAGACAACAGATACTTTATTTTATATCTAAACTTACTTATTGATCCAGAGGAAGGCAAACAAAAAACCTATTAAGGGGAAAAATTAATTCCTTCCTGACTCCAAGAATTGGCAGTCGGATTAATCTCTGGATCAACATCCTTCCATGTATACTTATTTGGTATATCCCTCTATACCTTTCCCATCTAAAAAGATGTCCAACCTTTTTTTGAACAAATCTATTGTATCTGCCATCACAGTGTCCATGGGTAATGAATTCCACATTTTAACTGCCCTTACTGTAAAGAACCCTTTCCTTTGTTGCTGGTGAAATTTCCTTTCCTCCAACCTTAAGGGATGGCCCAGAGTCCTTTGTACTGTCCGTGGGATAAATAGTTCTTTTGAAAGCTCCTTGTATTGTCCCTGAATATATTTATATATAGTTTTAATATCCCCTCTTAGACGCCTCTTTTCTAATGTACTGCACCGACACACTTTATTCGAGCAAATACCCAGTATGTACCTGGCAGATACCTGGAATGCGCCGCTCCTCACCTCTGACAAGCCCCGTTGCGTTTGCCTTCCCAGCCTGGGTTCATGCCTGGCTGACGGGCGGCTGATCTGTTAAATGATAATGATTAGGATTTAATAGGCTGCAATGCTTCGCGTGTCTACCAGATGGCATAAATTCATGAATTGTAATGCAGTATATATATATATATATACTGTGCAGTATTGCAGCCAGCGGGAATAAAATGCTTCAATCCCTGCCTGGAATATAACCCAATGCACTCGGGCAGAAAACAGTCACAAACCTCAAAATACCCGGGTATACCCGAATTCGTGGGTCTAGGTCTAGCCGAGCTCGAATAAAGTGTGTCGCCAGTGTAAATAAATCTAATTTAGCTAGCCTCTCCTCATAAGTTAGAATGTCCATCCCCTTTATTAATTTGGTGGCTCTTCTCTGCACTCTCTCTAGTTCCATAATGTCTTTTCTTAGGATTGGTGTCCAAAATTGTACTCCATATTCAAGGTGTGGTCTTACTAATGCTTTGTAAAGGGGCATAATTATGTTTATTAACTTCCCTTCCATTCATTGCCCGTTTGATGCAAGATAAGATCTTGTTTGCCTTTGCAGCTACTGCATGACATTGGGCACTATTGCTAAGCCTGCTGTCTACAAGCACTCCTAAATCCTTCTCCATCAAGGATTCCCCCAATATATCTCCATTTAATTTGTAAGTCGCCTTTTTATTCTTGCATCCCAAATGCATAACCTTACATTTATCTGTATTAAACCTCATTTGCCATTTACCTGCCCACGTTTCCAGTCTCTCCAAGAGAAATTACATCCTGCTCTGATTCTATTACCTTACACAATTTAGTATCATCAGCAAAGATGGAGACTTTGCTCTCGATCCCAACCTCAAGGTCATTAATAAACAAGTTAAAAAGCAGGGGTCCCAGTATCGATCCTTGAGGTACTCCACTCACGACTTCAGCCCAACCTGAAAAAGTTCCATTTATGACAACCCTCTGTTGTCTGTCCTTTCACCAGTTTTCAATCCAAGTGCATATATTATTACTGAGTCCAATTTTCTTTATTTTGTACACCAACCTCTTGTGTGAAACCGTATCAAAAGCCTTTGCAAAATCTAAGTAGACCACATCAACTGCATTATCCTGGTCTAAATTCCTACTTACCTCCTCAAAGAAACAAATAAGGTTAGTTTGGCAAGATCTATCCTTCATAAATCCATGCTGACTATTACTAATAATTTTGTTTTCCATTAGGTATTCCTGAATATTATCCCGTATTAAACCTTCAAGTAGTTTCCCTACTCTTGAAGTTTCCCTACTATTACTGGTATGTAATTCCCCGGGTGTGATCTAGCTCCCTTTTTAAATATAGGCACCACATCTGCTTTACGCCAATCTTGTGGTACTGAGCCTGTGGAAATGGAGTCCTTGAATATTAAATATAATGGTTTTGCTATTACTGAGCTTAACTCCTTGAGAACTCTTGGATGGATGCCATCGGGGCCAGGTGCCTTATTTACTTAAATTTTTTAAAGCTTATGAAATTCTTCCTCAGTTAACCAATTGGTCATTAATATGGAGGTTGTGGCTTCCTCCTGTGGCGCTACTATTGAACTTGATTCTTCCCTGGTAAACACAGAGGCAAAGAATTTGTTTAATACCTCTGCTTTTTCCTTATCTCCAATAATCTGCCAAACCATCTCACACTGAAAGGGTCCTATATTTTCTTTTCTCATTTTTTTGTTATTAAGGTACTTAAAGAACTTTTTAGGGTTGACCTTACTTTCTATTGCAATCCTTTTTTCATTGTCCATTTTTGCTAATTTAATTGCCCTTTTGCAATTTTTGTTACATTCCTTATAATTCTGATACGATGTCTCTGTCCCTTCTGACTTAAAGAATCTAAACACCTTCCTCTTCTTGTCCATTTCCTCCCCTACCTGTTTATTTAGCCACATTGGTTTTGACTTATTTCTTTTATACTTATTACCCAAGGGTATACACTGATAAGTGTGTTTTTCTAACAATGTTTTAAAGACTGCCCATTTATATCTACATTTTCCCTGCAAAAACATCATCCCATTGTATTACTACTAGATTAGACCTCAGTTTATTACAATCTGCCTTTCTAAAGTTTAAAGTCTTTGTTGAACCCAAGTAATCTGTTTTTTGATAATTTATGTCAAATGAGACCATGTTATGATCACTGTTACCCAAATGTTCCAGGACTTGAATATTTGTTATTACTTCTACATTGTTTGATATGACCAAATCCAGAACTGCCCCTCTCCTGGTTGGTTCCTCAATAATTTGGGTCATATAATTATCTTTAAGCACCCCCAAAAACCTGTTTCCTTTTGTTGTAATGCTAATCTCATTGCCCCAGTCTATGTCTGGATAATTAAAATCCCCCATTATGCAAACATGACCCATTTTTGATGCCTTCTCCATTTGCAAATGTATTTTAGCTTCCTCAATCTCACATATATTTGGTGGTTTATAGCATATTCCCACAAACATTTTCTTTATACTTTTACCTCCACTGCTAATTTCTATCCACAAGGTCTCTACATTTTCATCATTCCCTTCATAGACATCATCCCTTATAATAGGTTTTAGATCTGGTTTAACATATAGACATACTCCACCTCCCCTTCTATTTGTTCGATCCTTCCGAAAAAGAGAATACCCCTTTAAATTAACTGTCCAGTCATGAGTTTCATCCCACCATGTTTCAGTAATGCCTATGATATCATACTGCTCCTTTGTAGCTATTAATTCAAGCTCCCCCATTTTAGCTTCTTGCATTAGCAAGCATGCATTTAAGTTTTTTTTCAGCCTGTACTATTATCTTATCTGCTCCTTCCTTTCTGCTCCCACTTGGTTTAGTCTTAAGAAGTTTTCTAGTATTATCTCTATTTACTATGGGTATCTCACTGCTTGTCAAACTTGCACTTGCCCCCATTCTACCTCCATACCACCTTGTATCCTCATCTATTCCATTTAGTTCATTACCTGTTTCATTCCCCTCCCCCCTCCATCCTAGTTAAAAATCTCCTCCAACCTTTTTAGCATTCTCCCCCCTAGCACAGAAGATCCCTCTTCATTGATGTGCAATCCGTCCCTAGAATATAAATGGCACCTCTCAGAAAAGGCATCCCAGTGCTCTACAAACCCAAACCCCTCCTCCCTGCACCACTTTCTTAGCCATGCATTAACCTCCCTGATCTCTGACTGTCTCCCTGCGGTAGCGCATGGCACTGGTAGTATTTCAGAAAATACTACCTTGGAGGTCCTTGCCTTAAGCTTTTGGCCTAGATCCCTGTAATCATTTTTTAGGACCTTCCATCTTTGTGGTGGGTGTGGGAGTTTGAGCTTGCTGGGAATCTGTGTTAACCTATGTCTCTTTTGGAGGCTGTGGCACCTCCTCCCAGAGCTCACTCCTCCCCCTTCACCCTTTAAGTTGGAAGGTCATTTCACTTGCTGCAGGAACAAGACCCATTATGGTTCCCCTCTCACAGAGGTAAGGGGAAGGGTTCACAGTGTAGTGTAGGACCTGCATTATCTTGGTTATACCTTGACGCTGGTATGCAGGCTTATGACGCCTTTGGCCAAAGGGTTAACTAAATAACCAATTATTATTATTGAAGTATTTTACTTTATATGTTTTGTCAATTGGATGCAGCATTGGGCACCCCCTGTCTCTTGTTATATACAATTGCCACGCTCAGTAGCTCTCTGGTTGACATAAATATATATTCACTTTGTGGTGGGTGGGGGAGTTTGAGCTTGCTGGGTATCTGTGTTAACCTATGTCTCTTTGGAGGCTGTGGCACCTCCCCCCAGAGCTCACTCCTCCTCCTTCACCCTTTTAACTTGGAAGGTCATTTCACTTGCTGCAGGAACAAGACCCATTATGGTTTTTTCCCCTCTCACAGAGGTAAAAGGAAAGGTTTCACAGTGTAGTGTAGGACCTGCATTATTTTGGTTATACCTTGACGTTGGTATGCAGGCTTATGACGTTTTACTTTATATGTTTTGTCAATTGGATGCAGCATTGGGCACCCTCTGTCTCTCGTCCCTAGAATATAGATGGCACCTCTCAGAAAAGGAGTCCCAGTGCTCTAAAAACCCTAACCCCTCCTTCCTACACCACTTTCTTAGCCATGCATTAACCTCCCTGATCTCTGACTGTCTCCCTGCGGTAGCGCATGGCACTGATAGTATTTCAGAAAATACTACCTTGGAGGTCCTTGCCTTAAGCTTTTGGCCTAGATTCCTGTAATCATTTTTTAGGACCCTCCATCTTTCTCTAACTTTGTCATTGGTGCCAACATGTACCAAGACCGCCGGGTCAATCCCAGCCCCCCCCCAATAATCTGTCTACCCGATCCGCAATGTGCTGAACCCGAGCACCCGGGAGACAACAAACTGTTCGGTTCATGCGGTCCCGGCAACAGATTGCCCTATCTACCTTCCTAATAATGGAGTCCCCTACCACCACAATCTTTCTTTGCATCTGAGCATCCTGAGTCCCCATTGTGCTGGAGGAACTATTCCCCTGGCTGCTAGAGGAATTAGTCTCCCCCAGCCTTGCCATTTCTGCCCCAACATTCCCAATATCTTCACTCAACATGGCAAATCTATTGGGATGTGTCAGCTCAGAAACGACCTGCCTCTCCCTATTGCCCCTGCTTCCCCTTCTAACTGTCACCCAGCTACCTACCTGCTCCTCACTAACAGCAACTAAGCTTCCTACCTGCTCCACACTAAAAGCACCACCATCTGCACCACTAGTCGAAGCAAGGGCCTGCTCAGTGAGCTCTAAATCCCTTTCAAGATTGCCAATGTCCCTCAATATTGCAAGTTGCCTCTTCAGATCAGCAATCTCTGATTCTAAAGAGACCACCAGTTCACACCTCTCACAGCGGTATGCTCCTTGGAACAGCTGCTCCAAGTGCACATACATGTGGCAAGATGTGCATTGAGTGGCATTTTCAATCCTGCTTATTCTAGCAACTATGAAGTTTAGAAGTACTAACAGTAAACTGTACTTCAATAAACTATACCTTGTTTAACTGCTTCCTTGTTAAAACTGCTTCTGGTTCTAACTGCACACACTTTAACCAATCAGCACTTCAATCAACCACACAGATCAATCAGTACACGCAAGCTCAGGATTCGTTAGAAGCCTCTGTTTAAATAGGGACACCCACCAGGTGTGTTAGGTTATCAATTAAAAATACACGCGTTGTATCACAGCATACACTTGCTGCGCATCTGATGTATGACACCCACCCTACTCGAGCGTGTAATTACCAGTTCTTTCATCCCATTGGTTCAGGGCTTGAGCCAATCGGATTGTACTCTGACGATTTCGCGCCATGTGTTATACACGTCATTGATCAGCTGGAGGCGGGGGAACTCCTATATCAGCTGCTGCAGACACAGTCTGTAAAATATTCTCTTTGAAAAAGGGCGACGGCCCGAAACGCGTAAGAGTTTTTACTTATCCCATGCCATGATGTCTACCATGGATTAAAGGACTTTTATTCATCGGTGTCTAGCCCCCCTTCCTTCACTTGCTGTGCTCCATTTTTCCCGTGAGGAATCGTCTGCTAAAATTTACCCTAGTTCAGGTATATTTAACAGATAATGAGGTGACACAGATACAGGACATGTACAGTTAGGTCCGGAAATAATTGGACACTGACACAATTTACATAATTTTGGCTCTGTACGCCACCACAATGGATTTGAAATAAAACAACTGAGATGCAATATAAGTGCAGACTTGCAGCTTTAATTCAAGGGGTTGAACAAAAATATTGTATGAAACGTTTATTTCAGGGGCTCAAATGTAATTGGACAAATTAACACAATCATAAATAAAATGTTCATTTTTAATACCGCGAACACAAACATGTGGTGTCCGTGACACGCAATCTGGCTGTGGAACACACCGCCATCTTGACCAACCTACTGCATAAGCTGTGTAGGCAAAGCTGTATCCTCCGTTGTGATGACGCGTCTGCTAACGACCCCGGCGCGTGATATCACACCGCATGTCTTTCAAGCGCATTGGAGGCAGAGACAGTACAGGTTGGTTAAGATGGCAGTGCGTTCCACGGCCAGATTGCTTGTCACGGACACCACATGTTTGTCTTCGCGTGTCTTTGGGTCCTTTCACTGGTGAGTCTGATTATGTCTAATTGGTTTGGGTATATATGTACGTTCACTGGCACTCTTTCATTGCACATCCCTGAGAAAAGTCACGGTTAGCTGACCGAAATGTTGGATGCAGTGCCTTGTTTATTCTACATCAATACAGTTGTTTAATCTACTTGGCTGTGTGCTGTCTCTCCTTTCCGGATCCACCATCTGGTAATATCTGCTTTCTATGTGCATATGGGACAAGCATCAGTTTATTTGCGTTTACAGTGTACCTTCTGCCCTTGTTTGAGATATATATATATATATATATACGGGTATTTTTAAACCGCGTGCAGACGCGGGCTTTTTTTTTTCGGCGCGACCGCGAGATGCAACTGGTGCGCGGGCAAGTTCGGCTGCTGAAAAAAACAGCCCCGAACATTGCGGGTAAGCTTAAGAATAAGCTTAGCCGCAACAGTGTGTGTATATATATATATATATATATATATATATATATATATATATATATATATATATATATATATATATATATATATATAAACCATAATACTGAGTTAAGTTATGGTGAGTAAAAAAAGTGACAAAAACCCTCCACAGGAAAGCAAATATGCAAATATAACTGTATGCTCATCTGCATGTCTTAGGCGGGGTTGCAGACCTGCCTAAAACATGCAGATGAGCATACAGTTATATTTGCATATATATATATATGCAAATATAACTGTATGCTCATCTGCATGTTTTAGGCAGGTCTGCAACCCCGCCTAAGACATGCAGATGAGCATACAGTTATATTTGCATATTTGCTTTCCTGTGGAGGGTTTTTGTCACTTTTTTTACTCACCATAACTTAACTCAGTATTATGGTTTATATATATATATATATATATATATATATATATATATATATATATACACACACACTGTTGCGGCTAAGCTTATTCTTAAGCTTACCCGCAATGTTCGGGGCTGTTTTTTTCAGCAGCCGAACTTGCCCGCGCACCAGTTGCATCTCGCGGTCGCGCCGAAAAAAAGCCCGCGTCTGCACGCAGTTTAAAAATACCCGTGGTGGCGGCCGCTTTAGACTAAAGGCGGCCGCCTCTGTATATATATATATATATATATATATATATATATATATATATATATATACACGACCATCAGCCCCTGTCAATCCACTGCTGTATGTATGTATGTATATATGTATGTATGTATGTATGTATGTATTAAGGCCTCCCTAATGATCTTTCATGTACTGCAGTTGCAAGCCTGTTCATGTTGCTCCAACACATTTTCTAATGGCATCTTACTTTTGGTCATTTCAGTATTTTGATATTGCTTGCAACTCAGTTGAGTAGCATTTTAATACAATGATGGTAATTTCTTCTTGTAACATGCCTGGCCCACTGCCATTTTCATTTCTTCACCCTTGTGATGATGTCACCAACTTTGTTTGCATCAAACCCATTTATTCTTTTTCCTGTATTTGGGGATATTACCCAGTATACATCTCTCCGAACTTATTTGAGTTGTCTGAAGCCTCTCAATTACAATAAGTTCACATTAAGAGTCCAAGATACACATCCACATGTGAGCGTAGGCAGAATACACGTTCCTCTTCAACAGTACATGTTTCCCTTCAAAGATTGTCTTGTTTCTTCCAAATGCACTCCTTCCCATCATCATTGTTCAATCGATTCATTCAAACTCATCCTATTCATTCATACTTGCTGGCCATGGTAGACATAGTTTTGGACTTCTACAGTAGTTCTGTTCAGTTTATTTTGAGATGAGTAAAGTTAATACATTTCTTGAACACCACTTTGGTCTTGCTGAGATTCATATGGATGCCCACCTTCTTACTTGCCATGACGAGTTTCATGAAATACTGTCGCGGCCCCTTTTAACCTCCAACATCCCCGAAAAAATTCGGGGATGTTTTCCGTCTCTCCCCCATTTCTCACAGACTTTTCCGCGCGGCCCGAAATCACCAGATAGCGCTAATAGCGCTAGACAATGAAAGCGCTTAGCGCTAGATAATGAAAGTGCCCGCAGGCGCCCAAAACTGCCGAAAACGGCCCGTATCTGCCCGCATCTGCCCGCGATTTAAAAAAATTGCGGGGAAAAGGCCGCAGGAGGCTAAAGGCGGCCGCCACTGTCTTACTAGAGATACTGTACAACATAATGTGAAGCATATTCTGAGGATAGCTACTGTACATACATATACACAAAGTATACAAACACAATATGCATTTTCACATTTGAATAACTTTAAAGCACCCCTATTATGTTCTTTATTAATAAATAATCAGCAGCTAGAACAAATGACCATGTAGCTGCATGTTACACACTTACTTTGACACATCAAGCAGGAAGTCATTTAGCTCAGTCTGTTTCGCCAATCCTCTACATACCTAAAACATACAAAGCAGCATTAAACTAACATGCATCTTTGCTTTCTAAGAAAAATCACAAGTTTTCCAGTAAAAAATATTGTTTGCCCAAGCAACATTTTAACAGATTTAAAATCATGTGAAGTACGAAAATCAAGAAATTATCTGGTCTATAAAATGTTTGGAAGACAATAACTTTAGGACTCACTTGCATTTGATGTATTGCTACGGAGGCCCAGGCAAGATTTGCGGTTGCAACCTGAAAACAAAAACAAAAAAATGGATTCACTTCTGAACAACAAATCAGTAAAAATACTAGGCACGATAAAGTAAACAATTCCATACTTGATGATTTTATAGTGTAAAATACACAAAATGTCGAAACTTACTATAGGTAAATCACTGTAAAGTGTACAAAGTTCCAATCATAAAATTGATTAGAAGAGAATGAACCAATGATTTGAATTGGAGATGGATACATTTATTCTTGGCTAAATAATCATCTTTTTCTTTGTTAAAGATGCTACACATAAATATTGTAACTAAGGTTGACTGTGGGTACATGCTATATCATAAGTAAAACACACCCTGGAGTGAAAATGCAACCACAGTGCCATGTCTATGTAGCGGTCATGTAAAATGGCTACAGTCATCTCTCCTGCTGACAGTAAGGCCTGGTAAGTTGTGGGCATGCCAGCAGTAATCATGGCGGTTTGCCCTCACACCCTGGTGGGGTGCCCTGTGTATGGATGGGAGTGGTCACAGGCTCTGACTCCATGGTTAGTGATGTCAGAGGTGTGTCAGCTTCCAGAGTGTACATAAGGCACAGCACTGTGTCTAAAAGTTAGTTCTATCTGAGTTCTGTGTCCTGCGTGGTTCTGAATAGTCTGTAAGAGTTACAGTATGTTATAGTAGCTGAGTAAGAAGACTGTGTCCAGGGACCTGGCACAGGGTAAAGACATCCCGGCTGGGATAGGGAATCCCTATTAAAGGAGAATTACACCTTTCAAAGGGAAGCACTGAGGGACAATGAGTGGCTAGAGAAACTACTGCGAGGGGCAGCTAGCCCACCTCAATCAATAAAGATGCTCCTAATCACAAACCCTCTCGTGTACATGTGTGGAGTGAATGTACAGAGAGGAGCACCACAGAGGAGTTCCTCGCCAGGACCATCCCCAAGTGACCGAAGGGACCCTGATGAGGTGGAGGCGCTGCACTGGAACTAGGTAGGACTCAGCTGCCTGTCTGGACGGGTCCTCCCCACACACCATCATGCGGGAGACTCAGGAGTCCTGTTGCCAACAGGTGCACCACCAGACACTACCACACTGTAATGGGGACTGGTTAGACCACAGGGGCCAATGTGAGATTGGGTGGGTCAGGCCAGTTCACAAAACCCGTTACATCTATAAATACATAAGGGACGTTTTTTTGGCTGCTCTATTAAAAATTATGCCACACAATATTTAAAGCAGCAGCTTCTCAGACATTAACACTGATTTTTTGTTTAATCTTTTTTGTGCATTTAGCAGATAAGGGAGGTGCACAGAGAAGAACCACTATGCTATTTGTACAGAATAATACACTTTCCCCATTTACTAGATAAGGGTATATATACAGAAAACAATCCTTGTACCAAACGTGTGTGGCCTAAGGAAGCAAATCTGTGAGGTGAATTGTTTGCATGGATGTGACATCTACCTCATTCAGTACAGTAGCTCAAAAAGCCATTTTTATTTCTCCATCAGTTCTGAAGTTTCCAAAACGTGGATAGACCGTATCCACCCGCCACCCCCCACTAAAAGACACAGTAGACGAAATATGGTCATATAGTATTCCCCGTCGTGACGTAGAGACTCATATTCATATTCCGGCATATTGAGTGAAGTGGACAAAGGACATTGAATTCACAGCTACATTAAATCTGAACACCTTCAGTGTACATCTGCATTGCCCCAAAGACGGATGCCTGATGGGGTTCTTCAAGACCTGCTCCCCTCTGTACAGGACCAGTGTGCTAAGCGTTAACATTTGCACCCCCACCCACTGGAATGTTAATGATCCAAAAGGACTTTAAATTCATCTGCGTCGCCCCAAAGGCAGACAGCGTTTGGAGCAACCGAAGGGCAGCTAAAGGGTGTGAGCCGTTTGCTGCCGTTCGCTGATGTTAAAGCTTTTCTATTTCAATCTGAAACTCATCATCTCTTGTATACCCTGTACCCAATTTTTCAACTCTATCTGTCCATGAAATGTCTCAGAATTGACTATATATTCTCTGTTCTTTTAATGTAACCATGTATTGTTATAATTTTGTGCTCAGGACATACTTGAAAATGAGAGGTAACTCTCAATGTATTACGTCCTGGTAAAACATTTTTATAAATAAATAAAAAATCTACATCAAATGGACAGAAAAGACCAGACTGATACAAGCTAACCGCTAAGATAATGAAGGGGTTAACCCTTCCTTCCACCTCACACCGCCCCGGGGGCCTAACCACACTTCACGAGGCAATTACCACCTTCACTAACCCCAACAACACCCCCCCCCCTCACACACCATCCCCTTCCAAATTTTGCTAATAGTGATTTTGGGAATTAACCACAAAAAATTAAAACATGTACTGTATAAAAAAAAAAAAAAACAGCACCACATTAAATAAATACAAACAATATTAAAATAAATTACTTGCCCCCTCTTCATTAACTCAGTGACTAATCACTGTGACAGTGAAGGGGTAACCAGGCTCAACAATAAAGGTTAAGCCCATCTGGTTACCTCTGATTAATGTATTGCGGTTCGAAAGTGTCAGCTCTTGAGCCCAGTGATTGTCAATTTATGTCTATAAATTACGTGACAAAGAATTTTTGTGTTTTTACCTTTCCAGTTGTGCCAGCAAACAGAGATTGCTAGGCTATGAGTTTCAAGGGGGGGGGGGGGGGTGGGTTACGGAGAAAGTCTTGTCAAAATGTGTCTAGGTAGCCGTGTTCCAGAGTTGCTGTATACGCTAACAATGTACCCGGGAATCAGGTCGGATTCTCGGATACAATGCTCCGGCAAAATCTCCCTTTGAAAATGCTTGCACGACTCACTGCCAGGATTCCCTGCTTCAGCACAGACCAGAAAGGTAAATGGGGCTTTAGGATGTGTGGTATTTCTAGAATGGTAAAGGGGTCCCTAGTATAAGAGGGGATGCCCAGTTAGTGCTCTGATCACCCAGAACCTGGTATAGGGGTTCTGGGTGTACTCCAACCACACGTAACACACAATATAGTGCAACAAAATAGCTTATACAAAATAAATGAATACAACCGTATAGTTGATATAGAAATGCTGAATAAAGTCCCCAAAAGTTCCAAAGATGAGTATATATACTTATATATCCCCGAGGAAGCGGATCAATCCGTGAAACGCGTAGGGTGACGTCACACACCCTGCGTCCTGGCGTTCAAGCACACAGCCCTACAATCTACAGGCATAGTGAATCTGATGTGCCAACACAGGTATCGGCTCCCGTTTACAGCAGCATCTCGCGAGAGCGAGAGAGGTTGAGCTGGTTACCAGTAGCGGCGCCTGGGTCACGAGCAGGAGAGGTCTGGCGGTATCAAGCTCCCAAGCAGACAGAAATCCAACCGAGCCACCCAGCAGGTCTGAGTAGGTGACGGAGGAACATCCGTACAGGACACCTGAGCCGGAGGGCAGCCATTCCTTTTTGATGTACTGTACTTATTCACATGCGCTTGATCTACTTGCATCTTGTAAGTAGGATTCCTATAGTTGCCTGACGCAGGAGCAGTGACAGTTCATGATTTTTTGTTTTTATATGTGTATTAAATTTCTCTTTTAATCCATTTGCTCTTTCACTCTGATTTTTTTCTCCTTGTTTAATCATTGTAATATAGGTGTATTAACACATAACAATATTACACTATGTTGCTGTGTTTATTTCTTTTCATGTGCTGAGCGACGGCTGGACTCAATCAACTCATCTTTGGAACTTTTGGGGACTTTATTCAGCATTTCTATATCACCTATACGATTGTATTCTTTTATATTGTATAAGCTATTTTGTTGCACTATATTGTGTATTATTCACTGTTTATAGATGCAAGGGCGCCCCTATTTTTTGTTTTTGTATGTTATATGCTAACGTAGGGTAGTTCGTTTTATAGTTGGCAGCCCAATCACGAAGTAATCACTAATATTTATTTAGAGTGATTTCTATAGTGTTTATTTATTTTTCCACTTATAATAGAATAGCGCTACACACAAATACACTTTTTTTTTCCAACCACAAAAGGCTGCAAGGAGTTTTAAAGTCCGGTATACTGTCATGGCCCCTTTTATTCTCCAACATCTCCGGTGTGTTTGGGTATTTTTTTTCGAATGCCACGCACTTCACCGCGTTCATGCCGCATTCATGCCGAGACAGCGCCAATAGTACTGTAGTTATCAGTGAAAGTTTGTATACAGCACGCCGCCCATAATATTGCACGCACGCCGCCCATAATGTTACAGTAGCTTGCTTGTGTACCTCTAATACAGACCTCACATAACTGTGAGATTGAAATGTTGAAAACAGTTGAAAACAATTAAATAAGCACAGTGCTAATACTGTACAATGCATGCGGCTGCGGCTTTAAATTCCAGAACATGCCGCATCAAACACTGCATCTGCCCGCAGTTTTCAAAGTCGCGCTGAAACAGCCGCAGGAGGCTAAAGGCGGCCGCCACTGTAGTGTGTGGGGAATATGGCTAGTAGCAATAAAAGTGCAAGATTATTATTCTATTCCCAATAGCCATAGGACTTAGAAATGTTTAAAGTATATATTTTATTAAACCATTATGTTTAAACTGTATATATGCTTGTGCACGTTATATGAGCTGGGATTTCCGGGTCCAGAGAGACCATTTGGCTACCAAGCTTGGTGCGATCAAGTCTGCTCGGGTCCTGGACATGAAAGCCTCATAGGTTGCCAAGGTGTGAAAGCCATTTGGTTACCGGAGTTAGACTCAAGTACTCACGTCCTGGGCTGAATCGAAGTCCTTGGACAACATTTGCTCAACCCAGACTTTGAGGAGCCTAACTCAGTGGGTGGCTTCTGTGTGACAAGTGGCAGAAGTGCCAGGTTGGCGCATGCCCTTGTCCGATGCCGAAGTCCTGCTTGCTAGTTTTTGGTCGACTGGCAGCGGTCTGATTGGCTGGTAGAAATTCTCCCACACTTGGATTGGCTGCCGTATTTCATGAATGAACTCTGAATTACTATAAGGATGCCTCAGCCAATCCGGTGGTCAGATTCTTAGCGCCAGAACAGCAGCAGCAGATTTGAATGTACAAAAAGATGCTCAAGGAGAAATAGCAGCGAGCCGGCTTCAGGAATTTCCGGTCCAGAAAAATCCCACCTTTTGCGGCAAAGTTCTGAGAATTGTACGTAGAAGTCGCGGCTGGGATTTGAACCAGAAAATAGTTCCACGATGTTTGGAGCTAGGTCGCGGTCAAGTTATTTAAACTCCTCCGGAGCAGATAAAGCGGTGGCATCAGGAACTTCAAGCCGATTTGAGTTCCAGGACATTTTGGGACAAGTCGAAGAGGAGATTACACAAGCGCTCCTCAAATGAAAACTAAGCAGCCAATGTGGACCTGACCTACTACAATCTAGGTTCCTACGACTTGGTGCCCCAGCCATTGCCAAACCAATTGCTTCCACAGTCAACTCTATCCTGTCTGCAGGCCATATCCCTAAGACCAGGAAAACTGCCAAAGTTGTCCCAATCTTCAAAAGTGGGCACAAAAACACTGTCTCAAACTACAGGCCAATCTCCCTTCTCCCAATCCTATCCAAAGTCATGGAAAATGTGTCCACTCCCGATTAAGCGATTACTATAACAAGACAAATTTCCCTAGCCAATTCCAATCAGGCTTTCGCCCCAAACACTCCACGGTAACTACCCTGCTAAAAGTTTGCAATGAAATCCAGTGTGGAATGGAACGGGGTCAACTCACTGGTGCAATATTCCTAGATTTTGCAAAGGCTTTTGATACTGTTGATCATGCTATCCTGCTTAACTAACTCCAGAGCTCTGGAATAGGGAAGCATGCTTTAAACTGGTTTCAGTCCTACCTATCAGGTAGATCCCAACATGTGTCCATCTCAGGCTCTAAATCCAACCCCCTGGATATCACCTGTGGCATCCCGCAAGGCTCTGTTCTGGGGCCCCTACTCTTCTCAGTGTTCATCAATGATCTTCCCACAGCTTGTAAGGAAGCCTCAATACACATGTATGCAGATGACACAATCCTATATGCATACAGCCATAGCCTCTCTGACCTTCAACACATACTTCAGTCTGACTTTTTGAGACTCGAAAACTGGATTTCCCAAAACAAACTGTTTTTAAACACTGACAAGACTGTAATAATGGTATTTGGGACCAAGACTACATTTTTAAAGCTTCCAGTGACTAAGCTCCAGATCAGAACCAACGCTAACACCACTCTAACTCCTGTTACTAGTTTTAAATACCTGGGCATATGGTTTGACTCCCACTTAACATTCGGAATGCACATTGATACCCTGACATCCCAAACCTATGCCAAACTAGGTGTGCTTTACAGGAACAAATCCTCACTAAACCTGCTGATCAGAAAGCGTATTGCACAGCAGATGCTAATGCCAATTATCGACTATGGAGACATAGTATATGGCTCGGCACCCCAAATCATCCTTGGCAAACTTGACACCTTCTACAATTCAATTTGTCGTTTCGTTCTGCAATGCAACTACAACACACATCACTGCGAAATGCTCAAAGAACTAGATTGGTCATCACTCGAGTCTAGGCGCAAAGTTCAACTTTCCTGTCTTGCCTTCAAATACTTTCTATTTACCAAGTTACCCACCTATCCGAACAAGCTCCTCACACCTACCACATTCAGCACTTATCATCTGAAATCTGACTCCAAAAGACTGTTCATGGTCCCAAGGCTCAACAAAGTATCCGGCCGCTCCTCTTACCGTGCACCCCAAAACTGGACAACCTACCGGAGACTCTCACATCCACCACCAGTTTAAGTTCTTTCAAAACTAAGGCTGTCTCACATTTTAACCTGGTCTGTAACTATTACATAAGCCTATAATATACATCTTCTCTAACTGTGCATGCAATGTATTGTATATAATGTATACCTTGTTCATGTATGTAACTGTATTTGTAACCATGTATTATTTGTCATATTAACTATGCCCAGGACATACTTGAAAACGAGAGGTAACTCTCAATGTATTACTTCCTGGTTAAACATTTTATAAATAAATAAATAAATTGTCTAGTGTCCATTTTTTCCTTCCTAGTCTACCTTCATGTTCAATTCATGTATTTAATGTATTCAATTTAGTTATACTACTAACATCTTCATTTACTCTAGGCTTTATTGCCTACATATAACATGTTCTCATCCTACTTTCATACTTCCACCTCATTAATTATTTAGTTATTTGCATGTATATTGGGATGATGTTCATGGTAACAATCTGTCACGTACGCAGATCTACACATGCTATATAGCCTGTGTTGATCTGTGGACATTTAGTAGTCAATTTGTATAATTCTATTTTTTATTTGGTCATATGTACATCTACACCTATATTTGTTGATCCTTTTACTGCCAATTTAAACAACAACCAATTATTTATAGTTAATTATATGTTATTTTTTATATTTTCATATGTTTATTATTATTATTTTTATATTTTTTAAGAATGATATTTGATTCAGCAATATATATTTTTTATACATATATTTTACTTATATTGGTTATTGTTTAAATAATGATTAGTTATTTGGTGCTTTATATTTTCGTTTTCCTTTATTTTGTATTTTTAACATGCTAATTTTCTTATATCATGCTTTTTTTTAAGTTACAGGGCTCTTGTATGTATACAAGTTTCCCCCCTCAATTAACCTATTAGGTTCTAATGAGCTCTATTTAAGTCCACTCCCTAGGTCACACCATTGTAGAAGTCGGTGCAACAGCTGACCAAATGCGTAGGTTACGTCACTGTATCTAACAGCTGATTGTGGGAGGAGAGCCGAGTAACGTGAGAGGAGTGAGAATTGGCGAGCAGCAGTTTGACTCATACCGGCATTTGAGAGGAAGGTGCCAGCTTATGTGCGGCTGTATTCAACCTAGCAGTACAGCAGTGAAGATCTACCTGCTGCATCAACCTTTGTTTGGAGAAATCTGGCTATCGTGAGGGGGGTACAGTATACAGGAGACAGGACAGTGTCTCTAGTGTTACCCGGATCAGCATCACGTGATACTTGCATCGCGGATTTGCAGGCGCAGCTGACGGAGGGACGCAGATACCCCTTGGGGTTCATTGCGTTTACACTCATCTGGTGAGACCGTTCCCTTACCCCCCTCTGCCTTTCCCTTTGGATCCTATTTACAGGAAACATCCAACAGCCTGCCACGACTATGTCTACCTTCACATTTGATATATATCAGAGTCACTCCGCTCCCCACTTGTTGCTTCAGCCACAATCCATGTCGGGCAAATAAGTGCTTCATTCATTTAGAGTGCTACTCCCTCACAGTAGATCTGCTGGACATTTTTTGGACATAGTTTGGACATTTATTTTTTCCTCTATTTTTTATCCATATATATTGTTTTATTGTTATGCTTTTTCTGTATTTGTGTCATTTGTACATCCAGTAACCAACCTTTTATTGCCTTTATTAAATTTTCCCTTATTTTTAACAGCCACATACAGTAGGATTGCGCTTTATTCTCTTTCTTAATTCTTTAGGATAGGCATATCTTTTTAGAGCTACATCCTATGGCATATTTTCTCCTGTCCAGTGCCTGATATTCTTTACACTATATTATTAAATTTTATTATCACTTATTAATTCACCTAGTGCTATTTCTAGCGCTGATTTGTTTTTTGTTTTATATATATATACAGTGCTCGACAAATAATGATAACCATTTGCCCGTGGCGAGTGGATTTAGGCAACTGGCGAGCCGTGCTGCAGCTCTATGAATTCCCCTGCTCGTGACATTTTTTTTTAAATAAATAAATAATCTCCCTCCCTGATTGGGTAAACGCGGGGAAGAGCCCCTTCCCCTGATCTGCTCCCCCTCCTGATCTCCTCCCGTGAGTCAGGGGGGGCCCGGCCGGATGCCTGTTAATTACATTTAAAAAAAAAGTTTAAAAAAATGGCGACGATTCCCGTGGTCCCGGGTGTCCTGCCCTCTGCGCTGCCTGTGGGCCCGCTGCCTGTTCCCCCCAGCAACCCAGAATCCCCCACACCCTCCCCCCTCCGCTCCCCACGTGGGACGGAGAGGGAAGCCCAAAACAAGCGCCGCGCGCAATCCAGCCCCCCCGTACCCTCCCCCCTCCGCTCCCCACGTGGGACGGAGGGGGAAGCCCAAAACAAGCGCGCGATCCAGCCCCCCCGCACCCTCCGCTCCCCACGTGGGACGGAGGGGGAAGCCCAAAACAAGCCCCGCGCGCAACCCAGCTTCCCCCGTGCGCGCCTCCTGCGTCAGGCCGCCTCCTGCCCATGATCTCCCCCTAATCACCTGCCCCCGATCACCGCTTGCTGCCCAGGGGTGTCCGGGGAGCGGGCTGCGGCGTCGGCCGCTTCGGGGGGGGGGGGCGCCGCCCTGCTGCCTTGCGGAGGTCCACGCTGCGCTGTGTGACCGTCCCATGTCTTGGAGAGGCACCCCAGCCGTGTAGAGGGCCCACTGCCGTGCGGAGACCCCACTGCTGCCACGTGCGACCCGGTGAGTGAGTGACTGACAGAATGAGTGTCTGTGAGTGTCTGTGAGTGAGTGAATGCGTGTCTGAGTGAGTGTGTGTGAGTGAGTGTGTCTGAGTGAGTGTGTCTGTGAGTGAGTGTGCCTGTGTGTCTGTGAGTGTGCCTGTATGTCTGTGAGTGTGCCTGTGTGTCTGTGAGTGTGCCTGTGTGTCTGTGAGTGTGCCTGTGTGTCTGTGAGTGTGCCTGTGTGTCTGTGAGTGTGCCTGTGTGTCTGTGAGTGTGCCTGTGTGTCTGTGAGTGTGCCTGTGTGTCTGTGAGTGTGCCTGTGTGTCTGTCAGTGTGCCTGTGTGTCTGTCAGTGTGCCTGTGTGTCTGTCAGTGTGCCTGTGTTCCTGTGTGCCTGTCTGTGTGTCTGTGTGTCTGTGTGTCTGTGTGTCTGTGTGTCTGTGTGTCTGTGTGTCTGTGTGTCAGTGAGTCAGTGTGTGTGAGTGAGTGTCTCTGAGTGTGTGTCTGTGAGTCTTCTGAGTGAGTGTGTCTCTGCGTGAGTGTCTCTGCGTGAGTGTGTGTGTGTGTGTGAGTGTCTGTGAGTGAGTGTGAGTGAGTGTGAGTGAGTGTGTGTGTGTCTGTGAGTGTGTCACCTTCTCCCTGTGTCGCCCTCGCCTTCTCCCTGTGTCGCCCTCTCCCTGTGTCGCCCTCGCCCTCGCACTCTCTCTGTCTTTGTCTCTCATTCTCTCTGTGTGTGTTCTCTGTCTCTCTCTGTCTCTCTTTTTCTGTGTCTCTCTTTTTCTGTCTCTCTCTTGTTCTGTCTCTCTCTTTTTCTGTGTGTCTCTCTTTTTCTGTGTGTCTCTCTTTTTCTGTGTGTCTCTCTTTTTCTGTGTGTCTCTCTTTTTCTGTGTGTCTCTCTCTTGTTCTGTGTCTCTCTCTTGTTCTGTGTCTCTCTCTTGTTCTGTGTCTCTCTCTTGTTCTGTGTCTCTCTCTTGTTCTGTGTCTCTCTCTTTTTCTGTCTCTCTCTTTTTCTGTGTCTCTCTTTTTCTGTGTCTCTCTCTCTCTCTCTCTGTGTGTGTGTGTGTGTGTGTCTCTGTCTCTCTCTATCTGTCTCTGTCTCTCTCTATCTGTCTCTCTCTGTCTCTCCCACTCTCTCTCTGTCTCTCCCACTCTCTCTCTGTCTCTCCCACTCTCTCTCTGTCTCTCCCACTCTCTCTCTGTCTCTCCCACTCTCTCTCTGTCTCTCCCACTCTCTCTCTCTCTGTATCTATCTCTCCCACACTCTCTCTCACTGTATCGGTCTCTCCCACTCTCTCTCTCTCTGTATCTGTCTCTCCCACTCTCTCTCTCTGTATCTGTCTCTCCCACTCTCTCTCTCTCTCTGTATCTGTCTCTCCCACTCTCTCTCTCTCTGTATCTGTCTCTTCCACTCTCTCCCTGTCTGTCCCACTCTCTCCCTGTCTCTCCCACTCTCTCCCTGTCTCTCCCACTCTCTCCCACTCTCTCCCTCTCTCTCCCACTCTCCCTCTCTCTCCCTCTCTCTCTCTCCCCCACACTCTCTCTCTCTCCCTCACACTCTCTCTCTCTCTCCCACACTCTCTTTCTCTCTCTCCCCCACACTCTCTTTCTCTCTCCCCCACACACTCTCACACTCTGGATCTGGATATCTTAACTGCCCTATACTACACTGAAATAACCTATACTGCTTACTTCCAGATCTGACTCAAGCTTCACACGGAAGACATCGAACCCCCCCTAACCCAGAAGACAGGTAAGGAACACCTCCCCTCCAATGTATAACATTGCGGGAATGAGGGTACCTGGACTTTGAGGGTCTGCGGATCAGGTAAGATCCCAGACGGGATTGCTGCTTTAAATATTGTGAAGCGGGGGCATCCAGACACTAGTTAAGGGGTGCAGGAAACTAGTCATTCACATCTGGCTTTTTTATTCTAGATTCGACATTTATACACACACACACAACAAGGACTAATTGTAGTATAATGTAATACAATAAATAAACTAATGTCAAAAACATATGTTCTTACTAGGAATTTAATCAATTTATTTAATTTATGTTTTTTTTTTTTTAAATGCGGGGCTGGGGGCGGGGTTGGGGGCGGGACTAGAGGCGGGGTTGGGGGCGCGTAGATTTTTTGGTTCGGCGAGTAGATTTTTGGGTGATTTGTCAAGCACTGTGATTAATTGGTTATTATAGAAGGTTTATTCCCAATTTTGCAACTAAGGCAACCCCACTAAACGACCTCACAAAAGCAAGAGGGCCCCTAATGGTAAAGTGGTCCCCCGAAACCGAACAGGCCTTTAGAAGCCTGAAAGAAGCTCTCTGTGCCCAACCAGTGTTGGTCACACCTGACTTCTCTAAAGAGTTTTTAGTTCAAACCGACGCATCTGAGGTAGGGCTGGGGGCTGTACTCTCCCAGGTGTCTCAAGGTGAGGAGCACCCCATCCTTTATTTAAGTAGGAAACTAAATTCCCAGGAGAAAAATTATTCCATAGTCGAGAAAGAGTGTCTCGCAATAAAGTGGGTTGTAGAGACGCTCAAATACTATCTGTTGAGGAGAAAATTCCGGTTGGTCACGGATCATGCACCCCTCACCTGGATGTGTCAAAACAGAGAGAAGAATGCTAGAGTGACCAGGTGGTTCCTAAGCCTACAACCCTTTAAATTTTCTGTGGAACACAGGTCAGGGCACAAACATGGCAATGCTGACGGGTTGTCAAGGATGCACTCCCTAATATCCATGGTCGCTCATCCCTCGAGGTCTGAGCTGGGGGGGAGGATATTTGACAGAAACCAGGGGATGGTAATAAATTCCATATATAGGGCTCCCAGGATACAGTTTCTATCCTGTTTGGCCTGGGAGTGCAGCCTCATAATACATGCACTCCATCCCACAGTTTGGCAAGTGCTGGAACTGAGGGATGAGGGATACAGACCAGAGTTTGTCTGCTGCCTGATTTCTGTCACCTGTCATGCTAATTAGAAATTAGGTATTTAAGACTGATTTCCTGGTTCCTCTTCCCTCTCCCCAAGAGCCTGGAGACAGGAAGGCTGCTGGAAGCAGAGAGGGGAAAAGCCTCTCCCCAAACAGGTTAAATCATTTTGTTCCTTTTAGTCTAAAACTGCAAAGTACCTTGTTTTGTTGTTGGAAGTGGAAAAGCCTCTTCAACCCTGAGTCAGGGAAAACCTAAGTTAAGTTATTGCTCAGGTGAGCAGCTTTTGTTTTGCTGTGTTTCTGTTGTATGCACCGTGGCAGTCTCAGTGCCTGGGACTGAATAAACCAGGCATAGCCTGTATAAAGGAACAGCACGTGACGCCTCATCATTTAACCTACCCTAAAAGACCGTGTTCTAACAGCCCCGGAGTAAGCCGTTTGTCATAATATATATATATATATATATATATATATATATATATATATATATATATATATATATATATATATAGACCATACGATACCGGTTGCAACATGACATCAAGGGACAGCACGCAGGTAAGTAAATCAAAAATGTTCTATATTTGATAGAAGACACAAAAACCGACGTTTCGGTCCCCCAGTGGGACCTTTCTCAAGGTGGTGCAATTGAATGCAGTGCACAATACATATATATATACCCCAAACCCCAGTGCAATTCAACAAAACCAATCACAGTTAATAAGCCTCACCTGCCTATGTGACATGCATCCACAGTATCAGCAGGTAAAGAGCATCCATTTTGAATATATTAACTCTATATTTGTTTACCTGATATGTGTTTAGGCATGCACAAAAGGCTCAGGAATTGCATAATGTTACTGCTGAGAGACTACATAAGTCTGCCAGACCCAGCGATATCTTGGATAACCGGAGATAGTGCGCATGGGCTTAACTGATCTGGAGCTGATACCTGGATATATTAACTATTTCAGGGACGTGCAAAATACACATTGTAACTGCAAGTTAAGCGAAACATGTGAAACACCTGATGTGCTCACCGTAAATGTGCAAAAAAATGTGAGGGAATAAAACAAATATACACACGTGTGGATGACGTGGCTGACTGGAATCTAGGTCAATATATAAATGCTGAAAGCACTCAGCCATATAACGCCTAATGCATAGTGTATGAAATGATAATGCAATGATGACTCTATGCATCCTGTCAGGAAGCGACACCTTAAAAACCAACAAAAATACAAAATGCAGACAATGTCAAATAGAGAAACTGGTAATAAATGCTGTGTCACACTCTCAGCAAACATTGCTACAGGTGGCTCTTGACTAAAAGGGACCTGAGGTATCTGACAAACTGTAATGCACCAGCATACATAGAAAGTGAAACAGTGCATCAAAGCATAATAATTTGCACAAACAAAAAAGACAGTATATAAATGCTGAAAGCACTCTCATAATGCGTAGTGTAAGAAATGATAATGCATTGATGACTATGTATCCTTTCAGGAAGCGACACCTTAAATACTAACATAAACACATAATGCAGACACTGTCACATGGAGAAACTAGTGATAAATTGAAGGCAGAATAAATGCCGTTTGTCTCGCTCTCAGCAAACATTGCCACAGGTTGATCTTGACTGCAAGGGACCTAAGGTGCCTGACATGATGGAGGAAATGTGGCTAACTGGCTGACACCCCAAGGCAGTAAGCGCTGGTTTTGCTGTTAAACATGAATCCTAGTATCAGCAGGCAGCTCAATGGGCCAGGTGCGGAGATTACAGGAAACAGCTTAATCTGAAGTCCTCATTTAGACCCCGTGGGCTCAATGTGCCCAAACTGTAGATGAGTCTGGCTTCAGCTTGAGTGCTTCCCTGTAGCCTTTTGTGCATGCCTAAACACATATCAGGTAAACAAGTGTAGCCTTGAGCTCCCGCAGCTCCTTGAGACCCCCCTCCACTTGAGCAGCTCGATCGCGGGTGCCGAAAGACCCGACGGCTGCTTCCAAGGGTGGGGGCTGGAGCAGGGAACAGCGCGGCTTCCCCTGCCTGCGGCCGGTTGCCGGGGACGCGATCGGGCCGTTGCTAAGGCCGCGATCGCGTCTCTAAGGTCCCGGCGGCCTGTGAAGCAGGGCGCCGCCACTGAGATGCGGGTTGCGCATGCGCAGGGACGCGTAGGCGCAGGAAGAGCCCCAGAAACAGGGCAAAGTCACGCGAGGCCGAGACAGCCCGGGAAAGCTTGCGCAAGCGCAGTGCAGGGTAGGAAAAGCCCGCGAACCCCTAGCCTACCAGGGAAGGCTCTGAGCTGGGACTACATATCCCATGAGCCTCTGTATGCCCCACGTGACACCAGGGAGCCAATAGGGCTTAGGAAGGCCAGGCAGGCAAAGAGATACATTGTTTGGGCTGCAGCACATTTGTCAGTTGGAGCTGGGGAGCTGTGAGGGAAGGAAGGGTGCAGAGAGCATGTGCAGCTCCTGCATCGAGTAAGGTCCCCCACATCCCAAGTAAGGCCTCAACTCCCCACCAGGTTAGTGGGTAAGTGCTGAGGGACGGCCCAAGACAGGGACGCTGCCCTTAGTGCGTGTGTGTGTGCTGTCTTGTCAGGGTCACGGCTGGCAGGGCTGTGAGGCCTGACAAGAAGGCATAGTGCTAGTGTGCAGCAAGTTGCTGTACGCGTTACGAAGTTTGCCGTGCGTGGTGTAGTGTTAGTGTTAGGGTTCAGTGAGTGTCAGGACTGGGATGAGTTAGGGGAGTGGGGCAGGTTATTACCCCGCAGGCCCTAGGAGTTTCCCCCAAGTCACCTCAGGTTGCGGTACATCAGGGACAGGCCCTAGGCTAGGGTTCCTGTCACGTTAGGGTTAGTTAGAAAGAGATAGGGATATAGCGGCGGTTGCTGTTCCCGTGATTCGGTTGCTGCTGCCGTGATTGGTTGCTGTTCCCGTGAAGCGGTTGGACCCACGTTGGGGTCCTGGAGAATATCACCTGGAAAGGATCAGACGGATGCATCGCACGTCTGACCCTTTTAGAAGAGTGTTGCAGGCCCGAGCATCGGAGTGCTCGGAAGGTATTCAATATATATGTGCACCAACAGGCCTAACACATTAATTAGTGACTGCGCAGTCACCCACGTTCTCTACTAGAGTGCGGGACATTGGGTGGGGATTCTCGGGACACTGGGTGGGATCACCTAGTGTTGGGAAGCGTCCTGCGCGACGCAGTAAGTGTCTCCTCTAGAGAGGGACACAGGTTATGATGTTATGATATGTTTTCTTGCATGTTCAGTAAAGTCCCTAGTTAATATATATATCTGTGTGAGTATCGATTATTGTGATTGTCCTGCGAGGAACCTCTCCCCCTATGGTGGGAGCCATCGCAGGTGGAGGCGCTGCATCGTTGGAAGTAAGTACCCCTAGTATAAATGCCCCAGGTTCCCCATGGCGGAAGCTCAGCCCTCCTGTGAGCCAACAGGTATAGCACCACACTGAGAAGTAGTCAGATACACCTACACACCCCAATCTCACTTAGGGGGGGGGAAAGAGGGCTACATTTGGAGGCGCTGCTGAGAGACAGACCTGGGGTGCCCTGTTCCATTTTTTTTCCAAATTGTCCAAGTCTCAATTTTTTGTCACCATGTTTGGAAAGTCCGGCCATGAGGTCCTTGCCTGGGCTTTGAGGCAATGTATGGAGCCTGGCCGGGTGGTGGCGGTTGGGGGCCTTCCCGCAACTATGCCCGCGGTTGAGGTTCAGTATTATATGCGTAAAATTCCAGGGTGGCCGCACGCATGTTTCTTAGAGGAAGAACACGATCCCACGGCCCTATGGAAAACGATACTTTTTGTGGCCATCCCCACTGCGGATATATGCCTGGCAGAGGCACCGTCCGCCCTGTGTATGCCCGGGGGCCCGTCTGAGGGGTATCCCCTAGTTTACGCCGACCCAGCCAAATGGCGTCTCCCGCCAGAGCAGGGGAGCGCACGTGCTGCTGGCTGCCAGCCTGCACTAAATTGTGTAGAAGAAAACTGTATGGGATTGGCGGGAAAACCAGAAGGCTACCCCCCTATCTATACAGAGAGCCCTAGTGTAATTGCAGAGACTGTGATTAAAATGGAGTCTCTCTCTAGCAGTGAGTCACACCTAAGATGGCGGCTCCCGCCAAGTCGGGAGAGCACCAGGACTGTGCAAGAAATTGTTGCAGAGTATTGTCCGGGTTGGGCGCGAAACCCTGAACCCCGCCCCTGCACTGTGAGTGACTCAGCACAGAGCCAGAACCACTCCCTTGTAGAAAGTGCCCCTCCTTCAGATTCCACCAGGGGGAGCAAGCACTGTGACTTTCAACTAAACGTGGATGAGACAGACTGTTCTAGGGAGGCATTGGCGTGGGAGCCTAAATGTGACTGTTGCGGTGCCCGGTTATTGAAGTCTATTATGCCCCAGCCTGTAGAATCAGCAGAGGACGATGAGCCGGTCAGTATAGCTAACCTATCTACCCCTCTCATAGAAAATTCTGAGGATCCGATCGTGATAGCCTCAAAACAGGAGGAGGATCCTGACCTCTATATCACTCTGAGTTGTGCTGAAGTTAAGTCTGTCTTCAGGGAGAAGTTACTTAGGGATTCCCGCTACCAACAAACGGTTGTGGAGGGCCCGTGTGCCCAAGTGAACATTTCAGATCCGGTTCCTGAGCGGGACGAGGTTGAAGTCCCATCGGTGGCGATGCGCCTACCGGCGAACCACCCCAGCGATGATACAGAGGAATCACAGGGTAAGGTGTATATACCCCCACCTTCTTCTAGTGAATCCAGCGACCAGTCACTTGTGGTGATGCGCCTGCCGGCGGACCACTTTAGTGACAGCAATGAACACCCTATCTTGGCGGATGCAGAGCCTGCTGTGGGCCCGTGTGCCCTAGAGGAGGTGTATCCCGATGTTGCAGACCCTGCTGTGGGCCCGTGCGCCCTACAATGGTCAGTCCGACCTACTACCGAGGTACCATCGGTCCTAGAATGGGGACCAGTACCAAACGACGATGAGGGTGAGTCGACTGCCCCAGGGGTGTCGGGGGTGAGCCTCCAGGTGACCGCGGAGCACGATGGCTCCTTAAGTCTGGTCACCCGGGCGAAGGGCTCCCCTCTGCATTGCGTCCTGGCGGAGGTGTCCTCCTTGGGAGAATCCATCCCAAGCCAGTGGAGTGGTAAGTAACTCCCTAACTCCCCACAATCTCCGATGGAGGTGGCCGTGAAGAAGGCCAGAGTTGCGGCTTCTGAACGGAGTATGAGCCCGTGCGCTTCAACACAAGTGGTCCCAGGACTGGGATCCCACGCTCCCGAGTTTTCAGCGCGTAAGTGGACTGCCCCAGAAGTGCCGGGGGCAGGTCCCAAGACAGCCGAGGTGGGAACTGACATCATCCCCGAGGACCTGTTGGCCACCGTGAATCACCGCAGTGGTCGGGTGTCTACTCTTTACCCCCCGCCAGGTGGAACAGAGACATTGTCCAGTGCTCGCTTCTCAGTGGAAGCCTCGCAAGTCCGTAGGGACAAGGACTGTGTAAAGGAAGATCCAGGGAGACTGGCCTCCTTTAAGCCCAAAAAGGAGCATGCCATTCGTCAAGTAGTGGACCGCGGAAAAGGTCCTGGCCTCCGGGTCTACCGCATCCCTGCTGTGGATGGCCGGGTAAAGGCCTGGCCCAGAGACACTGTGCTATTCCTTCCACCAGGGGGAGGAAGTAGTACAGAACCGGTGACTGTCACCCCAGAGCGTGCTCTACAGGAGATTTTTCTAGCGGAGGCTCAAGGACGCAAAAGTGAGGTACCCCCACATGATCAGTTAGGGGCACCCCACAAATGGTCTCAGCTAGTCTCGGGTATAGTATGGTGTGAAATGCATTGTAATCGGATGTTTAATGATCACATGATAAGTTGTATTTTCTACGCCCTGCATTTTGATTATATAACTATTATGCCGTGTGATGTCGTTCCCCAAGCGGGGACGTTGGATTTTCCACCAGGGGGAGAGTGTAGCCTTGAGATCCCGCAGCTCCTTGAGACCCCCCTCCCCTTGAGCAGCTCGATCGCGGGTGCCGAAAGACCCGACGGCTGCTTCCAAGGGTGGGGGCTGGAGCAGGGAGCAGCGCGGCTTCCCCTGCCTGCGGCCGGTTGCTGGGGACGCGATCGGGCCGTTGCTAAGGCCGCGATCGCGTCTCTAAGGTCCCGGCGGGGGGGGGGGAAACAGGGCGCAGCCATTGGGATGCGGGTTGCGCATGCGCAGGGACGCGTAGGCGCAGGAAGAGCCCCAGAAACAGGGCAAAGTCGCGCGAGGCCGAGACAGCCCGGGAAAGCTTGCGCAAGCGCAGTGCAGGGTAGGAAAAGCCCGCGAACCCCTAGCCTACCAGGGAAGGCTCTGAGCTGGGACTACATATCCCATGAGCCTCTGTATGCCCCACGTGACACCAGGGAGCCAATAGGGCTTAGGAAGGCCAGGCAGGCAAAGAGATACATTGTTTGGGCTGCAGCACGTTTGTCAGTTGGAGCTGGGGAGCTGTGAGGGAAGGAAGGGTGCAGAGAGCATGTGCAGCCCCTGCATCGAGTAAGGTCCCCCACATCCCAAGTAAGGCCTCAACTCCCCACCAGGTTAGTGGGTAAGTGCAGAGGGACGGCCCAAGACAGGGACGCTGCCCTTAGTGCGTGTGTGTGTGCTGTCTTGTCAGGGTCACGGCTGGCAGGGCTGTGAGGCCTGACAAGAAGGCATAGTGCTAGTGTGCAGCAAGTTGCTGTACGCGTTACGAAGTTTGCCGTGCGTGGTGTAGTGTTAGTGTTAGGGTTCACTGAGTGTCAGGACTGGGATGAGTTAGGGGAGTGGGGCAGGTTATTACCCCGCAGGCCCTAGGAGTTTCCCCCAAGTCACCTCAGGTTGCGGTACATCAGGGACAGGCCCTAGGCTAGGGTTCCTGTCACGTTGGGGTTAGTTAGAAAGAGATAGGAATTATTGCGGCGGTTGCTGTTCCCGTGATTCGGTTGCTGCTGCCGTGATTGGTTGCTGTTCCCGTGAAGCGGTTGGACCCACGTTGGGGTCCTGGAGAATATCACCTGGAAAGGATCAGACGGATGCATCGCACGTCTGACCCTTTTAGAAGAGTGTTGCAGGCCCGAGCATCGGAGTGCTCGGAAGGTATTCAATATATATGTGCACCAACAGGCCTAACACATTAATTAGTGACTGCGCAGTCACCCACATTCTCTACTAGAGTGCGGGACATTGGGTGGGGATTCTCGGGACACTGGGTGGGATCACCTAGTGTTGGGAAGCGTCCTGCGCGACGCAGTAAGTGTCTCCTCTAGAGAGGGACACAGGTTATGATGTTATGATATGTTTTCTTGCATGTTCAGTAAAGTCCCTAGTTAATATATATATCTGTGTGAGTATCGATTATTGTGATTGTCCTGCGAGGAACCTCTCCCCCTATGGTGGGAGCCATCGCAGGTGGAGGCGCTGCATCGTTGGAAGTAAGTACCCCTAGTATAAATGCCCCAGGTTCCCCATGGCGGAAGCTCAGCCCTCCTGTGAGCCAACAGGTATAGCACCACACTGAGAAGTAGTCAGATACACCTACACACCCCAATCTCACTTAGGGGGGGGGGAAAGAGGGCTACACAAATATAGAGTTAATATATTCAAAATGGACGCTCTTTACCTGCTGATACTGTGGATGCATGTCACATAGGCAGGTGAGGCTTATTAACTGTGATTGTTTTTTTTGAATTGCACTGGGGTTTGGGGTATATATATGTATTGTGCACTGCATTCAATTGCATCACCTTGAGAAAGGTCCCACTGGGGGACCGAAACGTCGGTTTTTGTGTCTTCTATCAAATATAGATCATTTTTGATTTACTTACCTGCGTGCTGTCCCTTGATGTCGTGTTGCAACCAGTATCGTATGGTCTGTTATTGCTTTATGGGATAAGCACCAAAACTTATTTACTTGCATATGGTGTGCCGGCTGTACATTGGATTATATATATAATATATATATTATATATATTACAGCGTGCGACGGAGCGGCATCGTGGCACGCTGTGCAAGCGCCTGCAACTGCGGAAGTGTTTGCTGAGCCTCTCCACTGGCTCTGAACTGCCCTGCCACTGCAGTGGCTGTGGGGAGAAAACGGTGAAATCCTCATAGGAGAAACGAGGGACTGTAGGGGAGAATTCCCTGGAGGAGGCAGATCGCCGTTTGAGACGCGGTCCCATTGAGTGCCTGAACCTGCAGTGAAGCCAGGCTGCTGTTAAGGAACCCCCTTGAAAGCAGCGTCCTGCTAGATGAGGAGTGTATGAGGGATCTTATGCCCCAGAATCAACACAGAGGCTCCTGCAGAGAAAGCTGAGTACCAGATCTTCCTGTCTACAACCATGGAGTGGTAAACCAGTGTGATATACACTAAATGCATATGATTTTTCTATTTGATGTACGCAGATTTTATACCCCTTTAATATTGTAATACACTTATATTACTTGCTTCACTATTTGGCGTTGTGCGCTGTTTTCTTTTTGTTTCCATTTCTTAGAGTGTGTGGGGTGCTGAGCCACCCCCAATGTTTATAGCAGCAGACGCCCGTATCAACTACACGGTTATGATATAATTTATTATACAATCACTTATTCACTTGGTATTGTGGTTTATTTAGTCTATTCATGGTTAAGTCACTGCACTGTATTTATTTGTGAGTAGGAGTTAGATAGTAGCGCACAGTTTATTTTTGTTTTTTCACAGCAATCACAGTGACTGGGACTCCCCCTGCTAGATGTACTGACACTTATTACTTCACTGCCTGCACTAGTGTATGTGATGTTATTGATCGGGGTCTACACTGTCTACTGTATGCGGGGTCTGAAGAGGCGGTCATTTTGATGGTGTGGGTCCCTGATGATTTGATGACGTCAGTTGCGGCTTTGACAGCGGGATGAGAACCGGTGTAGCTTATTCCGGGAAGAAGCCCACCGACGGGTGAAACGCGTAGAGTGTCTGCAATAGACACCTAACACCTAACTCCTAACTCCTAACTGCTCGATGCAGCAACTATGGACTCTCTCTGACTTTTTACGAGCATACACTGGAACCTAACTACTGAGGACTGATCCCTTTCGCTATCTAGTGACAGCTGAGTATTATCTCCCCTGCTGTTTGGTATCATTGGTCCTCGTGGTCTTTGCACTTACTGCACCGACACACTTTATTCGAGCAAATACCCAGTATGTACCTGGCAGATACCTGGAATGCGCCGCTCCTCACCTCTGACAAGCCCCGTTGCGTTTGCCTTCCCAGCCTGGGTTCATGCCTGGCTGACGGGCGGCTGATCAGTTAAATGATAATGATTAGGATTTAATAGGCTGCAATGCTTCGCATGTCTACCAGATGGCATAAATTCATGAATTGTAATGCAGTATATATATATATACTGTGCAGTATTGCAGCCAGCGGGAATAAAATGCTTCAATCCCTGTCTGGAAAATAACCCAATGCACTCGGGCAGAAAACAGTCACAAACCTCAATACACCCGGGTATACCCGAATTCGTGGGACTAGCCAAGCTCGAATAAAGTGTGTCGCCAGTGTATGTGTATTTATGTTACTCTCCAGCATTGGCACCTTACAATTTCGTGTAATTATGTTCCTGTTTGCTCCTATACTAATACTATAGTCATTCCATGTTTTCATGCTGCCTGAGTATTAATTATTTATTTTTTGGATTTGCTGTTCAAGGTATGAGTTTGGTTATTTCTTTTTTTCTCCCCTGTGTTTTTCCCTTGGTTATAAGTTATATTTTTGCTTATATACACTTTGATGTATATATGGTTATTGATTGCATACTTTTCCTTATGCCTTTAGTTACACTTTATATTTTGTAGCAAGGTTTTTTTGTTTTAAGGGTTATATCTTTTACATTTTGTCCCATTTAGCTTTTGTGTCAATTCATATTATATTCTTTATTATTTAGACACATTTTAGTTTTTGGTTCAATTAATAGTATTTTAGAGAGTCACTGCCCATATATTCTTAGTTGTCATTAGCATGTTCATGTTTTTAAGTTAGTGTGTCTTGCTGTTGCATAAATAAATTCTTGTTCATTTTTCTACTTTGGCAGAGCATCCAGGTCTTTTTGCTATATTTTATTTACTTATTTTGGTGGTATATTTTAGAGTGCTATTTTAGGGGATTGTCTTTGTCCTTTTCTATTGTGATATATATATATATATATCAGTTGACACTCCTGTAGGCATTGTTAGGCTGCCGGGGCATATTCCATATAGATAATATATTCATACGTTACCGTTCCGAGGTCTGGTAATCAAGAGACAGCACTCTGTTAGAATTACTTCAAAAGGTGTATTAGTGAAAACAGTGATAAAAAAAACAAAAAAAAACGTTTCGGTCCTCCACAAACGGGACCTTTCTCAGGGGGATTCAAATGCTAGGCAAAACTCATGTACACCGCACATGATGACAGTCCATTACAAGTGCTCTACAGTGATAGTCTGGCTACCGGCTAGTAGTGCTTTTGGGGATCTTCTTCCCTGTAGCCCTGGGCTTCACTGTCACAGATGCTCACTGCAACCTGGACTGAACCGTGGAGCCGAGGTGGGGAATATATATATAACCACCACCCTAAACCACGGGGGTCCGGATTGAAGGGTCATGAACGTAGCTGGGTCAAGATAGGAGAGTGGAGAGGGTAGCGGGTACTTTCCAATGGTCCGGGAATGGAGACCGTAGAATGGTCGAGATCCGTAAGCCGAGTCCACGGAGTAGAGAGCGTATAAGTTCGTTAGCCAAGCCAAGGTTCAGGGGAACAAGAAGAGACAGGTCAGGTACAAGAAGGGTCACAACAGGTATTCGGAAACAATGTGGACAGGTACTCAGGCTGCAAGTGAGCACAGTGCATAGAAAAGGTCTATGCTCAGCAATGACTAAAGGGGGAATGAGACTAATATACAGAGGAGTACCAAACAGGGAGAGAATGGAGGAGGGCTCAGATATAGGTAGACCTGTGATAGGCTGAGGCAGGGTGAAGCTCAGGTGTAGCCCATCTGAGATTAGTCCAGGCAGTACTGCAGGTGCTGGTTCCTTTAAATGGTACATGTGCATGCCGCATGCTCACCCGGTACTGGAGCGTGGCGCCCCAAGGTGTGCGGGACCCGCCACGTGCTCCCGGAAGGCAGAGGCAGCTCGCCGATGGAGCGCGGGCTGACAGAGGAGCAGGGAATGCGGCCACGCGGGCCGCAATGATGGGACGCTGGCACCGGCAGGTAGGAAGGTGCGGGCATGGACCGTGCGGTCCTGACAGTACTCCCCCTCGAGGGGAGACCACCGGGCCACTCAAGCATGGCTTAGAGGGATACTTGCGGTGGAATTACCAAGTTTATCAGGGAGCATGTACTTGTTCTTGAATAATCCACTCCCGCTCCTCAGGGCCAAAGCCCTTCCAGTGTACCAGATATTGTAGTTTGTTTCTAGTTATTCTGGAGTTGATGATGGCCAGGACCTCAAACTCCTGTTGCCCTTCCACTAGGGTGGGTTGGGGTGGAATATTCGGGTAGGAAGTGTTTCAAGAGGGAGACATGAAATGCAGAAGGAATCTTCATGGTGGGAGGGAGTTTTAGCCGATAGACCACCAAGTTGATTTTCTCCAGAATGGAGAATGGTCCAATGAATCTGGTTTCTAGTTTGGGAGAGGGTACCTTTAGCCGAATATTCCTAATAGAGAGCCAGACTTTTGGCCAGGAATATTATTAGGGGTCTTGCGGCAGTGTCGATCGGCTTGCTTCCTATGGAGAAGGGTGGCCTGTTTTAGATTGTCTTGAATCTTCTCCCAGGATTGCCAAAGACGTCGAACCCTATTCTCCACTGCAGGAACCCCGGAGTTGGGGACCGGGGATGGGTAGGAGGCGGGATGGAATCCAGAATTGATGAAGAAGGTTGACTGTTGAGTGGACTCGTTGCGTGAATTATTGTGCGCAAAATCTGCCCAAGGGAAGAGTTCCGCCCAGTTGTCCTGTGTGTCAGAGACAAAGCACCGCATATATTGTTTGAGTGACTGGTTGGTCCACTCAGCCTGCCCGTTGGTCTGTGGGTGGTAGCCAGAGGAGAACTGTAGCTTGATACCTAATTTCCTGCATAAGACTGTCCAGAATTTAGGCACAAATTGTGACCCCCGATCCGACACTATGGTTTGGGGTGTCCCGTGAAGCCTAAAGATCTCCTTGATGAAGGTCTCGGATAATCTGGTGGCACATGGTAGTCCTTGGATGGGAACGAAATGTGTCTGTTTTGAGAAGCGATTTACCACTACTAAGATTGTATCCATACCCTTGGATTTGGGCAAATCGACTATAAAGTCCATCGAGAGATGGTTCCACGGGCGATCAGGGATGGGAAGAGGCAGTTGGAGGCCAGGTGGTTTATTGTGGGGTGTATTGTTCTGGGCGCAGGTAGCGCAAGAAGATACAAAGCTCCTGATGTCTTTGTGCATGCCAGGTTACCCAAGTGATTCAGAACGGCGCTAAAAACACAGTGCTAAAATATAAAGTGAGTGTGAAAAACATAGAATTCAGTGTAAGGTGAAATAACAAAATTCTCAACCTTCAGAGGGAAATGTACAGATTCCCTATAGCAATTGTACACATCCAGGGTATGAAGAGAGCAATAGGTCAGGAACACCCCAAAAACCAAGCAAAATATAATGGTGCAATAAAGTCACACAAGGAATGTAGAAACAAGTCTTGGCTTATGCGAATCACCTACTTACAAGAAGTATGTGAAAAACCAGCAAATAACGGGGAACAAGGCAGCAGGAACACTGGAGGGCTATCACTCGAGGTGGAACTCAGTAGAAAACACAACGGAGACAACCAATAGTGCAGACCAGTATATGGTTTATAGGAATAAGTAAAACTACAATATATGTACTCACAATGTGTACAAATTAAACAGACACATCAGAATAAAGCTTAACAGGAAAGGATGCACGTCAGAGAATAGGTTCTGGTTGATCCATGGATTTGTCCTCAGTTAAGAACTGGCGGGAGAGTGCATTGTGGCAATAGGGGGTTAATCAGGCCCTTAATAAAGGCATTATACCCGGCTTATTAACCCTAAATCGCGTTGGGACTGAAGGGGTTAACTGTATGTGCACCACACTGATATGTTTTCCCCTACACCATCTTTATTATTCCCAATTTTCAGCTCAATCTCATGCTGCAGTAATAGAACTCTATGTGAACTGTGCCAATTGGTTTTGCGACACAAGGGGGAGCTGCGAGCGCTAAACCAAGCGCTGATTGAAGAAGTGTAGCTATGTATGGGTGGCCGCTTTGAAGCATAGAGATCACTTCCTACGCCCTAGACCTCGCAACCGCAAGGTTAATTGATTTAATGTTGTGCGGTCTAGCTGAAGTGGTTTCTGTCAAAATGTATCCGTTACCTTGCTAGCTTCTTAACTTGAAAGGGGGAAAGTATATTGGCGTGGAAAGAACAGATGAGACAACGAGTATTCTAAAGCTTGCCTTAAACTAGCCCGGTTACATGCTGGGTGTAACCTGGCTAGTTTAAGGCAAGTTTAAGGCATTTCTGCATTGACTAATGACCCATCGGAATAACACAGCAGGGGTCCCTGGCAGTCCCATACATTTTGAATGGGACTGCAAGGGACCCCCGCTGTTAATCTGATGGGCCATTAGTCAATGCAGAAATGTATAAAACTTGCCTTAAACTAAACCCAGCATGTACCTGGGTCTTTTTGGCGATTACCACTGGTTTGTGTTAGAATAACCGTCGGAACTTCAGTAGGTGAAATCGCAAAACCACATCATAGCCCGTTCAATTAAATAAGCTAACTCGCGATAGGAGTGAGCTGGCACTCTAATTTTTGGAGTGCAGCCAGGAATAAAGTTTATAGTAGTGGTATAATCAGAACATACTTTATTAATAAACTGTATTATACTGATGATTTTAAATGTAAAGACGGGAGTTTTTTTCTGTCAGCCCAGGAATAAATCCTTTAACATGCAAGTATGTTAAGGATGAATGAACTGAGGGATTTCTCAACTCCGTACTTCAAAGGCACCCTGCAGAGTGGGTGCCTCAATGTCTATGAGAAGTCTGGAATTGAAAAGCCTCAGCAATCCTAGGTGTTAGGATGGCCGGGATATTGTAAGTGCCAGATACCGGTGTAAAGTATGGGTACTTCACACTTGGTGGCCAAGCCCCAGACTCAGTGTCGCCAAGTCAGGGGAGGTCCCGGTATGTTAAGAAGCCTAGGTATGAAGTAAGCGCCTGCTCCATGCAAACCGGGACGCAACTTCTGCCCTTTCTACAAACTACTGGCAAGTCAGGGATAGGTGGGAGAAATGTTCCCATAGGCGGGATTGGTTATGTATGGAAGGTATAGGACCTTCAACCCTATAAAAAGGCCTGCTGGCCTGTCCCTAGCAGATTCACCTGATTTAACAACGATTTGACCAAGTTCCAGCGTCAGCGGTTCCAGAGTGTGAAGAGTTAATAATACCGTAACCAAGGATAATCCCTCTCTTCTAAAAATCGTTAGAGCTAAGGGTTCCACGAATCATGTAAGGACTGATGAACTATACCTTTTGGCAGAAATATAGGGGTGGCAACTTGTGCCCCATGCCAGGAACTGCTACACTGATCATTTTGCGCACCCACTTGCATGCGTGCAGGGGTGCCCAGAGACTTTGTTTTGTTCCAAGGACAATTGATTTCGTTCCCCCATCCCAGTAAGTATTTTATTAAGTGTATATTGTGAAGATGTGTGTCTGTCTGAAAAGAAATAAATTACAATTTATTTTACTCAACTTGTGTGCTCAGTGCAGAATCTCTGTATTAATTTGTGCATAAGTCTTGGTCTCCCGTGACAGGATTCCGCCTTGGTGTTCTTGGAACCCGGGATGTACACTGCCGACACAGTTTATCCGAGTGCGGCTCATTCCGCAAGCCGGGAAATGTCCCGGCTTGCGAGCCGCACTCCCTCAGCGTGCCGCGCATCACCGATGCGCGGTCACGCATCATCGGGTGCCAGCGCCCCCTGCACGCGCGTCCAGGGCTCCCCGAGGGAGGCAGGGGGTTCCGGGGGACCCGGCGGCAGGGGGTTCCGGGGGACCCGGCGGACCCGGCAGCGGTAGGGAGAGCGCCCCGATCGGAGGGCGCTCTTCCGCTGCTTCGGCGCGCGCCCGTCACCCTCCGGCGCGCGCCAGGATACTGCTGCGGCCAAGAACGGGCAAATGCTCGAATAAACTTGGCCGCAGCAGTAGGAAATCACGAAGTTAAAGCGGGTGAAGAACAGAGCCCAACGTGCCTGGCGAGATCCTAGGCGGCGAGCCCTTTCAATATAAAGAAGATTTTTAAGGTCCGTCAAGATGGTGATAGGGGTTGTTGTGCCCTCCAGAAAGTGCCTCCATTCATCCAAGGCCATTTTGATAGTGAGGAGTTCACGATTTCCCATATCGTAATTCCTCTCTGCGGCTGATTTAAAAAACAAATGCACACAGGTGATGTCTTGACTGAGGTTCCTTTCTCTGGGAGAGTATCGCGCTTGCTCTGACATCAGAGGCGTCCACCTCGAGTGTAAAGGGTAGTGCAGGGTTCGGGTGCATTAGTATAGGTGCGGGAATGAAGGCCTTCTTCAGTCTAACAAAGGCTTCAATGTCTTCGGTAGGCCAGTGAGTCGGATCAGCTCCCTTTTTGGTTAGTGCTGTGATAGGTGCGACTACTGCGGAGAAACCCTGGATGAACCTCTGGTAGTAATTAGCAAAACCCAGGAACCTCTGAACTGCCTTGAGGGACAGTGGTCGAGGCCATTCAATGATTGCCTTGACTTTATCCGGGTCCATCGTCAAGCCAGTACTGGATATGATGTACCCCAGGAACGTGGTGGAGGACTGATGGAATTGGCACTTCTCTAGTTTGGCGAAGAGATGATTAGTGCGTAGTCTCTGGAGGACCTGTCTCACGTGTTTGGGAAGATCAGGATGTTGTCTAAGTATACGACTACGTATTGGTCGAGTAGATCCCTGAAGATCTCGTTCACAAATTCTTGGAACACGGCCGGTGCGTTGCACAGGCAGAAGGGCATCACCAAATATTCATAGTGCCCGTCACGAGTGTTGAACGCAGTCTTCCACTCGTCTCCGTGTCGGATCCTCACCAGGTTGTATGCCCCTCTCAGGTCCAGTTTCGTGAAGATTGTGGCTCCTTGGA
Source organism: Ascaphus truei (assembly GCF_040206685.1). Lineage (NCBI taxonomy): Eukaryota > Metazoa > Chordata > Amphibia > Anura > Ascaphidae > Ascaphus > Ascaphus truei. Next base: position 188,049,519 of record NC_134486.1, on the reverse strand, counting down.
GTCTGTAGAATAATTCTGAGATCAGAGGGAGAGGGTAACGGTTCTTAACTGTTATTAACTGCAGATTCCCCTTGCATTGGCAAGGTAGCATTGGCATCTTAAGAGTGATGCATTTAAAGTGATCATTTTAAGTGATAAATATAGTTAGACTATAGTTAATTACTTACTTTCTTCATGCAAGACCAATAACCTCAGCTGATGTGACATGGATCTAATTGCATTCTCTTCACAGGTATGTCCCTTGATGTGCAAGTCCTGTTTAAAAGATTTACTGAGTGGCCTTAAGCAGTGAATATTTTGGTATGTCCCTTGATGTGCAAGTCCTGTTTAAAAGATTTACTCAGTGGCCTTAAGCAGTGAATATTTTGCTATGTCCCTTGATGTGCAAGTCCTGTTTAAAAGATTTACTCAGTGGCCTTAAGCAGTGAATATTTTGCTATGTCCCTTGATGTGCAAGTCCTGTTTAAAAGATTTACTCAGTGGCCTTAAGCAGTGAATATTTTGCTATGTCCCTTGATGTGCAAGTCCTGTTTAAAAGATTTACTCAGTGGCCTTAAGCAGTGAATATTGTGTTATGTTTGAATATCAAAAGGTGTTTTTTTTCCCCCTCTTAACTCTGTGCTGTTAAATGACCAACTGGAACAAGCTGATTTATTGGGGCGGGGGGAGGGTCATGTGACTGCTTTAGATGTATAAAACACATATTCCCCTTGCATTGGCAAGGTAGCATTGGCATCTTAAGAGTGATGCATTTAAAGTGACCATTTTAAGTGATAAATATAGTTAGACTATAGTTAATTACTTACTTTCTTCATGCAAGACCAATAACCTCAGCTGATGTGACATGGATCTAATTGCATTCTCTTCACAGGTATGTCCCTTGATGTGCAAGTCCTGTTTAAAAGATTTACTCAGTGGCCTTAAGCAGTGAATATTTTGGTATGTCCCTTGATGTGCAAGTCCTGTTTAAAAGATTTACTCAGTGGCCTTAAGCAGTGAATATTGTGGTATGTTTGAATATCAAAAAGGTGTTGTTTTTTTTTTTTTCCCTCTTAACTCTGTGCTGTTAATTGACCAACTGGAAGAAGCTGATTTATTGGGGCGGGGGGAGGGTCATGTGACTGCTTTAGATGTATAAAACACATATTCCCCTTGCATTGGCAAGGTAGCATTGACATCTGAAGAGTGATGCATTTAAAGTGACCATTTTAAGTGATAAATATAGTTAGACTATAGTTTGACTAGAGGTGACTGGGGACTGCATCTTTCTGCAAACTTTTTTACTCACGACAACAAACGGTAAGCTATTCAGATCACACTATTATCCCATTCTTGTTAACCTGCATATTTTAACCCCCCACCCCTTTACAACTTCTTCCACTGCAGCCTCTCCCAAAACTGACCGCACAAAACACTGAAACCCTGAAATGACTACAGCTAAACATTTGACAAGGAACAGGCACACCCCTGCTGTTTAGTCTGCACACACTCACTTTGTTCACAACAGCTCCTTGCAGCACTGCCTACCTCTGGCAAAATGAACCTGCTCTGTATCTTAACATTTTTCTTTCTCCTGGCCTCATGGAGATGTTACTCTCTCTATACACTACAAACTCCTCCATCCTGGCCCACACCCAACATCACCATACACCATGGACTACTCAAAAGCCTTGCACTATCTACTGAATGTTGGTGGAGAACTCTAAAAAGCAGCACACCAACCACTACTCACTCTAATGGCAAACACCACAAATTTACAACGTCCAAACAACTACCCAAATTCCTACTCGTACTGTTACTCTCCTTAGCAGGTGATATTGAACCTAACCCAGGTCCTCCCATTTCAGCTCTGTCCCATGTCCCTGAGAATTCCACCTTTAAATTCCAAAAAGGCCTATCTGTCGCCCACATAAATATCCGGAGCCTGCTGCCCAAACTGGACGAACTAAGGGCATGGTGCCTTATGCATAAACTCAAAGCCATCATTCTTACAGAAACATGGCTATCCCCCTAAAACCCCTGATTCAAATATCGCCATTCAGCGATACTCCATTTTTAGGAGAGATAGGTCAAAGAGAGGAGGAGGGGTGTTATTTTATATTGCAGACACATTACAATTCACACTGTTAAATTGCCCAACAAGCCCACCCTCTTTTGAAATTCTAGTTGGCAAAATCTGCCTCCCCTTTCTAAGCCCATCTTGCTTGCTGGCATCTACCGCCCCCCTAAAGCCCCTCTACAATCCCTGACTGATATCACCCAGTTTCTTGGCTCCATTTCCTCTCTGAATGAGAAGAGTGAGCTGCTAGTTCTTGGGGATTTCAACTTCAATTGGCTTGACCCTAAAAACCACAAAATCCAGATACAACTCAAGTCATTTAACCTATCGCAACTCATTTCCCAACCCACATGGATAAACCTGAAATCGCATAATCATTCCTTGCTAGACTGGATTCTCTCCTCAAACCCCAGCAGAATCCAATCCTCTGGCATCCTTCCTGATATTTTCAGTGACCATGCAATAGTGTACTGTGTAAGGAAAATTAAACCGCCCCATTCAAGCCCTAAAGTTCTCCTCACTAGAACATTTAAAAACTTTAACCCACAACAGTTTCTGGTTGATCTTACCAACTGCCCATGGCACAGAATCGATTTAATTCCTGTCCCTGATTCTGCGCTCGACTATTTCCAATCTGAGTTCTTAAAACTCTGCGATACCCATGCTCCACTACGCAAAATAAGGGTAGGCGGGGGCCACCTTCCATGGGTTACACCTGACCTTATAGCAATCTACCAGTTCAGGGATGCCTTGTGGAAAAGCTACAAAGTAACTGGCACTACCAAGGATCTCAATCACTACAGATGCATGCGGAACATGTGCACAAGGCAAACAAGGCATGCAAAAGCACAATATTACTCTGACAATCTCCACCAGAATACATCAAACCCAGCTAACTTCTGGAAGGTTATCAACAATATATTCCAGCCTCCTAACCATCAACAACCAAGTAATATCACTAAGGGGGATATTACTCTGACAAACCCCACTGACACTGCAAATGCATTCAATGATTACTTTGTGGGGTGTGCCACTAACTTATTAGCGAAACGCAGCCCAAACCACAAACCTGAATCTCATCCTGGGAGTAACCCTATAGTCCCACCCCCTCCCAACACTGCCCACAATTTTCAATTTGGCCCAGTATCTGAAGAGGAGATTATACAAGCGCTCCTCAAACTAAAACTAAGCAGCCAATGTGGACCCGACTTACTACAATCTAGGTTCCTACGACTTGGTGCCCCAGCCATTACCAAACCAATTGCGTCCATAGTCAACTCTATCCTGTCTGCAGGCCATATCCCTAAGACCTGGAAAACTGCCAGAGTTGTCCCAATCTTCAAAAGTGGGGACAAAAACACTGTCTCAAACTACAGGCCAATCTCACTTCTCCCAATTCTATCCAAAGTCATGGAAAAATGTGTCCACTCCCAATTAAGCGATTTCTATACCAAGACAAATTTCCCTAGCCAATTCCAATCTGGGTTTCGTCCCAAACGCTCCACCGTAACTACTCTGCTAAAAGTTTGCAATGAAATCCAGTGTGGAATGGAACGGGGACAACTCACTGGTGCAGTATTCCTAGATTTTGCAAAGGCTTTTGACACAGTTGATCATGCTATCCTGCTTAACAAACTCCAGAGCTCTGGAATAGGGAAGCATGCTTTAAGCTGGTTTCAGTCCTACCTATCAGGAAGATCCCAACATGTGTCCATCTCAGGCTCTAGCTCTGTTCTGGGCCCCCTTCTCTTCTCAGTGTTCATTAATGATCTTCCCACAGCTTGTAAGGAGGCCTCAATACACATGTATGCAGATGACACAATCCTATATGCACACAGCCATAGCCTCTCTGACCTTCAACACATACTTCAGTCTGACTTTTTGAGACTCGAAAACTGGATTTCCCAAAACAAACTGTTTTTAAACACTGACAAGACTGTAACAATGGTATTTGGGACCAAGACTAAATTTGTAAAGCTCCCAGTGACTGAGCTCCTGATTAGAACAAATGCTAACACAAACCTAACACCTGTCACTAGTTTTAAATACCTGGGCTTATGGTTTGACTCCCACTTAACATTCGGGATGCACATTGATACCCTGACAACCAAGACCTACTGTATGCCAAACTAGGCGTACTTTACAGGAACAAATCCTCCCTAAGTCTCCTGGTCAGAAAGCGTATCGCACAGCAGATGCTAATGCCAATTATTGACTATGGAGACATAGTACTGCTGCGGCAAAGTTTATTCGAGCATTTGCCCGTTCTTGGCCGCAGCAGTAGCCTGGCGCGCGCCCGAGGGTGACGGGCGCGCACCGAAGCAGCGGAAGAGCGCCCTCCGATCGGGGCGCTCTCCCTACCGCTGCCGGGTCCGCCGGGTCCCCCGGAACCCCCTGCCGCCGTCCCGCGATCGCGGGACACCAGGGCTCCCTCGGGGAGCCCTGGACGCGCGTGCAGGGGGCGCAGGCTCCCATAGGCCACTAGCAAGCCGGGAAATCTCCCGGCTTGCGGATCTGGCCGCACTGCAATTAAGTGTGTCGGCAGTGTATATGGCTCGGCACCTCAAACCCACCTTAGCAAACTTGACACCCTCTACAATTCAATTTGTCGTTTTGTTCTCCAATGCAACTACAACACACATCACTGCGAAATGCTCAAAGAACTAGATTGGTCAACACTAGAGTCAAGGCGCAAAGTTCACCTTTCCTGTCTTGCCTTTAAATTCTTCATGGGCAAGCTACCCAGCTACCTGAACAAGCTCCTCACCCCTACCACTTGCAGCACTTATCACCTGAGATCAGACTCCAAAAGACTGTTCATGGTCCCAAGGCTCAGCAAAGAATCCGGACGTTCCTCCTTCTCCTACCGTGCACCCCAAAACTGGAACAACCTACCAGAGACCCTCACATCCACCACCAGTTTAAGTTCTTTCAAATTTAAGGCTGTCTCACATTTTAACCTGGTCTGTAACTGTTTCATACGCTCATAATATATATTTTCTTTAACTGTGCACGCAATGTCTTGTATATAATGTATACCCTGTTCATTTATGTAACTATACTTGTAACCATGTATTATTTGTTTTACTCTGTGCCCAGGACATACTTGAAAACGAGAGGTAACTCTCAATGTATTACTTCCTGGTAAAAAATATTTTATAAATAAAAATAAATTAATTGTGTTGAGCCCCCGATAGTCTATACAGGGTCTGAGAGACCCATCCTTTTTTTTTTTTAACTTAGAAAAATCCTGCACCAGCGGGTGAGGAAGATTTTCAGATGAAGCCCCTGAGAAGGTTTTCTTGAATATATTGCCTCATGGCCTGAATCTCCGGTGCGGATAGAGGGTAGGAGCAATCACGGGGAATAGTGGCACCGGGCAAGAGGTCAATAGGGCAATCGTAGGAACGGTGGGGCGGTAGCTTTTCGGCTTGACCTTTGTCGAAGACATCCCGGAATTCGTGGTATATCTCTGGTAGAGAATCTCCAGGCTCTGGTAGTAGTAATCCGGCGAGGGCATCTCTCCTGGCACAGTACTCCAGCGGATAGGCAAAGTACCGGTCTTGTCCACTTCCGGGTTGTGTTGCTGGAGCCACGGTAGTCCTAGGATGATATATACCGACGGTGTGTGGATAACATCGAGTTGTATAGTCTCGGAAAGGCCACCAGGGGAGTGTAGGGACATAGGGATGGTTTGGAGGATAACAAAGGCCAGCTGGAGAGGATGATCGTCGATAGCCTCGAGACCCACTGGGCGATCTTTAGGGATTAATGGTATCTTGTTTCTCTCCGCAAATCCCTGGTCGATAAAATTGCCCCATGGCCCGGAGTCCAGGAAGGCGCGTGTGGTCGTCTTAAAGTTGTCCCCGGACAGGGTGACGGGAATGTGGATCCTGGTAGGAGATTTGGGAGAGGGATGTGACGTGGTTCCCAGTGTAGTTCCCCCGACCTTCACTTGGCGTTGGATTTTCCCGGCTTCATGGGGCAGGTGGCGACTAGGTGACCCTTGTTGCCGCAATCCATACAGAGTCCCGAGCGTTGTCATCACTGTCTCTCTTCGGTGGACAACCGGGTAAGTCCGAGTTACATGTGTTCCTCCACGGCTATGGCTGGGGAATTACCACTGGAGATTGGTGAAGGAAGACATGTAGGTGAACTTCGAAAGCGCTTACCTCTCTCCATCCTCCTTTCTTGTAGACGCTGGTCCATCCGAATACACAGGGCCACTAACTCCTCTAATCCCGAGGGACGTTCCAACGATGCCAGCTCGTCCTTGAGATTTTTGGACAGCCCTTGCCAGAACACTGCCGACAATGCTTCATCATTCCACCCGGTCTCGGTGGCTATCGTGCGGAATTCGAGAGCATAATGTCCCACCGTGCGGTTCCCATGGGATATATTGAGGAGAGGAGAAGCCGCTTTTTCCTTCCTTCCTGGAGTGTCAAAGACTCTTCGGAACTCTGCAGTGAATCAGTCAATGTCAGACGTGAGATCGGGTCTTTGCTCCCAAATCGGTGAAGTCCAGGCCAGAGCATCGTACATCAGGAGGGAGATTATGTACGCCACCATAGAGCGCGGAGAAGGAAAGTGTGCAGGCAGTAATTCAAACTGTATGGAGGACTGATAAAGAAAACCCCACCATGCCAAGGGGTCATCTCCATAACGGTTAGGGGTTGGAAGGCATGGTGCTGGGCTCAGGAAGAGCGAAGCAGGGATATGTGCCGGTACAGCAGGCTGAGGTACAGCAGGTTGGAGGGTGGTGACCCGGGCATCTATATCCCCTTGTGAACATTGGAAACCCTCCATGCGTTGATTATTCTGATTCAAACACCCTTCCACCTACACTGGCGACACACTTTATTCGAGCTCGGCTAGTCCCACGAATTCGGGTATACTCGGGTGTATTGAGGTTTGTGACTGTTTTCTGCCCGAGTGCATTGCGTTATTTTCCAGGCAGGGATTGAAGCATTTTATTCCCGCTGGCTGCAATACTGCACAGTATATATATATATACTGCATTACAATTCATGAATTTATGCCATCTGGTAGACACGCGAAGCATTGCATCCTAATCATTATCATTTAACAGATCAGCCGCCTGTCAGCCAGGCATGAACCATGGCTAGGAAGGCAAATGCAACGGGGCTTGTCAGAGGTGAGGAGCGGCACATTCCAGGTATCTGCCAGGTACATACTGGGTATTTGCTCGAATAAAGTGTGTCGCAGCAGTATTTAAACATTGTCTCAATTCTTTGCAATTGTTGGGCCACCTCAACGGGGTCCAGGTGCGTTGAGCTGAGCATTATATCACGGATGCTCACTGCAACCTGGACTGAACTGCGGGGCCGAGGTGGAGAATATATATATATAACTACCACCCTAAGCCACGCGGGTGGGTCCGGATTGCAGGCTCGTGAACGTAGCCGAGTCAGGATAGGAGAGTGGAGAGGGCAGCAGTAACTTGCCTATGGTCCGGGATTGGAGAGCGTAGAATGATCGAGATCCGTAAGCCGTATTCGAGGATTGAGAGCAGAGTAGTGGATATCCGTAAGCCAAGTCCGCGGAGTAGAGAGCATAGAAGTCCATTAGCCAAGCCAAGGTTCAGGTGAACAAGAAGAGACAGGTCAGGTACAAGCAGGGTCACAACAGGTATTCGGAAACATGGACAGGTACTCAGGCTGCAAGTGAGCACGGTGCATAGAAAGGTCTATGCTGAGCAACGATCAAAGGGTGAATGAGACTAATATACAGAGGAGTACCAATCAGGGAGAGAAGGGAGGAGGGCTTAGACATAGGTAGACCTGTGATAGGCTGAGGCAGGGTGAAGCTCAGGTGCAGCCCATCTAAGATTCGTCCAGGCAGTACTGCTGGTGATGGTTCCTTAAATGGTACATGTGCGTGCCGCGTGCGCGCCCGGGGCTGAAACGTGGAGCCCCGAGGTGTGCGCGAGGACGGGACCCGCCGCGCACTCGCGGAAGACGGAGACAGCGCGCCAATGGAGCACGGGCCGACGGAGGAGCGGGGAATGCGGCCGCATGGGCTGCCATGATGGGATGCTGGCACCGGCAGGTAGGAAGGTGCGGGCACGGACCGTGCGATCCTGACAGTCACCGCCTCTTGGCATGCCAGTATCGCAGACCCTCTCCAGAAATTTCTGAACTCTGTTACCAATGTACTTCCTTTAGGCATCCTACGATCACTCGCCTCTGGGGACTAGAACAGCTACAGCCCTGATGCCAGCTCAATGCACCTGTTTAGGCTAGTCTTAGGTCGTGCTTTGCGAGGTTCAGGGGCCTCCTGACTACACCTAGACTCCCTCTTTCTTTAACACTTGCTCTGGTAGCATACATCCTAATCTTCCAGTTCTGCTTCTCTGAAAGCCTGTCTTGATTCATCTCAGCAGCGCCTCCAAATAAAGCACTTGTACCCCCCTCCCCTAAATTAGATCGGGGTGGGTATGCTGTATACCTGTTGGCAAACAGGAGGGCTGAGTGCTCTGCGATATTGTGGGGAGAAACAGGACAGGATCACAGGTTACCTTTGTTCTTGATTGGTGCAGCGCCTCAATTCAGAATGGATCCTCTGTGATGGCAGGGGATGGCCATTACTGCCACCCCTTCTTCTTTGGTAGACAGTGACTCACACATATTTCTATTTTCTTGTCATTATTGTATGCAGATCTTAGCACAGAGTGAGCACGTGACACTGATATTATAGGCGCAAATACCAAAAACGTGAATATTAAAAATAACAATAATAACTATTAAAATGTTTTTTTGTATATATATATATATATATATATATATATATATATATATATATATATATATTAGAAAAAAAGAGAAAGGAAATAAAATAATAAATAATGAAAATGTCTAAGTTGTGAAAAAATTATCTGTTCAAAAAACAATTGTCCAGATAAATAAAAGAAATAAAATGTCCTGTGTCTGCAATAACATAAAAAACCTTATAGGAAAATAGTGGTCCAGGCTGCTTCTTCCTTGGGGTCAACAACCTCCCAGCAGATACCTATTAGAGAAAAAGAGAAAGGAAAAGCGCCCGATCCATGTGTAAAATCCAATAATAAAGGTTTAATTGACACGGACAAAGACAAATGCACACTCACACTTTGCCAGTAAAATAAAAGCGTTGTATGGGACAGGCCCATGCGCCAAGATGTGTCAGACTGTGGCAAGTTCCTTCCGTTCCGTCTCGCTGTATGAACTGCAAGGCTTCACTGCTGCTGGTGTCACCATCTCAGCGTCTCTACGGCAACCCGAATGAGCAGCCTGCAGTTCTTGTTCAGCACGGCTCGTCTTAGACAGGATTCAGGGAACTTCCTTGCTGGTGTCTGGTTTTTGCCGTCTGAACTGCTCCACCACCGTAGTTCATTGACCACGTGACCCTACGTGTTTCTTCCGACTCGGCGGATGGACTACCCTTGTAATGGCTTACTTTTTATAATGGCGATGATTCTCCAGGAAGCGCAAGGATATGTGAAAGTAAAAGAATATATTGATAGTGCAATATTGTATGTGATAAGTATGAATAAGGCTGTTCTATTATAAATGTACTCACAAGCGTGAGGAGATTAAGGACACATAAAGGTATCTTTGAGTGATATGGATGTCACACAGCGGTCAGGAGTTCAGTTTCAGCCCCCATTTAGACTCCAAAAGACCTTAAATAAGAAGACTGGACATAGTGCAGACTGTATACAAAGGATTTTAAAAGGTAAGTTAACTTTTTATAATGCCTCAGTCCAATTGAAAAATTACAAACCCAAGTGTTTTTAATAATTGATTTAGGTCATCTGTGCTGGATGATGATATATAATGGTAATTGATTGACAATATGCATATTACTAAAACAGAAATCAACAATTAGAGGTGAAATTAATGAACTATATCATATTTCATGAATAGCTATAAGGAAGAATTAACTATATAAAAGACAACATATATAAAATGTAACCTTGATATATTAAACATTATTAAACATTGTTAGACATTAAAACACAACCCATGTAACTGATGCTACTAATCTCATATATCAATCTGTTTGAAAACAAACGATTTAATTATAATTGATCTGCACATACATTTATATAAACATGTCTACATATCTGTCTATCAATGAATCTTCTTCATAACAACAATAGGATTGCTAAGGACAATATATATATATATATATATATATATATATATATATATATATATATATATATATATATATATATATATATATATACACAACTGTATGCTCATCTGCATGTCTTAGGCAGGTCTGCAACCCCGCCTTTCCCAATTATCACCCAGCATACAGCACTTCCACTGCAGCAAGGGATTCTGGGAAATGACATGCAAATGAGCACACAGTGTCACTTTTTGCCTCAAAAACCATTTTTAACATGGTTCACTATAGGTTTAAGCTTGCTGCATGGTCACAGCTTTGAGCACAGCCAGGGTTAAGGTGCACACCCAGAAAACCACCCACAGACAGCTGTTTCGACCTTAATGGGTCTCATCAGTGTGGGGTTGATTTTAACTGGGTATGCAAAGAGGCTATGGGATAGGCTATACCATAATACTGAGTTAAGTAATGGTGAGTAAAAAAAAGTGACAAAAACCCTCCACAGGAAAGCAAATATGCAAATACAACTGTATGCTCATCTGCATGTCTTAGGCAGGTCTGGTATTTACCAGCAGCATACTTAACTCAGTATTATATATATATATATATATATATATATATAATCAAAAAATAAATAGATGATACCGTTCTGTGGCTAACGAAATGCTTTTATTTGTGTGAGCTTTCGAGATACACTGATCTCTTCTTCCGGCGATGTTACAATGAATGAAGCAAGGATAACTTAAAAACAGTGTCTCTTGGAATGTTATCTGTGCTTGTCCTTCCCCCGGTGTGGATGTGTTTTATGGCTAGAGGTGTCAAAGGGTAACTGATGGTGTGGGTGGGTGTGGAAATGTGAGAGTTTGTAGCACAACTAAAAGTGTGTGTGGTTGTGCTACAAACTCTCACATTTCCACACCCACCCACACCATTTATATCCCTCTCACTCCACACACACCTTGTGTAGAGCACTGTTTATACTGTGGGCTCTCCATTCATTTTTATTCACACTGATACACATACACACTCTTTCTTCACTTGCTTTCAGTTACCCTTTGACACCTCTAGCCATAAAACACATCCACACCGGGGGAAGGACAAGCACAGATAACATTCCAAGAGACACTGTTTTTAAGTTATCCTTGCTTCATTCATTGTAACATCGCCGGAAGAAGAGATCAGTGTATCTCGAAAGCTCGCACAAATAAAAGCATTTCGTTAGCCACAGAACGGTATCATCTATTTATTTTTTGATTATTGAAGCTCGGCTAACACGGTACTGATACCTCTACATATACATATATATATATATATATATATATATATATATATATTTATATATATATATAAACCATAATACTGAGTTAAGTTATGGTGAGTAAAAAAGTGACAAAAACCCTCCACAGGAAAGCAAATATGCAAATATAACTGTATGCTCATCTGCATGTCTTAGGCAGGTCTGCAACCCCGCCTTTCCCCATTATCACCCAGCATACAGCACTTCCACTGCAGCAAGGGATTCTGGGAAATGACATGCAAATGAGCACACAGTGTCACTTTTTGCCTCAATAACCATTTTTAACATGGTTCCCTATAGGCTTAAGCTTGCTGCATGGTCACAGCTTTGAGCACAGCCAGGGTTAAGGTGCATACCCAGAAAACCACCCACAGACAGCTGTTTCGACCTTGATGGGTCTCATCAGTGTGGGGTTACTGTGTGGGGCCATCTACTTACTTAAAAATAGATAAAAATGGGCCTCAAAAGGTTTCTTTACTCTCCTCACGGTTGGCTCCAACTGATTCCTGCTACTGGTAACACGATCCTTACTTCCAGCATCAGCAACACCATACACCGAATGGGAACAGAAAAGGGCACCAATAGTGTAATACTATAATCATTTATTGCTAAAAATAACAGGCTTAAAAACATGCACTCACATGCTGTAATGCCCTATGCGTGTCCTACAACGTGCCGTCCGCTTACATGGGAGGATGCCGAGGGATTGCAGGAGGAGGCTGGAGTCGGCGTAGATCCCCGTTTCGTGGCCGCGATTCGGAGCGCCTGGTCCCTCCTCCGATGACGTTCCCCGCCAATCAACCTCTTCTCCTCACACAGGGTCTGCACGTAGCGGCATGTCCTGCAAGCTCCACCCTACGCGCGTTTCGTGACTCTGACGTCACTTCTTCAGGGGTAATGGAGCTGTGGGGGCACTGGAGGTAATTTATACCTTTGTGCACAGCTGCCGAGGGGTTCCCATTGGATAAATGTCCTCATTGGGAACTCCTACTAATTGTCCACTTGTAAACTGATGACGGGCAATTTGTGTATAACAGGTTTAACCACTTCATGCCTGGACAGCAATAAGCACTAGATACATACGCTTTGGCATGCTGTGAAATATCTTAAAAAAGACAGTATTGAAACATCCTGATGCCAATACATCTAATAAAAATACATGAATAAAACTCTAATTGCATATAGAAATAGAAATAAAAAGTAATTAGCAACCTTGTGGCTTCTTATTTTAATTTGCAAGATAGCTGTTGCGCTAGCTCCCTGCCAATGTCAGCATAGAGGACCCAGAGGTGGAAAGAGAATACTTTAGATACAAAAATCAGATAACCTGGTTAGGTAATAATCAACATCAGCAGTGTACAGACCTAACTATCCCTCAGGAATGCTGCCAGGTCAAATTCAATGTTAAGTCCTCTCGGGGTCATGGTTTTGAGGGTATATATCCAGTAGCTTTCGTGTCTGGATATAAGATTTATTTTATCACCCCCCCTCCAATTCTGCTTGGGACATTCAATCCCTTTGCAGATTAACCCTTCCGGATTTTGTCCATGCTTATTAAATAAGAAGCCACAAGGTTGCTAATCACCCACTGCTCTGATTATTACACAGCTGTGTTTTACCTTTCAGGGATTACTGTACATGACTCCCGTGAATTGTGTAGTGGGTGTTCTGATTTGATTTGTTGGTTTAAGCTATTTCCTCCATATCCCAGCCCTAATCTGTAGTACTTAACCTCCCTTTGCTTGATACCCTCTTGGGTATAGACTCTCTTATTTGAGACGTTATGTCTATTTAGATTTGCGTGTTAGAATACGATTGCCATGTTTTAGGTACAGGGGATCTATGCCTGATTTTAAATATTCTATGCTTTCTTTTATATTTTTTGTTCTGTGACAGTTAAATAAATAAACTGTGTATTTTTGTATATTCACATGGTATACTAGAGTGCTATTATTTTGGGCTCCTTTCTTCTCTTTTTATATATTACCTGGCCTTTGTAGCACCACTGACTTACTATTAAGTATTTATTGCAGTCAGTATTTGGTTATCTTTATTTGTCTTGTGGATGCGGGGTCCGCTCTTTCTCTTAGCAAATATGTAGACATGTTTATATAAATGTGCAGATCAATTATAATTAAATCGTTTGTTTTCAAACAGATTGATATATGAGATTAGTAGCATCAGTTACATGGGTTGTGTTTTAATGTCTAACAATGTTTAGTAATGTTTAATATATCAAGGTTACATTTTATATATGTTGTCTTTTATATAGTTAATTCTTCCTCATACAGTAGCTATTCATGATATATGATATAGTTCATGAATTTCACCTCTAATTGTTGATATCTGTTTTAGTAATATGCATATTGTCAATCAATTACCATTATATATCATCATCCAGCACAGATGACCTAAATCAATTATTAAAAACACTTGGGTTTGTAATTTTTCAATTGGACTGAGGCATTATAAAAAGTAAGCCATTACAAGGGTAGTCCATCCCCTGATGAAATCCGCCGAGTCGGAAGAAACGCGTAGGGTCACGTGGTTAATGAACTACGGTGGTGGAGCAGATCAGACGCCAAAAACCAGACACCAGCAAGGAAGTTCCCTGAATCCTGTCTAAGACAAGCCATGTTGAACAGGAACTACAGGCTGCTCATTCGGGTTGCCGGGGAGAGACGCTGAGACGGTGACACCAGCAGCAGTGAAGCCTTGCAGTTCATACAGCGAGACGGAACAGAAGGAACTTGCCACAGTCTGACACATCTTGGCGCATAGGCCCATACAACGCTTTAATTTTACTGGCAAAGTGCGAGTGTGCATTTGTCTTTGTTCATGTCAATTAAACCTTTATTATTGGATTTTACACATGGATCGGGCACTTTTCCTTTCTCTTTAATAGGAATCTGCTGGGAGGTGTTACGCCGATGCTCGCCACAAACTGGGACCGGACCGCGGGGCTGAGGTGGGGTTACATTATCACCGACCTTAGTCCGCGCAGACTGATCCGGAGTGCGCAGTTCGTAGTCGTACATCGCAGGGTCAGGATTGGAGAAGGCAGCAGCGTCGTTATTGAGGCCAAAGTCGGGGTAGGAGAAAACAGGACAATCGATGGCCGAAGCAGGGTCAGGATAGAAGACATCCGGGTGGTCGTAGTCGTAGCAAGGAATCGGCAACAAGCAGACAGGAGATCCCCGCTTCAGCTTAGGAGCGTGAGCGCGGGAGTGGCTTCTGCGCGAGGAGCGGCCTCGACCCATGACGCCGATCTCAGCAGGAGACAGCAGGCTGGCCGAAGTTCACCGCAGGGCAGCGTCGGGGAGAACCAACGCTTCAGCGCAGAAGTCCAAGGCAGGCCACTGCAAGGGGATAGCAGCAGGCCGCAGCAAAGGAAGGGTAGCCACTGCTAGGAGGGAATGCAGCAGGTACCGGTGCTGGCAACACGCTTCAGCACAGGAGAATAAACAGGCCTCTGGATACTCAGGAACTTGGAAGATAAGAACGCTAGGAGAGAGGCCTGGGGCGGTTTGTGGCAGAGACAGTAACGTCCAGGTAGGAGATTATGCTCGGCACTGTTTCAGTGCCAACGCCCAGGATATAAAGGGCGGAGATCCAATCACAGGAGGAGGGTGTGTGAGTATTCCTCCAATGATGTAGCACAGGGCAGACGCTGCAATGAGAAGCAGCACATGTGCCATAGATTGCCAGAGAAAAATTTTGCAACTGCAGAAGTCTGCAAAAGTTATAATCAAAGCCAGGAGTGGATTCCTTACAGTACCCCCCCCTTCAGGTGAGAACTCCGGACGAACAGGGTCCATCACAGATTTGGGGGACATGGAGTTGCTTCTAAACCTCCTTAGGCGAGAGGTGGCGTTGAAAACCCACGATTTGTTGGGATTCCTTACAGTACCCCCACCACTGGGTGAGAAGCCTGAGTGGACAGGACCGTTCATACAGTAGGTCTGGGAGACATCGAGTTGTTCCTGAAGTGTCTCAGGCGAGATTTAGGTCCAAAATCCAGGTGTACAGTGGCGAGTGCCGCAAAGGACAATGGTGGCACTGCGGTTTTTGTTACATGGGCAATGGGACCAGGGGACTCTGGAATAGGGACATCAGAAGGCCCGCAGCCAGGTATCCAGTGCATAGTAATAATCCAAGAATACGGGACACAGGACACTGATTGTTGGACAAAAATGACATTGGGGAATTCGGGGCAGACAATGGCCTTGGTGGAATCATCATGTAAGAAGTTGCGAGAGTCTTTAGCTCCCAAGGAATTCAGGGTGGTGGTTAGCGAGGGTATAGGGCGGGCGGGTTCACTGCAAGATATAGGAGCAGTAGTCTTGATACGAACCAGGCTTGTAATCCCAAGCAATTCGAGAGAGCTGGTAGTAGTGTTTACGTAATTGTTGGTTGTGGTACATGCAGTTGCAGGATCCGCCTCCTCTGGCCTCTGAAATTTGGGGGGAATCAAATCCAAAGTTATGGTCTTGGCGAAGGGCATAGTAAGCATCACGGAGACAGTAGGGGACAGCACGTCCAAACCCATAGTGGGACCATCAAGAACAGGGATGGACGCCTCAGGCAAAGCAACGAGGTCCAGCATGAGTGTCCTAGTCCTAGAGAATGAAGACATGCAATCCAGAAAGGGCACTTCAGACACCGCACAGAAACCCGCGAGTAAAGACTCTGTTTGAAAGGTGAGAAAACAGATCTTATCCGAGAAAGCAGGAAGTCGGGTAAACGGTGTAACAGGCTTAGGAATAGAAGTCTTGGGGTTAATGCTGGGTACCTCCAACACAGAGAAGGAAAACAGTGAACTAGAACTTGGCTTGGGGGTGGAGGTCCCAGGTACCCAGGTCTCGTATGATACTGTGGGAGAAGCAATGCGAAATATTACTGTTTTAAACATAGGGTTCTTAACATCGGTAGCTCCAGGCACCTTCCTGAGAGGTAACCCTAGTTTAGCGACAGGACAGTCAAAAGTAAGTACCCCAAGTATTGTGGGAGACACAGAGAAATACAAGTCCATCTTAAAGACGGGGTCCTTTAAAAAAAGGGACACAGCAGGTATTACTGAAAGTTCCAACTGCGATACCCCAGCGTTCGTGGTAGTAGACATACAGTCAGTAGTGGATACCCCGAATACTGTGGGCGAATTAGCGTGAAACAGTATTATTAAAGGTGTGGGCATCCCAGACTTAAAGTCATCTTTAATCATCCCGGAGGCTGTGGCATGATCCGTGAAAGAAGCTGGGGTAGACTCTCCAATAGAAACAAGGGTCATCTTGCTAGTCACTGAAGTGGGTGATTGAGAACCAGCAGGAACTGAACTAGCTACTGTAATGAAATCAGATAGCATTGCGCTTGTTTCAGAATTGGATCCCTGAGAATCCCTAATGAGGGCATCAGACTCCATGGGAAACTCAGTGACAGGGGGTCTTGGAACCAATTAAAGGAATTGCAGGTATCACAGACTTAATAGTAGAAATACCTTGCAAGACAGACATTTTAGTAAAGGTGATAGGCATAACAGATAGGAAAAACAGAAGAAAGCTAGAGAAGGTTGCTTCTACAACAGAAGATTTGGAAGCGGCAGAGCTTAACTCAGCGGCTAACTTTAGCTACAGTGAGAAGGGACTGCAGGTTTACAATATCAGGGATAAGGGAAGTTTCAAACTTGAAAACCTGATCCTCCAAATAGGAGGGCCCTAACTTTAATTGTACTAAGGGAGCAACAGCAGATACACTGATCACAGAAGGGGTCACTTGGAAAGGGACATAATATGTACTGTTCGCTTTAAACCCTAGGATTTGAGAAGAGGAGAACCCAGACAGTGCAAATGGGGCAACCACGACTGTGCTGGTCTCTGAAGTGGGTATTTGGGAAAGAGTGTCTGGGACATCAGAAACGACTACAGATTCCATGAAAAGGGGTCTATGCTCAGAAGCAGGGGTCTCAGCTCTCTGAGTGATAGACGGGGTCAGCAAAATACCTAGGAGTAGGGATTCTGCGAACAGGTTTAGAGAAACAAACGGCTCCAGAATACTCTTAACTGGAGCCAGTATTATTGCCGAAAGTTCAGGGGGCGTAGCCCCGAGAATTTGAGCTGAGTCAGGGGACATAAGGGGTTCATCCTCTGAGGCTAAGGAGGTGTCCCTGACTGACAGACTACAGGGATTTACCAAGGGAGGTTCATAGGGCTGACCTGTAGGGGTTAACATAGGAAAAACCTCAAGGGTTAAATTACTCTGTACCCGAGAATCAGGGAAATAGAAGCTAGTATCCGAGAGTGGGGTCATAGGGGGTTCTGCCTCTTGCCCTAGGGACCTAACATTAAACTGCGGAATATTAGGGTTAGCAGTAGGGACCTCACAGAGCAGACTAGCAGGGGTTAAAACAGAAAAAACCTCGGGAACAGAGCTTAGAATTTGTGGGTTAGAAAAAGAGGGCAAACAGGATTCATTCTCTGGTGATAGGGAAGACACACTGACCTGGGGAATGCAGGGATATACAGTGGGGGACTCATAGGCCTGACTAGCAGGGGTTAAGACCGGAATAACCTCAGGGACAGAACTTAGGAAGGTTAACTCAGGATTAGGGAGCGTAGCAGCTTCTTCCTTAGTGGGCAGCGATAGAGAGATGGTTTGGCCATTCTTAGGAGAGGGAGGTACCCCCACAGGTTTAGCAACAGGACTGGCAGCATAGGAGATCTGCCAAGCAGCAGCGTAGCTGCCAAGGAGGGGGTCCTGTTCTTTTATGCAAATGTCAAGTGTTAAGGAAAGTACATGGAGTATATCCTGATATTGATCCAACATGAGGAGGGCGCCCTGTTGTACTAGATGAATGTCCAGTGATGAGGCCAGGGCATAAAGTGCCTCTTGGGCGTCGAGCAGTTCCATAGGGTACACGTTATCCCAGGTTAAAGGGGAATCAGGGGAGCGTATACAATCGGCTAGAGACTGTTTTAAGTCCTGGATGCAGCAAGCCTTAAGAAAGAGATCACAACGGCATTGTCTTTGCAAAGGGGTTAAACCTTCATACGTATACAGGTCTTCAATCAAGGCTTTTATTTCACACAGATACTGGCCTTCATAGTGGGACTGGTACGCAGGCCGGGACATAACTTCAGTTGGAAAATTGCCTACCCCCGCCACGGCGCGGTCCGGTTTTTGTTGGCCGAGCATACTGTTACGCCGATGCTCGCCACAAACCGGGACCGGACCGCGGGGCTGAGGTGGGGTTACATTATCACCGACCTTAGTCCGCGCAGACTGATCCGGAGTGCGCAGTTTGTAGTCGTACATCGCAGGGTCAGGATTGGAGAAGGCAGCATAGTCGTTATTGAAGCCAAAGTCGGGGTAGGAGAAAACAGGACAATCGATGGCCGAAGCAGGGTCAGGATAGAAGACATCCGGGTGGTCGTAGTCGTAGCAAGGAATTGGCAACAAGCAGACAGGAGTTTCCCGCTTCAGCTTAGGAGCGTGAGCGCGGGAGTGGCTTCTGCGCGAGGAGCGGCCTCGGCCCATGACGCCGATCTCAGCAGGAGGAGACAGCAGGTTGGCCGAAGTTCACCGCAGGGCAGCGTCGGGGAGAACCAACGCTTCAGCGCAGAAGTCCAAGGCAGGCCACTGCAAGGGGATAGCAGCAGGCCGCAGGAAAGGAAGGGTAGCCACTGCTAGGAGGGAATGCAGCAGGTACCGGTGCTGGCAACACGCTTCAGCACAGGAGAATAAACAGGCCTCTGGATACTCAGGAACTTGGAAGGTAAGAACGCTAGGAGAGAGGCCTGGGGCGGTTTGTGGCAGAGACAGTAACGTCCAGGTAGGAGATTATGCTCGGCACTGTTTCAGTGCCAACGCCCAGGATATAAAGGGCGGAGATCCAATCACAGGAGGAGGGTGTGTGAGTATTCCTCCAATGATGTAGCACAGGGCAGACGCTGCAATGAGAAGCAGCACATGTGCCATAGATTGCCAGAGGAAACTTTTGCAACTGCAGAAGTCTGCAAAAGTTATAATCAAAGCCAAGAGTGGATTCCTTACAGTAGGTTGATGACCCCAAGGAAGAAGCAGCCTGGACCACAATTTTCCTATAAGGTTTTTTATGTTATTGCAGACACAGGATATTTTATTTCTTTTATTTATCTGGACTATTGTTTTTTGAACAGATTATTTTTTCACAACTTAGACATTTTCATTATTTTTTTATTATTTTTATGTCATCATTTTTTCTATTGTAGTTTATATATTTTTGCACATTTACTACTATTTTGGTATTTTATACATGTTATATATACATCCACCGTCATAATTCATACCATTCAATATATATATATACATGGTTTGTTCATAGGCATCTTTGCGGGGTGTGGCATTTTGATAATTAGTTTCAGGTTTGCAGCAATTTAGGTGTATGCTATCACGGGCGCTGTCCATAAATTTCTGTTCTCATTATATATATATATATATATATATATATATATATATATATATATATATGCAAATATAACTGTATGCTCATCTGCATGTCTTAGGCAGGTCTGCAACCCCGCCTTTCCCCATTATCACCCAGCATATAGCACTTCCACTGCAGCAAGGGATTCTGGGAAATTACATGCAAATGAGCACACAGTGTCACTTTTTGCCTCAAATTTTTTTTTTAACATGGTTCCCTATAGGCTTAAGCTTGCTGCATGGTCACAGCTTTGAGCACAGCCAGGGTTAAACCTTAGGGTTGCTCATGTAATGTGAGCATGAGATAAAAAGTGGCACTGTGTGCTCATTTGCATGTCATTTCCCAGAATCCCTTGCTGCAGTGGAAGTGCTGTTTGCTGGGTGATAATGGTGAAAGACAGGGTTGCAGACCTGTCTAAGACATGCAAATGAATATACAGGAATATTTACAGTTGCTTTATGCTTTACTGTGGAGGGTTTTAGTCACTTTTTTTACCCACCATAACCTTAATAGTCGTGGTGATTACCTACTCTTATCTCATTTGAGCAAATGTCAGTAAGCCAACCTCACACTGATGAGACCCATCAAGATTGAAACATGTCTGCGAGTGGGTTAACTGACTTTGCATCTCCCAAGTCCTTGCTTAAAAGCTGTGTTTAAAGCAGCATGCATTGACTAAGGGTTGCTCATGTAATGTGAGCATGAGATAAAAAGTGGCACTGTGTGCTCATTTGCATGTCATTTCCCAGAATCCCTTGCTGCAGTGGAAGTGCTGTTTGCTGGGTGATAATGGTGAAAGACAGGGTTGCAGACCTGTCTAAGACATGCAAATGAATATACAGGAATATTTACAGTTGCTATATATATATATATATATATATATATATATATATATATATATATATATATATATATATATATACACATTTATATATATATATATATATATATATATATAAAAATATATATATATATATACACACACACACACATATATATATATATATATATATATATATATATATACACATTTATTTATATATATATATACACATTTATATATATATATATATATATATATATATATATATATATATATATACACATTTATATATATATATATATATATATATATATATATATATATATATATATATATATATATAGTTATATATATATATATATAGTTAAGTTATGGTGAGTAAATAAGTGACAAAAAAAACCCACAGCAAAGCATATACAGTAGCAAATGGAAATATAACTGTATGCTCATTTGCATGTCTTAGGCAGGTCTGCAACCCCACCTTTCACCATTATCACCCAGCACACAGAACTTCCACTGCAGCAAAGGATTCTGGGAAATGACATGCAAATGAACACACAGTGCCACCTTTTGCTTCAAAACCATTTTAAACATGGTTCCCTATAGGCTTAAGCTTGCTGCTTGGTCACAGCTTTAAGCACAGCCAGGGTTAAGATGCATAGCCAGTAAACCCACCCACAGACAGCTGTTTCAACCTTAATGGGTCTCATCAGTGTGGGGTTGGTTACTGGCTATGCAAAGCTGAAGCAATGAGGATGGGGTTTACCATACTTAGTTAAGTTATGGTGAGTAAAAAAAGTGACAAAAAACCTCCACAGCAAAGCATATAGCAAATGAAAATATAACCGTCTGCAACCCCACCTTTCACCATTTGCAGTAAGTTTGATCTGCAATCCAATAATCACAGCATCGCGGCCTTCATGAATGTGTTGAATAAAGAAACTAGCCATGGTGTCAAAAATAAACGAACTAGTTTCCATAACATCTCACGAGAAAAAAAGACTGTGATAGAGACATTAAGGAAAGCGAAGGACATCATCATACGTGCCGCGGACAAAGGAGGTGGCATTGTGCTGCTGAAATATGCGGATTACAAGCAAGAAATCGAAGATCAATTGGCCAAAGAGATGACCTATAGACGCCTACCAGGGGACCCAACAGTTGAGTAGAAAAAAGAAATTGACTCGATTGTGCAAATGGGGATAGTAAACAACTGGATCTCAGAAGAGACGGGCAATTTTATTTCACAACCCTTTCCCAGAATGCCAATCCTGTACACCTTACCGAAAATTCATAAATCCACCACTAAGCCACCAGGAAGAACCATTATTTCTGCAAGAGGGTCGTTATGTCATCCTCTTTCGCAGTTTATTGACTTTTATCTCCAACCGATGGTCAATGGTATGAGCACTCATGTAAAGGACACTACCGATTTTATCTTACAGATCGGAAAAATTAAATTGGAAAGGATGGACTGCATTCTGGTAACCCTCGATGTTGGTAGTCTGTATACCAATATCCCACACAAGGAGGGTTTGGAAGCCATAAGAACAAAATTTAATGCCCATGTGATGCATACAGGCCCACCGGTCGAGTTTCTATTGCTACTCATTGAGGTTGTCTTAAACAAAAATTACTTCAGATTTGAGAAGAATGTCTATCTACAACTCAGTGGCATCGCAATGGGGACCAATATGGCGCCCTCATATGCGAATTTATTCATGGACGTCTATGAGCATACACATATCCTACACGATGCTCCATATGTACAGTGCATAAAAAAATATCTACGGTACATAGATGACATTTTCATTGTGTGGGATGGATCGGAATCTGCACTCTTGGAGTAGATTGACTCTTCATTGAGTATCTGAATAAAATTCCACCCACAATCCGCTTCTCGGCGCAATTTAGCGACAAGGAAATTTCATTCCTGGACACCACCGTTTATAAGACCAGTGGAGGCCTTGCCACTAGGCTTTATCATAAGGACACCGACAGAAACACACTTCTGTATGCCACCAGCCACCATCCGGTACCGCTTAAGAGAGGACTTCCGTTTTCCCAATTACTGCGGGTCAAGAGAATAATCAGCAACCCACAGGAGGTTGAGCCAGCACTCATGGATATGGCACAGTGCTTCCGTGATAGGGGCTATGACTCTAAAGATATAGAGGACGCCCTACGAAAAGTGAGGAATACCGACAGAACGGCGTTATTAACACCACAGGTTAAAGAGCCTGCACAGGAATGGTGCCATTTTGTTAGCACCTTTTCAACTGCATCAGGACGCATTAAACGCATTATCCATAAAAACTGGCATATCCTGCCCAATGACAGCCAAATTGGACGAGTTTGTAAAGAACCTCCTTTACTTTGTTACAGGCGTGGCCGCAATGTGGGTGACATGCTCACACAAACGGATCCAGTTGACAAATATGCATCTGTAAAAACGTGGCTCTGTAGAAAACCAGGGTCATACCGCTGCCATGGATGCACTAATTGCAGCTTTATGCAGGTTGGATCAAGTTATGAACATCCACATAGTGGTGCTCGCATTGCCATCAAGCATTATCTCAATTGCGAATCTCGCTTTGTCGTGTATCTCATCAGATGCCTGTGCAGCCTCCTCTACATTGGAAAGACCTCGCGCATGTTAAAGGAACGGATTCCAATACACCGCTCTACTATCAGAAAGGCGCTCAACATTGTGGATGATAAAACTGAGCTTAAATACCTACCTGTCGCAAGACATTATAAACAGATGCCCATCCTCCAAGTACAGCCACCATCACTTGGAGGGGATAGGAATAAATTGCTTCTGCAACAGGAGGCGAAATTGATTTATGAACTGAGAACTATGTCCCCTTTGGGATTAAATGAGGACTTGAAACTTAGTTGCTTTTTGTAAAATCTGTTTACTCTGCAATGTCATTGTTCTATTATTTTCTTCCATGTTCTCTTTTCCCTGTATGTTTACTTAGATTGTTTTGCACTTTGGTTTATGTTTTTGTTTTCCAGTCCCAGGACTAGCGCACACGTAGTGCAGATTTGTGTTTAGACTCTAAAGCCACCACTGTTGGTGTGATATCGGATTAGCAGTGCAGCTTGTCACATGTGCATTATGCCAGTGTTGGACTATGCCCTTTGTGTTTGGCCACCATGGGCTTCCATCTAGTACATACAGAGGCTTTTTTAGACTGAGTGCTCTATGTCACTACACTGTTGTAGCCACTATGGGGGTCATCTGGCAGCAACCGCGTATAATCAGTACATACAGTCCCTTGAGTTACTAGGGAGCGATAAGGTTGCCATGCGGAGTTGTGCATGCGCGGCATATCACGCGCGGTGCTCAACACACGATAGTAGCAGTAGCGGTGATTTGTGCACGCCCCTTTTGGGTTGCTAGGCATAGATAGCCACATGACGCATCTAGACTGCGCCCGTAGCCCCATATGTCACCATAGACGCAATCGGGTTGCCATGCGCGGTTGCGCATGTGCAGCCTTTCAGTGCGCTATTGGTAGATGAGTAAGAAATATGGCGATTTTATGCATGCCCTCCTTGGTTGTCAGGCACGTTTTTGGACAGCTATGTGACACACAAGTAGTCATGCATGCACAGTTGATGTAAACATGGACCAGCAGTGATGACAGATACCACATTAGGTGAGCTGATTGGTTTATCCTAGTATCAGTGCTGTGTATTGGTTTATCTGCTGTGGGCTGTATCTGGGAATGTGATTTGTGCATTTTTAATTAGATTCAGGTGTTTTCTCACATGGGGATGTGGGTATATATGGGTGTTCGGATCAGTCACTTGTGCATTGCCATGAGGAAGGTCCCTCAACGAGGACCGAAACGTTGGCTGCCTGGTGTTCTTAATACACTTTCTTTTCTACATCTGCGGTGTGCTGTCTCAATTTGTTATCAGGATCCCCCTGGTTTCTACACGCTTATTTCTACGCTATGGGACAAGCATCTGCCTTCTACATACTGTAAACGTGAGTGCTAACTGCCATAACAATGACATTATATATATATATATATATATATATATATATATATATATATATATATATATATTACTTCTGAGCACATTCACATTTCTTAGACAGGTCTGCAACCCTGCCCTTCACTATTATTAACTAGCATGTGTGGTGAAGACCTACTCATGTCCCAAGTTGCAGAGCCAGTACAACCAACCTCACACTGACGAGACCCACTAGGGCGAAACAGTCTGTCAGTGAGTGGGTTTATTGGCTTTGCATCTCATCCCAGGCTATGTTTAAAAGCAGTGTTTAACGCAGCATGCATTGGCTTAAGGGTTTAAAAATGTAAAGTGGTCTTGAGACAAAAGGTGGCACTGTGTGTTCATTTGCATGTCATTTCCCAGAATTCCTTGTTGCAGTGGAAGCGCTGTATGCTACGTGATAATGGTGAAGGGCAGGGTTGCAGACCTGTCTAAAACATGTGAATGTGCTCACAAGTAATATATATATATATATATATATACACTGGCGACACACTTTATTCGAGCTCGGCTAGTCCCACGAATTCGGGTATACCCGGGTGTATTGAGGTTTGTGACTGTTTTCTGCCCGAGTGCATTGGGTTATTTTCCAGGCAGGGATTGAAGCATTTTATTCCCGCTGGCTGCAATACTGCACAGTATATATATATATATATACTGCATTACAATTCATGAATTTATGCCATCTGGTAGACACGCGAAGCATTGCAGCCTATTAAATCCTAATCATTATCATTTAACAGATCAGCCGCCCGTCAGCCAGGCATGAACCCAGGCTGGGAAGGCAAACGCAACGGGGCTTGTCAGAGGTGAGGAGCGGCGCATTCCAGGTATCTGCCAGGTACATACTGGGTATTTGCTCGAATAAAGTGTGTCGGTGCAGTATATATATATATATATATATATATATATATATATAAAAACAAAAAACAAACAGAAGTGCAAGCTCCATAGCATGTAACTGTTTAAACAACTGAGTACATAAAAAAACTGCAGCCCAAAGGAAATGCACTTACAGGATTAAAAAAAAGCAACCATACGTGGGAGAGAAATCTCTGTGTGAAGACATCAACAGGGGTGGGGGAGTCCAAGATAGGCAATGCACCTGATCAGCTCACAGCAGCACCAAACTCCTGTCACAAGCTGGCACCAGATCGCTAGAACTCTCAGTGCCTTCGCGTCCTCTGCTCCTGCATGGATCAGTTACCAGCACTGAAATTTGGCTGACTGGAACACTAGGACGCCCAGGATTCCACGTGCATGCACCCACACGTGATGATGTCACCAGCCCTACGCGTTTCGTCACGTTTATGTGACTTGGTCAGGGGTGTCTGACAGCCAATGAAATAGGCTGGATGATGTAGATCTATTCTCATTCCTTGGTTACAGATTCACCACAAAATCGGATGTTTGAAAGGTTAAATAAACATGAATAAATAATAAAACTTGACAATAAATCACAATAAATTGGATTGTTCACACCAAACACTAAGAATATCCCAACCAATTAATTAAATTAATTTAAACACTCCCAATGCATAAATTGCAAAAAAGAGTATCCTACTGAAACCAATCTAACATTCATCAAATATGAAAAATAAACCAATTAAATTGGAACCTAAATCTATAAATGATTTTAACTAGTATCTCTTATAGCATCAACTCAAAATATAATACTATATAAATATGTATAACTCCCTGTGTGTAGTGGGAACAATACAACACCAACTACACTATACATTAGTAATTTGACTTAATGACACAATTATAAAAAAAATCATTAAAATTGTAAAGGAAAAACACATATAAATACATAAGCAATCCTATACAGGGAAATAACTATATTTAATAAAAATTACTAATAATAATGATAATGAATTTAAATGCAATTGAAATATTTAAAAACTCTATAATAATAAAAATCAATATAGATGGAACTGGACTTGACTCTAATCTTGAGTATAAGCACCTATTGAAACATAGAATAATTAATTATAAAGGAAACTCTCCAAAGACAACAGAAGCCTTCCTATTTAGTAATTCTGAATGTCTAAGACAAGGGGAGAGATCAAAATAGTAACCTGAGAAATTAGGCAAAGAACAGCAAAAGAAGAACAGACTAAACCAGTGTGCTTGTATCCAAGCACTCATTTAAACCTTTGGGTGAGCGTGTATCGAGAGAATAAATCCAGAATGATTCTCTCATACATAATGACTTAAACCTATCCCCACCTAGTTTGGTTATGGGGATGCTCTCAATACCCATGATTCTAAGCCCCCTAGGATCTTTAGAATGTGCATGAACAAAGTGGCGAGGAACACTGTGCGCCAGAACTCCCTTGACAATAGCACGTCTGTGCTCAAGGAATCCGACGCACAGTGATCTTTTCATGCGACCCACATAATGTAGATTGCACGAACAGGATAATACATAAACTATATAAGTTGAAAGACAATTGATTGGACTCTTTATTGTATAGACAGAGTGATTGCTGGATGAGGAAAAGGTGACCGAGACCTGAAGATGTTTACACATCGTACATCTAGATCTACCACATTTAGCATTCCCAGGCACTATATGTTGCCCTCCAGAACCTGATGTATTATAACTCAGTTTACTTGGGGCCAAGATATTTTTGATGTTTAAACCCTTACGAAAGACCAATGATGCCATAACAGGCAAATGACTATAGAGGTGTGGATCTGAAAGCAAAACTTTCCAATGGCGATTCATGATCTGTTTGATTTTATTAGAATAGCCATTGAATTTAGTGATAAATTTAACACAATACAATTTATTATGATTTATTGTCAAGTTTTATTATTTATTAATGTTTATTTAACCTTGCAAACATCCGATTTTGTGGTGAATCAGTAACCAAGGAATGAGAATAGCTCTACATCATCCAGATAATTTCATTGGCTGTTACTAACCAATCAGACACCCCTGACGAAGTCGCATAAATGTGACGAAACGCGTAGGGCTGGTGACGTCATCGCGTGTGGGTGAGTGCACGTGGAGTCCCCTGGGCGTCCTAGTGTTCCAGTCAGCCGCATTTCAGTGCTGGTAACTGATCAATGCAAGAGCAGAGGACGCGGAGGCACTGAGAGTTCTAGCGATCTGGCGCCAGCTTGTGACAGGAGTTGGGTGCTGCTGTGAGCTGATCAGGTGCATTGCCTATCTTGGACTCCCCCACCCCTTTTGATGTCTTCACACAGAGATTTCTCTCCCACGTATGGTTGCTTTTTCTAATCCTGTAAGTGCAATTCCTTTGGGCTGCAGTTTTTTAATAAATGTACTTAGTTGTTTAAACAGTTACATGCTATGGAGCTTGCACTTCCGTTTGTTTTTGTTCTTAGATTCGTAGTGGTTGGCTATACCACTTTTTTCTGAAGCTGAAACACACTCCCTGGATCTTCTTTGGGACTTTTACCTATCTGGATTTTTTCAACAAGTGGAACATTCTTTTTGGACTTATCCTTTATCACAATCCTGTTGTTCACTTGGCTGGATGTTGTGAAGGGGTTTTTCTTTACCATGAAAAGGATCCTACGATCATCCACCACTGTTGTCTTCCGTGGACGTCCAGGCCTTTTTGTGTTGCAGAGCTCACCAGTGCGTTCTTTTATTCTCAGAATGTACCAAACTGTTGATTTGGCCACTTAAATGTTCCTGCTACTGTATCTCTCTGATGGATTTTCATTTTTTTTTGCAGCCTAAGGATGCCCTGTTTCACTTGCATTGAGAGCTCCTTTGACCGCATGTTGTGGGTTCACAGCAACAGCTTCCAAATGCGAATGCCACAAATGGAATCCACTCCAGACCTTTTACCTGCTTAATTGATGATGAAATAACAAAGGAATAGCCCACACATGTCTATGAAACAGCTTTTGAGTCAATTGTCCAATTACTTTTGGTCCCTTGAAAAAGAGGGGGCTACATATTAAAGAGATGTAATTCCTAATCCCTTTCTCCAATTTGCATGTGAAAACACTCAAATTAAGGCTGATAAGACTGCACTTTAAGCCCATATTCATTATTTAACTGTAACTTGAATTTATTTTGGTACACAGCCGAAATAACAAAACTTGTATCAGTGTCCAATTATTTCCAGACCTAACTGTGTGTGTGTATGTGTATGTGTGTGTATATATATATATATATATATATATATATATATATATATATATATATATATATATATAAAATTAAAGGGATACAATACTGAAAAGGCATACAACTTTTTATTTATTTATTTTCCAAAAAATTTTATTAGGCATTTAAACATTTCACATTGTACAAGTCATAAACATTAATACTGCCTAATACAGATTTTCTCCTTTTTATCAGTTAAAGAAACTGGAAGGAAAGAGAAAGACTCAGCGCTCCCCTGACCCTCCAGGGGCTACGCAGAGAGCGCGAGTGTTGAAACAGAGAACAAGAGTGGGGAGAGAGAGAGGAGGGTGGGTGGGGGGGGAGGGGGGGGAAAGCCCGTTGCTTCCCGTGTCCTCAGTCTCTTTCGCTAAAGCCTCTGAGCTATTTTTCTTCTTTTCTTCTCATATATGGTTTAATGACGTAGGGGTGCCATTTGGGTTAGCCACGGATCCCATGTCTTGTTAAAGGAGTCAGTAGATCTTTTCAAAAAAGCTGACAATTTCTCCATATTCATCACCTCTTGCACCCTATTTTTTACCGTTTGTTTTGAGGGGGGAGACACCTTCTTCCAGGCGGCCGCCACCGCACATCTAGCCGCTGTAAGAATGAAGGAGATTAATTTACCTGTTGGTCGGTCCAAATTTTCTAAGGGCCTGGCCAGCAGGTAGGTCAACGGATCAATAGGGATTTTGAGGTCTGTGACCTCTTCAATTAATTTTTGTATTAATTATTTTTGTATAGTTTCCCAATATTTCTGAATTTCCGGACATGTCCACCAAATATGGGCCATGTCCCCCTTTTGACCGCAGCCTCTCCAGCATAGATCGGACGCCTGGGGGTAGATTTGATTTATTCTAACTGGGGTAAGATACCAGCGAAACAATATTTTATATATATTTTCTTTGATTGTGGTACATATGGAAGTTCCTGAGGCTGTTTCCCAAATTCTTTCCCAGTCCTCTCGGTCTATAACTATATCCAATTCTGCTGCCCAATGCAGCATATAGTCATGTGTGGGGGCTTCTATGGCCCTTTCCAATTCTGCGTAAATTTGTGTTATAAGACCTTTCTGGTGACCTGTTTCTCTACAGAGCCGCTCGAAACCAGTGAGAGAGGGAAATTCCAACGTTGGGGATAATGTTCGAACAAAGTGCCGAATTTGTAGGTACTTGAAGACATTCATCCCTACTATTTCACATTGTGGGGGCTTCTATGGCCCTTTCCAATTCTGCGTATGTGTGGGGGCTTCTATGGCCCTTTCCAATTCTGCGTAAATTTGTGTTATAAGACCTTTCTGGTGGCCTGTTTCTCTACAGAGCCGCTCGAAACCAGTGAGAGGGGGAAATTCCAACGTTGGGGATAATGTTCGAATAAAGTGCCGAATTTGTAGGTACTTGAAGACATTCAGCCCTACTATTTCATATTTGGTTTGTAGGTTTTGATAACTCAGGAACTCCCCGAAGCTCAGGAGGTCGGCAACCGCTCTAATATTTTTTGCTTTGAATTGATCCACTTGTCTGGGCTCACAGCCAGGGGGGAATTTCGGATTTTTATAAATTGGTGTTAGTTGGGATTGAGGTGTTGTGAGCTTAAATTTAAATTTGCATTTCGTCCAGGTCTCCCATGTGTGTCTCATCGGACCTAATTTGAATTTACTATTCTGCATGTCTTCCCTGCTCAGGGACCAAAGGCAAGCCGGCAGTGAAGGCGTCCCGGCGTAATACGTTTCTATATCTAGCCAACAGTATTGGTTTGGGTTAGCGTTCCAGACTACTACCTGTCGCAGTTGGGCGGCTTGGTAGTATTTTGTGATGTCTGGGACACCAAGTCCTCCTCTCCCCCTTGATGCCAAGAGAACTGTCCTGGTAATTCTGGGTTTCTAACCCTGCCAAATAAAGTGGAAGATTAGTTTTTGAATGTTCTTTAATTCTGAGCCAGGGATGTGGACCGGGAGAGTCTGGAAATAATATAATAATCTAGGGAGTATGTTCATTTTAACCGAGATCATCCTCCCGATCCATGATATCTGATATCCTCCCCATTTATCTAGATCCTGTTTGATTTTCCGGAACAGGGCCGGGTAATTTTGTTTATTTATTTATTTATTTATAAAATATTTTACCAGGAAGTAATACATTGAGAGTTACCTCTCGTTTTCAAGTATGTCCTGGGCACAGAGTAAAACAAAATAATACATGGTTACAAATACAGTTACATAAATGAACAAGGTATACATTATATACAAGACATTGCATGCACAGCTAAAGAAAATATATATTATGAGCGTATGAAACAGTTACAGACCAGATTAAAGTGTGAGACAGCCTTAGATTTGAAAGAACTTAAGCTGGTGGTGGATATGAGAGTCTCTGGTAGGTTGTTCCAGTTTTGGGGTGCACGGAAGGAGAAGGAGGAACGTCCGGATACTTTGTTGAGTCTTGGGACCATGAATAGTCTTTTGGAGTCTGATCTCAGGTGATAGGTA
The DNA here is from genome assembly GCF_040206685.1 of Ascaphus truei. Classification (NCBI taxonomy): domain Eukaryota; kingdom Metazoa; phylum Chordata; class Amphibia; order Anura; family Ascaphidae; genus Ascaphus; species Ascaphus truei. The sequence goes on along the minus strand of NC_134486.1, from coordinate 188,018,076 downwards.
CTGCATGTGGTAGGGGTGAGGAGCTTGTTCAGGTAGCTGGGTAGCTTGCCCAGAAAGTATTTGAGGGTGAGACAGGAAAGGTGAACTTTGCGCCTAGACTCTAGTGATGACCAATCTAGTTCTTTGAGCATTTCGCAGTGATGTGTGTTGTAGTTGCATTGGAGAACAAAACGACAAATTGAATTGTAGAGGGTGTCAAGTTTGCTAAGGTGGGTTTGAGGAGCCGAGCCATATACTATGTCTCCATAGTCAATAATTGGCATTAGCATCTGCTGTGCAATACGCTTTCTGACCAGGAGACTTAGGGAGGATTTGTTCCTGTAAAGTACCCCTAGTTTGGCATAGGTCTTGGTTGTCAGGGTATCAATGTGCATCCCGAATGTTAAGTGGGAGTCAAACCATAAGCCCAGGTATTTAAAACTAGTGACAGGTGTTAGGGTGGTGGTAGCGTTGGTTCTAATCAGGAGCTCAGTCACTGGAAGCTTTACAAATTTAGTCTTGGTCCCAAATACCATTGTTACAGTCTTGTCAGTGTTTAAAAACAGTTTGTTTTGGGAAATCCAGTTTTCGAGTCTCAAAAAGTCAGACTGAAGTATGTGTTGAAGGTCAGAGAGGCTATGGCTGTGTGCATACAGGATTGTGTCATCTGCATACATGTGTATTGAGTCTTCCTTACAAGCTGTGGGAAGATCATTAATGAACACTGAGAAGAGTAGGGGCCCCAGAACAGAGCCTTGCGGTACACCACAGGTGATATCCAGGGGGTTGGAGTTAGAGCCTGAGATGGACACATGTTGGGATCTTCCTGATAGGTAGGACTGAAACCAGTTTAAAGCATGTTTCCCTATTCCAGAGCTCTGGAGTTTGTTAAGCAGGATAACATGATCAACTGTGTCAAAAGCCTTTGCAAAATCTAGGAATACTGCACCAGTGAGTTGTCCCCGTTCCATTCCACACTGGATTTCATTGCAAACTTTTAGCAGGGTAGTTACGGTGGAGTGTTTGGGACGAAACCCAGACTGGAATTGGCTAGGGAAATTTGTCTTGGTGTAGAAATCGCTTAATTGGGAGTGGACACATTTTTCCATAACTTTGGATAGAATTGGGAGAAGTGAGATTGGCCTGTAGTTTGAGACAGTGTTTTTGTCCCCACTTTTGAAGATTGGGACAACTCTGGCAGTTTTCCAGGTCTTAGGGATATGGTCTGCAGACAGGATAGAGTTGACTATGGACGCAATTGGTTTGGCAATGGCTGGAGCACCAAGTCGTAGGAACCTAGTGTAGCCATGCATAATAATGACTGCATACATCTTCCCTGTTGGCAGTAAGTCCTGGTAAGTACAGGCCTGCCAACAGTAGTTATGGAGGTTTTCCCTCACACCCTGGTGTGGTGCCCTGTGTAAGGAAGGGAGTGGCTGTATGCTCTGAGTCCCTGGATAGTGACATCAGAGATGCACCTGCCCCCTGAGGTATAAAGGGCACTACACTGTCAGTAGTGGTTGCACAGTTGGCAAAGTAGTGGCAAGTGTTAGCCAGCAGTTGTAGGAATACTTTTGTGACCCTAGTGCTGTAACTAGCGGTAGCAGAGTGACCAATCAAGTCTGTCTAAGCCACACTATGTCCAGAGAGATGTGCGGCTAGAGCTGGCAGCTGCATGGGGCAGTCTGCTACATCCCAACCTACAATAAAGATGCCATGTTCAAAGAAACCCCCACTGTGTGAGTGTGAAGTTACTCAGCAGTGGCAGTCACCACCGAGAAGGAGTTCCTCACCAGGACCATCTCCCTGCGGAAGCATAGATCCTGATGAGGTGGAGGCGCTGCACGTGAAGTAAGTTGGACTCGTAACCACTACCTCAGATACCTGTCCTGCTGCCATCCTCTATAACACCAAGCGGGAGACTCAGGAGTCCTGTTACTTGCAGGTGCACCACCACACACGACCTTGTAATGGGGACCGGTTAGACCACACGGGCCAATGTGAGATTGGGTGGGTCTAACAAGGGGGGTCCAGCCGTTACAATTGGAGGCGCTGCTGAGATACCTGTCAACAGGACAGGCTTTTGCTAGGCACACGCTAGGAAACAGGGAAAGTGTCTGCTGCCACTTTGTGCTGCGTGGGACGGAGCCAGGGGTAGTCAGGGAGATGCTGGAGCTGCATGCCGCAAAGACGCCTTGGGATCCATTAGGGGTTAGTGAGTCTGGAGCCAGGGGCTATTGCTGTTCTAGTCGCCTTGAGATAGCGCTAGCGGGGGACGCCTGAAGGGGTAAACTGGTAACTTAGGGCAGGAATTCTGGAAGGGTCCGCACTAGGCTAGCCAAAAGTAGGTCGACGCCCAAAGTACTGCATGGAAGAGCCAGAGTACTCTAGTCTCCATTCCAGATCACTTACCAAGGAGCACAGACTGGAGGAACGTGTTACAGTAGACACAGAAAGAGTGAGCCTAGCCTGAGGTAGTGCAAACACAAGTCAGATCTACATTAGGTACACAAGGTGGTGCACAAGGCATGTTTATTGTACGGATGTGGTAGCTGCCCCGCAGAGCGGAGCTCCACGTACAGGAAATCAGTGTTCAACGATCAAGAGAGACCTGTCAGAATGGAGGATCTGCACAGAGCAGAAGGTCCAGGATGGCAGGGAGAGAGAACCGTCAGAATGGAGGATCTGCACAGAGTAGAAGGTCCAGGATGGCGGGGAGAGAGAACCGTAGGAATGGAGGATCTGCACAGAGCAGAAGGTCCAGGATTGCGGTCAGAGGAAGAACACGCATATGAACTGTGCGTGGACGAAGAACAAGCTACAGAAGAGACTTTTGTGAGTTTGTTGTGGAATGGCGTGAAAGCCGTGGCTGAGCCGTGTTTATCATGTTTTTGTTCTCGGGATGATACCCCTGAGAATAATGAGCATGACAGTGTGATCCGATGGGAGGAACGAAATGGACTTTGTTATACCCCAATTAACAAACAGCCAGACGCTGCCTTCAATGGGAAAAAGGACAATACTTACCAAGATGGCGGTTCCCGCGTTCCCGGGACACCGCGTGGGCATGCTGCAGAAAGTCTTGCAACTTTGCAGTTTGCTAATTGTTGGTCAGGATTGGCGCCAACGAGAAAACTCCACCCCGATGGGGAGTTTGGCGCGAAAGCTGGAGCCGCGCCCTCATGGACTATGACTCACTCTGCACCTGTGCTGGGTCAGCCTACAAGTCTACGAGACATCCCCCTAGTTTCAACCAGGGGGAGTGGTTTGCAGTTCCACCGGATATCGATGGAGAAAGAAGGAGGAGGGGTTGCCAAACCCGCCCCTGCCCTTCAGTTGCGAAGAGCCAGTGACCAGTGCAGACCTCTGAAACGAGTGCCTCCGCTGGTGAATATGGCTGCAGTTGCTGATAAAGTGGACCAGAGTCCGTTGATTTCTACTCATCCCTACTCGGCTCCAGGAGGCTTCCTGATCATCCGGGTAGAGGGTGTGGAGACTGTGGCGTGTCTTTGCCTGCAGTGCCGACTGCCATGTACCCGACTGCAGTACATGTGGCCCATGACCACTTTTGTACCGGTACAAGCGGTGGGAGTGGCAGGAAATGTCCCGATGCCGATCGACGAGCAGCCGGGAGCACTATGGACTGAGAGTGCAGGTCCCGCGGAGTCGGAGTCAGGTTCGGTGCTCCCGACGGAGAAACCCAGCCATCGGAGAGGTGATCACCGAGGAGCCCATCGCCGGTCTCCTACTGGGATGCCTCGGCCGAATTGCAAGTTAGAATCCTCGGATGAGGAATGTGCTAGGCTGTCGAGTAAGATGGTCATAAAGAGAGACTGTCATACTATTGGTACGCCATGGAGAGATGCCATTCCCCGTGGTGTAGAGACGCGGAGTAGAGTGTCTCCAGTACCGCGACCACCCGATCGCCGGAGTCCCACTGCCGTGGTGACTAGTGGATCAGAAGGAGGTCGATCCACCCCGACCCTGCGAGGTACTAAGATGACACAGTGCCTGTCGCAGACCCAGGGGGTGGAGGAGAAAGAAGAGCGAGTCCAGAGCCAGACTGGATCGCGCAGCAGACGGGCGTTGCCAGATGTCCTCGTGGAGGAAGAGATCCCGATTGGGGATCCAACCCAAGATGGCGTCGAAGCACGTGCGTGTGCGGAGGTGATTCCGGATGACCAGAGCGGAATCGAGTGGGAGATGATCGCACCACTACGGTCGAGCAGCGGAAGTCGTTCACCTCCTGCCAGACGGAATGGGCGATCGAGTCGGAGAGTGAAGAGCCCAACTGCCGGTGAGAAAGAGACTTTGTGACAAAGCCGAAACACGTATTGCTGGGGAGCAGGTCGTAACCCTGCCTATACCTACGGCTCGGTCCCGTCCCCAAACCCCGTCCACACCCAAGGTTAGCCCCAAGGCCCTAGCTAAAGCCCCTGTCCCCGTCACTATTTCATTCGGGTCCAGTTCTAGCTTAGGGTTGTCAGGGGATTCCCGGGGTCCTATCCAAGAACGGACTGGAAGCTTGGACTGGGGAACGTCCGATGATGGATCGGAGGGTGGAGGGAGGATTTCTCGACATGGGTCGATGGCCAGTGAGAGTTATAGCGCGCTGGGTATTGAGGGCGGGCACTGGTCACAGAGTAAGAGCCAAGTGGGGCGATCTGAGGGTACGTCCGGGGTATCTTCGGTTGGGCCTGATGAGGAATCGATAGAGGAGTCTATAGAACCTAGTTCCGAAGAACGGAAGGAGACTAGGTGGTGGGCCCCGTTGTACAAGGGGTATGTAGCCTGGTTCGACCGCACCCGATTTATCCTAGAAAGGGAGGGGGTGGTTGATCACTGGTGGGCTGCCGGGGACTTTGATGACGAGGCATACCTTAGGGCCCTAAGGGTAAGTTGGGATCGCATCCAGGCAGGCCTTATCATCCCAAAGGGGTCCGCAGGGTTGGATGACCCGGTAGAGACCGATGAGCCCCTGTCATGGGTGCTGCCCGGGGCGGCTGGCGAAAGTAAGTTGACCAGGACTTGCCGAGCTGAACGGGCTATTGCGGCAAAATACAGAAGGTCGCATGGGCTTGATTACCAGTATGTCCCGGAACCTCTAATGAGAGAGATAGAGGAGAATAGGGAGAGATGGCTTAAAACCGATATCCAGCACTATATCGTAGAAAAAGGGGGAGCCATTAAAGGAATTCAGGCCGAGCAGAGGGTAGCTCAACTTATGCGGGTCTGGAAGATAGGACGCAGTGTGTACATGCACAAAGTGGTGTATTGCAATGAGCGAGGGATACCACGGGAATACAGCGTGACTGTGCATGATGCCGCGGGGTGGGAGGTGAAGAAGCCAGATCCTCTACATTATTATTGAGTGGCAAATTAGAGTGGTCTGCTTTTTCGTTAGCGCTCCCTTCTGGTCAGTGAGTGCGATGGGCTTGCATTATTATGTCAATGTGATGATGTTTGCCATGTTATTTGTGTGTTCTTTTGCAGTGTTTCCTGGCGCAAGGTACACCAAATTTAGGTCCCAGCCGGGACGGTGGGTATTAACCAGGGGGAGTATGTAGCCATGCATAATAATGACTGCATACATCTTCCCTGTTGGCAGTAAGTCCTGGTAAGTACAGGCCTGCCAACAGTAGTTATGGAGGTTTTCCCTCACTCCCTGGTGTGGTGCCCTGTGTAAGGAAGGGAGTGGCTGTATGCTCTGAGTCCCTGGATAGTGACATCAGAGATGCGCCTGCCCCCTGAGGTGTAAAGGGCACTACACTGTCAGTTAGAGTGTGGTTGCACAGTTGGCAAAGTAGTGGCAAGTGTTAGCCAGCAGTTGTGTGAAGCGGTTGGAGGAATACTTTTGTGACCCTAGTGCTGTAACTAGCGGTAGCAGAGTGACCAATCAAGTCTGTCTAAGCCACACTGTGTCCAGGGACCTGGCGCAGTGGTGATCTCCCTAGGAGAAAGGGAATCCCACTTCAATACGGGAGGGCGTACCTGGCAAAGGGACAGCACAGAGAGATGTGCGGCTAGAGCCGGCAGCTGCATGGGGCAGTCTGCTACATCCCAACCTATAATAAAGATGCCATGTTCAAAGAAACCCCCACTGTGTGAGTGTGAAGTTACTCAGCAGTGGCAGTCACCACCGAGAAGGAGTTCCTCACCAGGACCATCTCCCTGCGGAAGCATAGATCCTGATGAGGTGGAGGCGCTGCACGTGAAGTAAGTTGGACTCGTAACCACTACCTCAGATACCTGTCCTGCTGCCATCCTCTATAACACCAAGCGGGAGACTCAGGAGTCCTGTTACTTGCAGGTGCACCACCACACACGACCTTGTAATGGGGACCGGTTAGACCAAATGGGCCAATGTGAGATTGGGTGGGTCTAACAAGGTGGGTCCAGCCGTTACACTAGATTGTAGTAAGTCGGGTCCACATTGGCTGCTTAGTTTTAGTTTGAGGAGCGCTTGTGTAATCTCCTCTTCAGATACTGGGCTAAATTGAAAATTGTGGGCAGTGTTGGGAGGGGGTGGGACTGTAGGGATACTCCCAGGATGAGATTCATGTTTGGGGTTTGTGCTGCGTTTCGCTAATAAGTTAGTGGCACACCCCACAAAGTAATCATTGAATGCATTTGCAATGTCAGTGGGGTTTGTCAGAGTAATATCCCCCTTAGTGATATTACTTGGTTGTTGATGGTTAGGAGCCTGGAATATATTGTTGATAACCTTCCAGTAGTTAGCTGGGTTTGATGTATTTTGGTGGAGATTGTCAGAGTAATATTGTGCTTTTGCATACCTTGTTTGCCTTGTGCACACGTTCCGCAGGCATCTGTAGTGATTGAGATCCTTGGTAGTGCCAGTTACTTTGTAGCTTTTCCACAAGGCATCCCTGAACTGGTAGAGTGCTATAAGGTCAGGTGTAACCCATGGAAGGTGGGCACCCCGTACCCTTATTCTGCGTAGTGGAGCATGGGTATTGCAGAGTTTTAAGAACTCGGATTGGAAATAGTCGAGCGCAGAATCAGGGTCGGGAATTAAATCGATTCTGTGCCATGGGCAGTTGGTAAGGTCATCCAGAAACTGTTGTGGGTTAAAGTTTTTAAATGTTCTAGTGAGGAGAACTTTAGGGCTTGAATGGGGCGGTTTAATTTTCCTTACACAGTACACTATTGGATGGTCACTGAAAATATCAGGAAGGATGCCAGAGGATTGGATTCTGCTGGGGTTTGAGGAGAGAATCCAGTCTAGCAAGGAATGGTTATGCGATTTCAGGTTTATCCGTGTGGGTTGGGAAATGAGTTGCGATAGGTTAAGTGACTTGAGTTGTATCTGGATTTTGTGGTTTTTAGGGTCAAGCCAATTGAAGTTGAAATCCCCTAGAACAAGCAGCTCACTCTTCTCATTCAGAGAGGAAATGGACCCAAGAAATTGGGTGATATCAGTCAAGGATTGTAGAGGGGCTTTAGGGGGGCGGTAGATGCCAGCAAGCAAGATGGGCTTAGAAAAGGGGAGGCAGATTTTGCCAACTAGAGTTTCAAAAGAGGGTGGACTTGGTGGGCAATGTAACAGTGTAAATTGTAAGGTGTCTGCAATATAAAATAACACCCCTCCTCCTCTCTTTGACCTATCTCTCCTAAAAATGGAGTATCCCTGAATGGCGATATTTGCATCAGGGGTTTTAGAGGATAGCCATGTTTCTGTAAGAACGATGGCTTTGGGTTTATGCATAAGGCACCATGCCCTTAGTTCATCCAGTTTGGGCAGCAGGCTCCGGATGTTTATATGGGCGACAGATATGCCTTTTTGGAATTTAAAGGTGGAATTCTCAGGGGCAAGGGACAGAGCTGAAATGGGAGGACCTGGGTTAGTTTCAACATCACCTGCTAGAGAGAGTAATAGTATGAGTAGAAATTTGGGTAGTTGTTTGCAAGTTGTAAATTTGTGGTGTTTTCCATTTGAGTGTGCGGTGGTTGGTGTGCTGGTTTTTAGAGTTCTCCACCAACATTCAGTAGATAGTGCAAGGCTTTTGAGTAGTCCAGGGTGTATGGTGATGTTGTGTGTGGGCCAGGATGGAGGAGTTTGTAGTGGATAGAGGGAGTAACATCTCCATGAGGCCAGGAGAAAGAAAAAAGTTAGAAGACATAGCAGGTTCATGATGCCAGAAGTAGGCAGTGCTGCAAGGAGCTGCTGTGAGCAGAGTGAGTGTGTGCAGACTAAACAGCAGGGGTGGGCCTGTACCTTGTCAAGTGTTTTGCTGCATTGCAATGCTAGGGTCAATTCAGGGTTTCAGTGTTTTGTGCAGTCAGTTTTGGGAGAGGTTTCAGTGAAAGAAGTTGTAAAGGGGTGGGGGGTTAAACTATGCAGGCTAACAAGCATGGGATCATAGTGTGATCTGAATAGCTTACCGTTTGTTGTCTTGAGTAAAAGAGTGTGCAGTAGATCCAGTCCCCAGTCACCTCTAGTCAAACTGTAGTCTAACTGTTTTTATCACTTAAAAAGCTCACTTTAAATGCCTCACTGCCTAATGCAGTTCCATATGTTGATATAGGGATTGGTAGTTCCTCGCTATCTTAACTCCCAGATATTTTATACTCGAGGAGCTCCAACGATAGTTAAAGTTTAATTTGAGGAGTTTCACCTCTGGCTCTGGCAGGCTTAAATTTAGTGCTTCTGATTTGTCGTTGTTGATTTTATACCCTGAGATATCTCCAAAATCTTGGAGTTCTTTTTGGAGGTTAGGTAGGGAGATTTGGGGCTGTGTAAGGGTTAAAATGACATCATCAGCGAATAGTGATATTTTGTGCTGCCTGTGTCCAATTTCTATTCCTTTGATGTCTCTATTGGCTCTTATTGCTGATGCCAGGGGTTCTATGGTTAATGCAAAGAGGAGAGGGGATAGGGGGCATCCCTGTCGAGTTCCATTCGTGATCTCGAATCTCTGGTTACTGCCCCTTGGCAATTTTACTGTTGCAGACGGGTTTTGGTATAATCTACGGACCCCTTCTAGATATGCGTCTTTAAAGCCGAATTTGCGCATAACATGGTCCATGAATAGCCAGTCTATTCTATCAAACGCCTTCTCTGCGTCTAAGCTGAGGAGTAGTGCTTTGGTCCCTGTGAGATGGACGTGCTCAATAATATCGATTATCTTCCGAGTATTGTCTGAGGCCTGCCTGCCCGCGACAAATCCTACCTGGTCATTGTTTATTAGTCTCGGTAAGATGGGGTTTAATCTATTTGCAAGTATTTTGCTATATAATTTGAGATCACAGTTTAGAAGGGAGATTGGACGATAGCTTCCACAATGCATCGGGTCCCTGCCTTCCTTATGTATTATGGCCAGGGTGGCCAGGGACATTGATGGGGGGATTTGGTTTCCTTCCATAAAATCGTTAAATATTTTTAAGAGATGCGTGGATAGTGCTGGCAAGAATCTCTTGTAGTAGACATTGGTGAAACCGTCAGGGCAATGAGACTTAGTAATTTTTAGTGATTTGACCGCCTCTTCCAGTTCCTCTTTTGAAATCTCAGCGTTGAGGACTGTGTTTTCCTCCTCCGTTAATGTGGGGAGCTGACATTTGTCTAAATATTGCGCTATTAATTCGGATGCTATCGGTTCAGGACGGCCATTTTTGGATCTTAAGTTATAGAGTTCGGTGTAGAATTTTGTAAATTCGGCTGCTATTTTGCTGTCACTATGTTGTATCTCACCAGACCTGCTCTTGATCGCCATGATTTGGGACCTTGTATGTACCCCTCTTAATTTAGTGGCCAAGAGTCTGTCTGCCTTGTTCCCTTTGTCATAATATTGTTGGTTGGTCCATTTCAGGGCCTTCTCAACATCCTCCAGCTGGATCTGTCTAAGTTTTGCTCTGGCTGTTGTCAATGTTTTATATACTTTTTTTGAGGGGTTAGCTTTGTGGGTTTGCTCTATTGTTTTGATATTATCCGCGAGCTCCTTTATTAGTTTTTGGCGGGCTTTTTTCCTGTGGGACGCGATGGAAATGAATTTCCCTCTGATGGTTGCCTTATGGGCTTCCCATAGGATTGCTGGTGAGGAAACGGATCCTGAGGGGGGGGGAGGGGTGGGAAAGGGGGGGGGAGGGGAGGGGGGGGAGAGGGGGAGGGGCAGGTTAGGGGGGGGGATGCAGGACAGGCGGGTCACATTTCCATCTTGATCCCTTCACACATTTCAAACCTTTTGTTTATACATATTATTTGTACTTCTGAGCTCTCAGTATATTATTAACAGTTTGGTAGCCTGGGAGACTATGTTCAATCTTTCCTCGCCCACGTGTTTCATCTGAAGGCTTTACCCCCTAGCATAGTACACCGGTGAGGCTATGGGCAAGATTGCCAACAGGGGTACACGAGATGGGGAAGGGGGGGAGGGTGGCATGAGAGAGGGTAGGAGGGGGGAGGGGAGGGGGGGAGGGGATGGGGGGTAAAAGGATCACAGTCATGTTTCAAACACTCTGAGCATTTCAAGCTTTTTGTTATACGTTTAGTGTGCAGTTCTGCACTGTTGATATGTTGTAACCAGTTTAGCAGCCTGTGGAAATAATTTCAACTTTCTCTTGCTCGTTTGCGTCCTCTACATGCTTTTCTGATTTGCATAGCATATGTGTGGGGTTATGTGTGGGATTGCTACCCATAGTGTGAGAGGGGGGGTGGGGTGGAAAAGGGTTGGTAGGGGAGGGGGGGGAGAGAGAAAGGGGGGGAGAGAGGGGGGAGGGGCGGGGGAGAGGGAGGGGGAAGAGAGGGGGGGGAAGAGAGGGGGGGGGAAGAGAGGGAGGGGGAAGAGAGGGGGGGGGGAAGAGAGGGGGCGGGGAGGGGGCCAGGAGGGGGGGAAGAGAGGGAGGGGAGCTCAGGTCACTCTTCATGGTGTACGATATACATTCAGTGTGCAATCTTGCAGTGCTAATGGGTTTTAAACATTTTAGTGATCAGTGGGCGCATTCATGTCCGTCCCTTGCGCTCTGATCCTAAGTTATGGAGGGTGGGAGAATGCGAAGTAGGGGAGAGGGTGAGGAGGGGTTGGGGGGGGAGGGGGTGTGTGGGGGGTGAGGGGGGGTATATGTGAGGGAGGGGGGGGGGAGGGGGTTGCGTGTCTGGGTTGAAGAGGAGAGGGGGGGAAGCGAGGTATCATTTAATGTGTAACAGTTTATTATTCTACTCACGGCCTCCGGAACATCAACTTTAACTTATAATTTTGAGTCCCCTAGTTCGGTCTGGGTGGCCTGGCTGACTTTCCAGGAAGGTCGTCGTCTCACTCTCCGGTATGGCTCCGGTCCGATTAGGTGTTTTTTAGGGTAAGTGGAGGTGCCTTCCTTCTTTTAGGTCCATGCAGGGGGATTTATCTGGGTGCTGCGGCGGTTGCTATTTATCCCTTGGGTGTTGGGCCGCAATCCTCTCGGATGTCCGGGGGGGGTCCCCTGAAGCTTCCTCGGCAGTCGAGTTGGTTGCTAACCACGTTTGTGGTGGGGTTAGACCCAGCGCTCTTGCGAAGGGGGCCATGTCCGCGGGATATTTCATAGAAAGAAACTTTCCATTTTTATTGACCGTGAGTCTGAAAGGAAAGCCCCATCTGTATTGGATTCCTTTCTCACGGAGCAGGTTAGTTAACGGTTTTAGATCTCGCCTGCGGTCTCTTGTTGCCTTTGAGAGGTCGTTATAGACTTGGAGGGTCTCATTTTGAAAAGTTATTTCTCCCATGTCTCGACAGGCCGCGATGATCTTTTCTTTGGATGTGTATTTGTGCATTTTTATTATTATATCCCTTCTCCGCCTTGGGTCGTCAGACTTAGGTCCTAGGGCACGATGAGCCCTGTCCATTTCGACCTCTTTTTCCTCCAGCTCCCCGCACACCAGGTTGAAGAGCTCCAGGAGGTAAGGCCGGAGTTGTTCTTGTGTGACTGACTCCGGCACGTTCCGGACGCGAATGTTCTGTCGCCTGTCACGATTTTCTTGTTCCTCCATTCCTTCTTTGGGAAGGGTGATCTCTTCTCCCAGGCGGCTGATCTCTTCTTCCGCTTCACTCTGTTTTTGTAGAGATTCGGTGAGCTTGTTCTCTAGGGTGGTTGTTTTTTTCAGTTAGCCCTGAGATGCATACAACTTTTTATAACAGTATTATAAACAGAGACTATGGTCCATACTAAATGAAATACTAGATCTGTGATGTGATTGGCACACCTCAAATTAGTGGTGACATGTTGTATAGCCTTGAAGGATAGTCCCTGTGGGCAGGGCTGCTGATAGAGGGGGAGAGCAAGGACAAGTGTCCAGGGCTGGTGGCTAAGGGGGCCCCAGAGGCCAGACAAAGCAGATAAAACATAGCCTGAGGTCTGGCCGGGCCCAACTTCTTTGCCCAGCTGCTGGTCCTTTTGTTACCCCCAGGCCCTGGCTCTCCCCAGCTGCGGCCCTCCCTTACTGACACTGTTCCATGCTGAGGCTGTGATGTCGACGCCCGCCGGCCCCTCTGACGTCATGGCATGCCAAGCCCAGCTTCTGATGTACACCGGCATGAGAGAGAGGCCCAGCACACGCCGGAATCAGAGGCTCGGCGTGGGACAGTGGGAGGGGTGGGGGAGGGGAGATTTGTATGTATTTGGGAGGTGGAATTTTTTGTATTTGGGGGGATGGAGGGGTTTTTGTATTTATTTGGGGGGGAGTTTTATGTATTGGAGGGGTAATTATTGGGGCTGGGATTGTGTGTGTGTGTGTGGCCGGGGGGAGTAGGGGTAGAATGAGTGTGAGGGAAGGATTGAGGAAACAGTATTGAGTCTGGTAATTAATTGATGGGGGCGGGGGGGAGAAAGAGGAGAGAGGGGGTGTTAGAGAGGTAGACTGGAAGTGAGTGACAGGAGGGAGAGAAATACATGGCAAGAGGGGGGGAATGCAGAAGGGGGCTCTTGAGGTCTGAAATTGGGGTGCTCGCAAGACCGCCAACACAGGGTTGGGGGGGGGGGCGGTCATAACTCTAGTCCTGGGCCCTCAGCGGCCCTGCCTGTTGGTTGGCCTGATGGTATCTATAAAAATGTCTAGATACACTGTAGGTCAAGACTTAACGGCAGATATTCCTCACGTGTTCTACAATGTGCACTCTAAGTGGCGTTCTGATTCTACCCACATATTGTAACTCACAGGGACACGCCAACACATATACCACATGGTCCATCCTGTAATTCAGACAATGTTCTCTCTCATATTGTTCACCTGACACTTTTGATACAAACTTTGTTTTATCTGTGGAGCAAAAAGTACCGTCTTTACAGGATAGGCATCCAAAAAAAACCTGTGGGTTTACTAACCAATTACAGGTACTAGAACTCTTTATAGATCTAAAAGCACTAGATGCTAACTTGCTCCAAGTACAGGAGAGTTAAGAAGGATGTGCCAATGTTTTTAAATTAAATCTTTAATTTTAAAAGCCTCTCTATTATATAGGGTAATAAAAGATTTTTGGAAGATATGATCTTGTGTTACTACTTTATTGATGGTATTAATAAGGGTTTTTCTATCCAAGACGTTATTTCTTTCTAAAGCAGATTCAACTTTACTTTTATCATAATTCCTATCTGTGACAGGGTAAAGTCAGGTACTTATAATTATGCCTGGGAAACATACATCTGAGTCCTTCATCCAGCACTCAGAAGGTTAACCCAGTAAGACTACTTGGGCAATCAGGAAGTAAGCTGAGAGAGCTGACAATCAGCTAGATAAGGAGGCTAGTTTGTAGGAGTTGGCTGACTCAGACTACAGAGCTGTTCTGTGCAAGCTCCTATCCAGAAGGATTTCCTAAACTCTCTCTAGGGACGGAGATTCCTCAACAAAGATAAAGTAAGGACTTTAATATTGGTCCATAACTATTGTGGTATATATTTAGGGGTTGGGAACTGGACAACGTCTGCCAGCCTGATAGATAGGGACTGGAATGTTTAGCAAGATCTCCCTATGAGGAGTAGGCATTCTTTTTATGAGTTTTGTTTTGCCTAAAAGGAACAGTGTGCCCAAATGTTTATTTGTGTTATGGAGAAATAAAACCACTCAACATTTGGTTTACCCTGAAACTGCACGTGTGGACTATTGTCTGACATCGCCTACAGGCTGAGTTAAATTTTCTTCCCATTTAAATTGTTCTAGGGCTATTATTACAATTGTAGTATCTTTCAAATGAGATTTAAGATTAACAATGTATTTTTGAAGAAAATAATCTATATATTAAGATACATTCGAGGTCATGGGGACTAATCCCTGATATAATAGGCCTCGCAGGTGGATTTTTTATATCCTTGTAGATTTTGTGGAGGAAATAAAAAAGTGGCAATTTCAGTTTCTCTTTCAGAAGATATTTAAATACATCTTCCTTTAAAATGCCCATATTTTTACATCAAGGTTCTGGTATCCAGGGAGACCCTGAACCGGTAGTGATTCAGACATCTCATGAGGAACGCCAAGACCAGCGTGTGTGGAGGTGAGATCGCGGAGACTCAGTCTCTCCCCGTCCACTCTTCACAGAATTTTTGTCTGAAATTGCTGTTTAATTCTTGAAGAGTGAGTGCACTCTGTTCCGTTTTTGAAAAAGACAGTATGAACTAGAGAGAGTGCAGAGAAGGGCCACCAAATTAATAAAGGGGATGGACAATCTAACTTATAAGGAGAGGCTAGCTAAATTAGATTTATTGACATTAGAAAAGAGGCGTCTAAGAAGGGATATGATAACTATATACAAATATATTCGGGGACAATACAATGAGCTTTCAAAAGAACTATTCATCCCAATGGCAGTACAAAGGACTCAGGGTCATCCCTTAAGGTTGAAGGAAAGGAGATTTCACCAGCAACAAAGGAAAGGGTTCTTTACAGTAAGGGCAGTTAAAATGTGGAATTCATTACCAATGGAGACTGTGATGTCAGATACAATAGATTTGTTCAAAAAAAGGTTGGACATCTTTTTAGAAAGGAAAGGTATACAGGGATATACCAAATAAGTAAACATGGAAAGGATGTTGATCCAGGGAGTAATCTGATTGATAATTCTTAGAGTCAGGAATTAATTTATTTTTCCCCTTATAGTATAGTAGTATAGATATAGGATAACGTATCTTTTCTCTTAAGTTAGCATAGGTTGAATTTGATGGACGCATGTCTTTTTTCAACCTCATCTACTATGTAACTATGTAAATATAAATGACCAAATTATTTGGATTATCTGCACTATTATACCCTTCTTTCTTTTCCAGCAAGATAACCTGAATCACTGTACGAAAAAGGTTTAATCTGTTCTTTGCCACAATGGATACATGTGTGTCTAAATGCTAGAAAATATTAGTGGAATTCATATATGAGATCACCAACCACATTCCTATAGAAGATAAATTATTGCACCATGGTGTCCTTATCTTTTCTTCTACAGTAAAACCAGTTAGTCATTTAAGTACCATCCTTTTTATTATTGTTTGACCTTACCTGTTGGTGACGAGGACAGAAGGCTTCTTTCCCCCTGTGTCTGTGAAGCTCCAAGATTCCAATAAGATCACCAAGTGCAGTGACCATTGGCAAACAAAGAACAGACTGGATACGAGTCCTTGAGTCCTGTCCCGTGCCTTTGGGAAACCGGTCATCCTGGGGAAAGAAAAGTATATAAAAAATTACATTAAAATGTAATTAAAAAGTGCAATCCTTTGTGTAGTTACATTTTTGATGGTGGAGACACCGTTCGTCAAACAATGGTCACATCTATCAAGTCTTACTGGTTTTATCCCGGGGCTTAATACGTCACCTGTAAACTGAGGTAGACCAAGGGGCAGCAGCCAGCAACTTTTCTACTTCTCAGTAATCATTTAGAATGCATTAGGCTAGTCCCTCACCCCTCAATAAATTCTCTTTCTTTCATTAAACCTACCAATCATGGCAAAATAAAAGATAATATTTTATATGGCCGTGCCCTGCGTATTCTGCCTTTACTGATGTTAAAACCTATATACTACACTATTTATTTATATCAAACATTTAAACTGTTACAGTACATCTAAATTACACTTTCATCAAAACCAAAAATTATTTGTTATGATTAAAAAAAAAAAATCCTCTACAAAATCAAGTTTTACAGTTATCATAACTGCCTAAATTAGTAAAAAAATAAATGTAAAAAAAGTCAGACAACATCCATATTATATAATCAAGCAAGAGAGAGAGAGAAAGAGAGAGACAGAGAGAGAGAAAGAAAGAGTAAGAGAGAGGAGAGAGAGAGAATCTGAAGAAGGGAAGCGAAGCACAGCTGTGGAACAGTGGGGCCACACACCAACGAGATGGGTTAAAAATAAACTTTATTTATTTATGATGTGATCGCATCATGGAATAAAGTTTATTTTTAACCCATCTCGTTGGTGTGTGGCCCCACTGTTCCACACCTGTGCTCACCATCCCTTCTTCGGATCACCTCTGCTGCTGCTTGGCGTTATGCACGCACATGGATGAATTGCCTAATATGTGAGTACTCTTCTCTTCTTTACTTGGATGGGGAGACCATGACCTTTTATTGAGTGCGACTCCAGGGCCTTGGTCCCAGTGACATACCACTACATGATTATTACATTACCTGACAGCTTATGGATGTTACTACATGGACGGTTCATGCTTATACTATGCCTTAGGAGAGTTATTTATGCACCAGGTCTATGAGACTTCCGAGGCTTTATTATAATTCATCTGCTACGGGACTATACTTATCATTAAGAAGCTTATGTGGATTTATGGTTCCTCTGCTACTGAGCACCGAAGTTTGGAATTCTTTCCAGTGTGTGTGTGTGTGTATATATATATATAACCTGAACTAAGCCTTGCCGCAGTCCTGTACCCTGCAGAAAGTACAAACAAATAGCTGCAACATCTGTTTCATATGTCTGCAACCCTGCCTTTCCCCATTATTTCTTAGCATACAATGCTTCAAATGCTGGTAATTACATGCACACAGTGTGTCACCTTTTACTTCTTATCCATTTTAACATGGACCCCTATAAGCTTATGCCTGCCGTATTACACAGTTTTTCAGCACAACCTGGCTAAAGAAGTACATAGCCAGTAAACCTGCTCACAAACAGTTGTTTTGACCTTTCGGGTCTCATCAATGTGAGAATGCTTATACTGGCTTCTCTATGTGAAGCTGGAAGCGGTTTCAACCACACATTAAATAACTTATGGCGGTAAAAAGTTACAAAAACCCTCCACCGTTCATTGTACTGCGTTAAAAAAATAATTGACCACTTGTGAGCACATTCACAAGTCTCAAACAGGTCTGCAGCCCTGCCTTTCCCCATTATTTCTTAGCATACAATGCACTGCAGCTAGCGATTCTGGGTAATGACATGCAAATGAGCACAAAGTATAACCTTCCTCACAATGATGAGACCCAAAAGGTCAGCATAGCTGTCTGTGAGTAGGTTTAATGGCTATGCACTTCTTTAACCCAGGCTGTGCTTAAAAAGCTGTAATATGGCAGGCATAAGCTTATAGGGGTCTATGTTAAAATGGATAAGGAGCAAAAGGTGACACCGAGTGCTCATTTGGATGACATTACTCAGAAACCCTGGCTGCAAAGGAAGCATTGTATGCTAAGCGATAATGCGAAAGGCAGGGTTGCAGACCTGTCTGAGACATGTGAATGTAATCACAAGTGTTATTTTTTATTTGCTTACATAACTTATTTAATATCTGGGATAAAAAATAGTGAATTTCTCAAACAATAGGCGTTATATATATTATGGTTACATTTTTTAGATTGTCTTGTATCGGGTATGGCACAGGAAGCGGAATGCCGGGCTCCTTGTGATGTAACCATTACATCATGCATTGTCTCCCTAAATTAGCCTCTGCTGGTTGTAGTAGCTCATCTACACTTCTGAGCTGGAATAATCACTAAAAGAGATCTGAGTTACTTCTATTTAAAAAGTAAAAATAAATGTTAAACAGAAGGGGAAATTGGATCTTATTGGTGTCAAGAAGGGGCAGAGGGACCCGCTTCTAATATTTTAAACTCTTTATATGCCCTCACCCCTCGACCCGCTGGTTTCTACCTTCTAAACCAGTAAGGGGAGGGGTGACATTGGTGGCGTCTAGCAGCAGAATGAGCATCAGTACAGACTCTGACATTGTGCTGTATGCGGAAGGCTATCTCCATGCTGCTTTAATGGGGGTATTTTAGATGCCATTGGGGAGTTTTGTCTTGCCAAGGATGTAGTCTAAGAAGAAAACATTTTCAACAAAGATTACCGGTTACAAATGTTTTTGTGACAAACATATTACCCATGTCTAAATTCCTTGTAGTGTGTACCTATAGAAAATATATACTTTCATTGGAGTATTGTTATGCTATATTGGAGATTCTGCTTGCCAACAATGGCACCTACTGTATAGTGTTTCTCATGGAAAAATCCGGGCATAAAGAGACTTATGCAGTTTTACTAGTTTGGGGCCACTATTTACTAAAAGAGTACCTAAACTTTAACATATCTGATATCAGTGTACTAAGGGGACCCAAGGCAATAACATTTAGTATGCCTTTCTATGATTACATTGAGCTTGTGTGAGGAATATTGATGCAAAGCCAAAGACAGTGTAAATTTATGAAAAAAATGTAAAGACCACGGTTTTCAACAATTCACTTCCAGAAATATTTTTGTGGAAACGCTTGTTACCCATGTCTAAAATGTATTGACGCAATTTTTTTTTTGTACTTTTCCCAATGGCAGCACACACCAGAGTGTTTATGTAATCCTTCCCCTTTGATGAGACACAAGCTTTATGATTGGCTGGTATGGATCATCCATCCAATACCATACCAATACCAGATTGGCTGGCTCATCCGTGTTTAAAATACCACTTACCATAAACACAATCACAGAAAAAGAACCAATACAAGAAAATAAATCAAGGGATGGGAATTTGTGCGCGTGCTGGGACAATGGGACAGAGGAAAATTAAATGACAGTAAGAAAATTTCCTCTTTCCTCCATGTCCCGGCAACACACACTAGCAGAATATCCCACAGGGAAAGATTAAATTACAGCCTGCAGAGCTGTAATTAGGTGTCTGACGAGGGCTCAATTTTAAGCTTCTAGCATCTAATAATAATAATCAGAGTGAATGCTATTACTGAAGGGGAGGACTGAGCATTCTCTGCCCAAGAAGCCATAATATGTCTAGTGAACTGGCCCTATTGCCTTGTGGAGCCAATTAAATGTATCTATGGAAACCATTAAATCTGCTGGTAAGAGACGTGCCTGCAGGCTATGAATTGGTTTAGATTCTCTAGGTCTATAACTAGTCTGTTACCTCTGGTGTCATTCGTGACCAAGAGGATAATAAGGTAGAATATACTAATTTACCTTCCTGAGAAGGAGATACTAAAGTTGCTTAAATACTGCCTTATAGCTTGGTTTAGGGATAAATATTAGAAAGCAGGCTGAAGGTTTACCACAAGTTTGTTCAGGGCATTTGAAGGAATTCTAACGAGCATCCTTTTAGGATTGCCGAAAGCACCCATCTGTCTGAGGTTGTTAGCATCCACTGTTATAGAAACCTGATTCGTTTTCCTCCCACAACTTGCTTGGCCCCTCCAAAGTCCTACAGTTAAAGACTGTGGCTTGGTATTAGATTAATCATATCTGTGGTATGAAAGCAGCCTTCCCTCTGAAGCATCATGAATTCTTATCGGCCGAAAAAACATTTCATCTGTAGACAGGACCTATCTCTATTCTACTTTCTATTTTATGGCAAGAATTTACTCTTTGTGGATAGAAAAACCTCTTATGACGCTGAGGGTAGGTGGCTGGAACAAAAGTCTTGTGCTGAGGTTTCTGTTGTATAAGCTCAGAGAGGGAGACAAGAGAAATACAAACAACACAATAGTGTATTATCCTTTAGACAATATAAGACATGTGGATGGAAAATGAAGCAATTTATTAATTAAAACAATTGTGACTACAATTGAAATAAAACATGAACTGTAAAATAAACAGTGGATGATCTTCTGTTAATAAAAGAGATAGGGGCTTCTCAGCATTTAAGCAGAGAGAAGCCTTGCTGCTCCACCAGAGGTAAAACCGAAATCCTACTCACCGTCCTGGAGTAGGACATGTGCATTGGTACGGGGTCTTTAGCCAGGGGTAGCCGTCTGCTGTGGGGTGCCGGACGTCTGCTTAGAGCGTGCGGGGAGATCTCAGGAATACTCGTGCATTCAACAACACCGCGTGGATTTTGCGCGTCTCCTCCGCTGACGTCACCGCCAAATTGACTCAGCTACGGTGTCCCTGGATGACCAGAATACCTTCCTACGCGTTTCGAAACACTCGATCACGTGTTTCTTCGTTCCCTGACGTTCGTTCAGTTCAAACCCAATTATTTTTGTGTAATATTAATAAGCCTGTGGAAGCTATCGTCACAGGCGTATTAATATAACTGGTGGCAGCTGGCGGGACTGAACTGGACCTGGATTACAGTATTCTGCGGGGTACTGTGATCCAGTGGGAACTTGATGGTAATTGCAAGTTCCTGGGACTAAAGATATTGAACACAAGTAACGCAAGTTGTCACACCACCTCACTGCTGCGACCCAGAACTCAGAGCCATGAGTGAAGCGGAGAACCTCTATTACCTGAGAACTAGAAATCAGCTAAAAGACAAGTGCCGTGCCTATGGACTGGAATATGTGGACCAGGAGGTCGAGGACATGGTTGTTGCAGTCACCGCATATGAAGCTGAGCATCCAGAGGTCCTGGAAGTAGCTCAGCTTGCCCTTTTACAGCCGCCCGGAGATCAGGGACTGAACCCAGTGCCGGGCTGGCAGGATCCCGGGGAGGGACCAAGTGCACCTCCCAGGACAAGTGCAGCAGGAGGGGCACGGGTAGCTGCGGCTAGCAGTCCCTTTACCCCTGAAATGCTGGCACTGATAACAGCGTGGGGAGACCGAGGGACACCGGAGGAGCGGCTACAGTTTATCTCTATGGCAGTGAACAGACCCGCTTATTGCCCCCCGGTCCGACCCCCCAAAGATGGACTCCAACTGGACAAGCACAGCCTCACCAAGTATGTGGAGGGCACTGATCAGATTGACATGTTTCTAAGGAACTTTGAAACGCAGTGCCGGCGGTATGGGGTGCTTCCCCAGCATAGGGTTGCACGCCTGGACCCGCTACTCTCCGGCTTGGCTAAGCAGACCTTGATGGCGCTTCCAGATGAGTTTGCTGATGACTATGACCACCTGAAAGAACTTTTGCTGTTTCAGCACGGTTTTACCCCTGAAGCTTACCGGGATAAGTTCCGGCTGGAGGAGAGGCACCCTCAGGAGACCTATGTCACTTATGTGACCCGCATGGCTTTGTACGGGTTACACTGGGTGGAGGGCTCTGAGGCCAAGACTTACCAACGCCTGCTGGACCTCATCTTTCAGGAGCAGCTCATGCAGCAGTGCCCGCCGGCGGTGAGGGCTTTTGTGTATGATAAAAAGCCCAAGACCTACACCGAGGCGGCGAGGATGGCAGATGACTATGTGGTCAGCCGGTCCCAGATGACCGCCAAGGTACCAGCCAAAGCGGT
This sequence comes from Ascaphus truei, assembly GCF_040206685.1. NCBI lineage: Eukaryota > Metazoa > Chordata > Amphibia > Anura > Ascaphidae > Ascaphus > Ascaphus truei. The sequence goes on along the minus strand of NC_134486.1, from coordinate 187,996,505 downwards.
AACCCCACCGGCCAAGAAAGCTGTGAGTACCCCCCAGTGGACCCAAAAGCCGCCTGCGGGCAGCGGGTCACAGAAGGCGGGGGAGCTCCGGCATGAGCGCCAGTGCTACAATTTCAACAGCACTGGTCACCTTAGACCAGATTGCCCGGAACCCCTGCGTTCCAATGGACCCTACCGAGGGCAACGCACCCCAGCTGCAAAGCCGGTAGCCCGCGTGCGGGTGGCTTCCACCAAAGAACCAGGACCGGTCATGGAAACAACTCCCAGCGAGACGTCCCATGTCACCCCTTCCCCGGTTTCTTCAGTGCCTACAGCCAGGAGCGGAGAACATCACAGCGCAGACCTGCAGCAGACGGACGGCAGGAGCAAGCATCTCACCCCGGTCACAGTCGGTGACCGGCAAGCAGTTGGCTTACTTGATTCAGGAGCTGCAGTGACCCTGGTCCGACCTGATATGGTCCGGCCAGAGGAATTGATCCCAGGCCCTGGGATGCAGATCACTGTGGCTGACGGAGAGCCACGTTTCCTGCAGGTGGCCCGCATTTTTTTGGATTGGGGGGTGGGCAAGGGTGTGCGGGAGGTGGGGGTTTTACCAGGTTTGGATGCTGAAATTCTTTTGGGCAATGACCTGGGACCGATGACCTGCACCTACGACCGTGTGCCCCAGCCCGCTGCAGTGGCGGCGGTTACCCGGAGCCAGACCGCGGCAATGCCGGCGGTGACCACCCCAGTACCCCAGCCTTTGGGACCAACGTTAGCGGAGGGCACAGAGGAGCCCAGGGAGGTAAGCCAGGATCAGTTGCAACCACAGGCTGACTTACTGTTCCCCCTTACCGTGTCCCCTTCCCCTGACAATGACATGACTGGGGGGGGGGCAGATTTAGGAGCCCAGTTTAGGGAGGCAGTGAAGGTAGACCCTACCCTGGCCGGCGTGAGACTTCGGGCGTCCGAATCTCAGGCAGGGGAGGGCACTGAGCGCTGCCTATGGCATAAGGGACTCCTATACAGAGAAGAAGGGAACCCGGGAATAGAGAAGGGATTGACCGGTAAGCGACAGCTAGTAGTACCCCAGGGGTACCGACAGCAATTGTTACGGGTAGCTCACTCTATTCCGTTAGCGGGACATCAGGGGGTCACCAGGACGCGAGCCCGGTTATTGCAGCGTTACTTCTGGCCGGGGGCATCCAGGGATGCGGCTGATTTCTGCCGCTCCTGTGATGCCTGCCAGCGAGTAGGTAAGGCGGGCGACCGTGTGAAGGCACCCCTGAGACCCCTACCGATAATAGGGGAACCCTTCCAGAAGGTAGCGATGGACCTGATAGGACCCCTCATGATTCCTAGCAGGTCAGGGAAGCGCTACATCCTCACGGTGGTGGATTTTGCCACCCGGTACCCTGAGGCGGTAGCGCTGGGCACCATAAGTGCCAAGACAGTGGCAGCAGCTTTGCTGAACATTTTTGCTAGGGTAGGTTTCCCTAGTGAGATCCTAACTGATCAGGGGTCTCAGTTCATGAGTGAACTGTTACATTGTCTCTGGGATGCCTGCGGTGTACAGCACCAGCGCACTACCCCTTACCATCCCCAAACAAACGGATTATGTGAGAGGTTTAATGGTACCCTGAAGCAGATGCTTCGGACCTTTATAGAGGCGGAGGGGAAAGACTGGGAGATTCACCTGCAGCACTTGCTGTTTGCATACCGAGAGGTACCGCAAGAATCTACAGGCTTCTCCCCCTTCGAGCTACTATATGGCCGCAGGGTACGTGGACCTCTGGACCTCTTCCGTGAGGGATGGGAGGGGGAGACTACTGCTACTGATGCTTCAGTGATCCAGTATGTAGTAGATCTCAGAGACCGGTTAGAGATGCTTATGGGGGTGGCCCAGGACCACCTCAGGGCTGCTCAGACCAAGCAGAAGCAATGGTATGACCAGCAGGCCCGTAGCAGAGAGTTCATCCCAGGACAGCAGGTGCTTGTTCTCAAACCCACTCGGGAGAACAAGTTAATGGCTGCCTGGTCGGGACCGTATTCGGTCATCCGAAAGGTGAATGAGTGCAACTATGTTGTACAGGTAGCGCCTGAGAGGCACAAGACATATCACATTAATATGTTAAAGGCACCGAGTATGGGAGCAGTAATGGCCATTTGTAGCCCACTGCTGGAGGATCCGGCGAGCAATGCTCTGCCTGATCTCCTAGGGGAGGCAAGCAAGGAAACACTGTTGAGCAGGTAGAGATCGGGGCACAGTTGAGTGCTAGGCAGAAGGGAGAAGCCAGGGACATGCTAGCTCAGTATAGCGCCCTCTTCACTGACATGCCAGGGACCACACATCTCACCAAACACCCAGTACATACAGGGGACCTGCAGCCTCTGCATAAGCACGCTTATAGAGTGTCAGCAGAGGTCAAGACAAGTATGGAGAGAGAGATTGAGGAGATGCTGACCCTAGGGGTAATTACTCCGTCCCAGAGCCCTTGGGCAAGTCCAGTAGTCCTAGTGCCTAAGAAGGACAAAACCACCCGGTTTTGTGTGGACTACCGGTTGCTCAACGCTGGGACGGTGTCAGATGCTTACCCCATGCCCCGCATGGATGAGTTACTAGATGAACTCGCGGGGGCAAAGTATCTGACCACCATGGATCTGAGCAAAGGCTACTGGCAGATTCCCCTGACCCTGGAGGCTAGGGAGAAGTCAGCATTCATCACTCCAAGTGGCCTCTATGAGTTTTTGGTGATGCCATTTGGGATGAAGAATGCCCCGGCTACCTTCCAACGCCTGGTCAATAGGTTACTGGAAGGGATGCAGAGCTATGCCAGGGCTTACTTAGATGACATTGCTGTCTTTAGTAATTCCTGGGAATCCCACATAGGACATGTAGCTGCGGTGCTGAATAGAATCAGGGAGGCTGGGCTTACCTTAAAACCCACTAAGTGTATGGTAGGGATGGCAGAAGTCCTGTACTTAGGGCACAGGGTGGGTGGAGGGCATCTCAAGCCAGAGCCAGCCAAGGTAGAAGCCATAGTTCAGTGGCCTGTTCCAAAAACCAAGAAACAGGTCATGGCCTTTTTGGGCACCGCAGGGTACTACAGGAAATTTGTCCCACAGTACAGCGCCGTGGCCAAACCCCTGACTGATCTGACTAAGAAGCAACTGCCTGTGCTTATTACCTGGTCTCCTGCCTGTGAAACTGCTTTCCAGGCACTGAAAGCTGCGCTTGCTGAAGCCCCCATCCTGGCTGCCCCAGATTATACCAAGCATTTTCTTATTCAGACTGATGCCTCTGACTTTGGTGTGGGGGCTGTGTTGAGCCAGGTGGGGGACGACGGCAAAGAGCACCCTGTGGTGTATCTCAGTCGCAAACTGCTCCCCAGGGAGGTGGCATATGCCACCATTGAAAAGGAGTGCTTGGCCATTGTGTGGGCACTCAAAAAGCTCCAGCCCTATGTCTATGGGAGAGCTTTCACGGTCATTACCGACCACAATCCCCTGAGCTGGCTACAGAGGGTATCAGGGGAAAATGCCAAACTGCTGAGATGGAGCTTGGCTTTGCAAGAATTTGAATTCACCATTCAGCACAAAAAGGGCAGTGAAAACAGCAATGCTGATGGGCTTTCACGCCAGGACTATCCCTCTGAGACTGAATTCATTAATGGTGCCAGCAGTTCCCCACTCCCCGTCAGGGCCAGTGGGCCACAGGACACGCATTAAGAAGGGGAGGTGTAGAGGGAGAGAGGGGGTGGCCCGGTATTAAAGGGGTTGCACCCCATTTGGCCACCCCTGACCGCACCAGGGAGACAAGGGGTTAACTGGGCTGAGGTCCAGAAATGTGATGTAACCCTTGTTATGACATGTAAATGTATTTTCCCCTGTTCCATTGTAATGTCTGGTTACTCAGTGTTTGCATCACACACACACTAGAATCCATCCGGGAGCACAAGGGTTAATAATTCTTTAATGATTATAGCTCTTTGTGTAGTTTTCCCGCCTTTTCAGGCACCATTTTGCAGGTCCCCATTGGCCGCCATTAGGGCTCAATGCATTTCAATAGGAATTGGTGCTGTTTTCGTCCTGTTTCCTGTAGTGACCAGCAGGTGGCGTCCGAGAGGGAGAGCGGCGGTTTCCCATTGAAAGTCAATGGGCTCATTGACTTCAATGGAGATGCCTCGAGGTAACCTAGTTGGCTGCCGTCCAGACCGCAAACCGCAAAGCGGATACAATGTCCTTCAAAAGAGCTAAAATCACTGGGTCAAGTTCAACGTCAATTAGCGGGAAAATAAACTGTTCTAGGGCACCTAGGGATAAAATTCTTTTTGCCCCTAGTTCCTAAGGGTCCCCCCACTCGACCACCACTGGGTCCCCGAATCCTGGACCCCCGATAAGGGTCAAACCAGATAGAGCGGGTCGCGCCATAGGCTTTGCCGGCGGCGGCAGAAACGGCTCAGAAAAATGACTAAGTGAGAAATGCTGAATTTTAGGAATCCATATCTCCGGTTCCGGAGGGTTCAGCGGATCAGGGTTTGGGGTATCTGTAGCCACTGCTCCGGCATCGCTGTAGAACCATCCTTGACCCGCTTGGACCAACCCGACGGAGTATGGACCCCCTTGAAGTTCGGGACTTTTCCCATAGACTTCAATGGCAGAAAACCCCCATTGACTTCAATGGCGGTGATTTACCATTGAAAGTCTATGGCGGAGCTGCCCGTTGTTTTCAATGGGGATTTAGTGAAAAGCTGAGATTTCTTTTTCAATGGAGATTTTTGTATTAAAATGATTTAATGTGCATTGTGTAACTCCGGTTTCTTAGGTCGTAGCAAGTCGCTTTTTTGACCATATGGTGTCCCAGTTCTGGCAATGCGAACTGGAAAGTTTGGACCTGCTAAACCTAACGGAACCGGATATTTTAATACGTTTATGTTTTATGCTTAATAGTGTATCCTAAGGTAGGGATAAGTTCAAAAGGAAATTCTTTTGGGCCATAAGGTAGCAGATGGCCCTGGGGACGCCGCTATGTCTAGGATTTAAGTGCTGTTCAAAGAGTTTTATCACCCTCACTGTTTATCCGAAGCCCAAACCAGGGCAGGTCTTAAGTGTTCCAGTTAACACCTTTCAACAAAGGTTTTCCTGCCAGAACTCCAAATGGTAGACTTTCTGGCATTCCTGACGTAAATGTGGGGCTTCAGAAATGAGACCCCCAGAGTTCTACTGCACATGTGCCAACTAGCAGGGGGGCATGGGTCAGAATGCTTTCCCACGTTAGTGAGTGGCTGGAGGTAATTGTAAACCAATCCCCTGTGCTTAAGGTTAAGAAAAGAAGGAGAATGGTTTATAAACTGCTGTCCACCCATATATCCTTTGTCTTCGTTTGCTGATATGGTTACCTGATATCACCTGAATGATTTCCTCACTGCTGAAAGAAATGCTACATCATACTTCTCATTCCCCAACCCTTAAGTAAGTGTACTTCTTGTTTGTTACTGTATTATCTGTTGTGTTCACCTTTATTCTAAGGAATAAATACAATTTATTATATCTTAAGCCTCGTTCAGTTCAAACCCAATTATTTTTGTGTAATATTAATAAGCCTGTGGAAGCTATCGTCACACCCATAATAGTACATCCCCATGGGCCCCTAGAATGCACTTGGGCAAAATGACTTACTATTATGGGTATAGAGAGTATCCCTAGTACCAAGTTGGGTGGGGATAGACTTAAAACACTATGTACTGTATGAGAGAATCTTTTTGGATTTATTCTCTCGGTACACTCTCGCCCAAGGGTCTAAAAGAGTGCTTGGATACAAGCACACTGGTTTAGTGTTCTTGTCTTGCTGTTCTCTGCCTTACTGCTCAGGTTACTATATAGATTATTCTCCCACTGTCTGATACAGTAAATACTCCAATGTGTTGATTAGATAAGGTTCTGTGCCTCTGGAGGGGTTTCCTTTGTAGTACAATTTCCACTCAATAATTAAATAGGTGTTTAGTGCTCAGTCAATCCAGGTTATCTGTATTAATTTTTAGCACTGCTACATTTTTTATTATCATATTATTCTTGATTTATTAAATATTTAATAATAAGTATATCAATTATTTACAATGTTTTTATTTTTGATATATATGTTATATATTTTTTCCTTTATTTGTATTTTTATTTATATTTTTATTTATATTGCAAAATACAATTTTTTATCATTTATTGTATAAATTATTGGTGTTGTGTTGTTCCCATCACACACAGGGAGCTATAAAATGGTTATATCTAATGGTATATTTATTTGAGCTATGTGATAGGGTTTAGTATATGTTAGCTTAGATTATAGATATAGGTTCCAATTATATATGGTTTATTTTTTCATATTCGATGAATGTTAGATTGGAATCAGTAGGCTATCTTTCTGTACTGTTTAGTATTAGTAGAGATTAAATTCATTTAATAAATTAGTTGGGTTATTCTTAGTGTATGATGTGATCAACACAAATATTGATGAATTGTTGTGTAAATTTTATAATGTATTTGTGTTTTTTTGATGTTGCAAACATCAAGCATGCGTTTTTTTGGTGAATCAGTAATTTGGTTAAAGAATAGCTTTACATCACTCAGCCTATTTCATTGGCTTTCCCTGACCAATGAGACATCCCCTGACGAAGTTGCATTTGTGTGACGTAACGTGTAGGGTTGGTGACGTCATCGCGCTGTGGGTGTGTCTACACCGAGTCCTGGGCGTCCCTGCGATCTTACTAGCTGCATTTTCAAGTGCTGGCAACTATTCTATACAAGAGCAGAGGACGTGGAGGCACTGATTGATTCAGTCTCCTGGCGCCAACTTGTGACAGGAGTTGGTGGTGGCTACAAGCTGTGCAGATATACCTTGCCTACCTGGGACCCTCTCACCCACGCAGATGACTACACACAGAGATTTCTCTCCTACGTATGGTTGCTTTTTTTAATCATGTAAGTGCATTTCATTTGGGCTGCAGTTTTTTAATAAATGTACTCTTTTGTTTAAACAGTTACATGCTATGGAGCTTGCGCTTCTGTTTGTTTTTTGTTCTTAGATGCGTAGTAGTTGGCTATACCACTTTTATCTGAATCTGCAAAGACGCTCCCTAGATCATCAATTGGGACCTTTATCTCTCTGGATTTTTCAAGTGGAACATTTATTTTGGACTTTGTTTTTTTCACTATCACTTTATGGTTTGAAGTTATATGTAGTTAAAAGTGTGTTGATTTTTATTAGGATTTTTATTGATTCATATAATTTATTATCATTATTCTATATATATTGTCACTATTATCCACCTGAGCGCTACTTAATTTTGTGTTGGTTTATATATATATAAATGTAAATACAACTGTATGCTCATCTGCATGTCTTAGGCAGGTCTGCAACCCCGCCTTTCCCCATTATCACCCAGCACACAGCACTTCCACTGCAGCAAGGGATTCTGGGAAATGACATGCAAATGAGCACACAGTGCCACATTTTGCGTCAAAAACCATTTTTAACATGGTTCCCTATAGGCTTAAGCTTGCTGCATGGTCACAGCTTTGAGCACAGCCAGGGTTAAGGTGCATACCCAGAAAACCACCCACAGACAGCTGTTTCGACCTTAATGGGTCTCATCAGTGTGGGGTTGATTAACTGGGTATGCAAAGAAGCTAAAGGATGGGCCAACCATAATACTGAGTTAAGTTATGGTGAGTAAAAAAAGTGACAAAAACCCTCCACAGCAAAGCAAATATGCAAATGTAAATACAACTGTATGCTCATCTGCATGTCTTAGGCAGGTCTGCAACCCCGCCTTTCCCCATTATCACCCAGCACTTCCACTGCAGCAAGGGATTCTGGGAAATGACATGCAAATGAGCACACAGTGCCACTTTTTCCTTCAAAAACCATTTTTAACATGGTTCCCTATAGGCATATATATATATATATATATATATATATATATATATATATTGCTTTTCATTCCTTTTTTCAACCGTTTTACAAAATACACACACACACACACAATAATCCCTGAGCTAGAACTCCAATTTAGGGTGCAAATGTATTGATATCCAATGTAAAGGAGTATCTTTTTGAAAACAACATCTCATATGACAAACTGTTACATTAAAAAACATATATATTTCTGTGGTTCCCTTAACGTAAAAAGCAAGATGCCTAAATGAAAATGCTCCTTCAACGACAAGCTACAGAGAGCCCTTCCATTTTTGAGTAAAGTAGGGGGAAAGAGTGACAGTGATGTATTTTGCAAACACTGCAAATCGACATTTTCAATTAGTTATGGTGGAAAATCCGATATCAATGATCATTGTCAAACAAAAAACACAAGTTATGGATCGAATCCGCAGCGGGAACCAGTGGCAGTGTTGCAAATTTCTTTGGTAATGCAGCTTCGGGACCAGCTGAATTGAATCAGGCCGCTGCTGACGGTACTTTGCGTACCATGTTGTTAAACACAACCACAGCTGCTCGAACAAAGACTTAAGCCTTGGTTGACATCAGCAACATCGATTTTGTATCTGTAGCGATCGATGATTCCAACAGAAAAGAGGTGAAGTTGATACATATTATCATTCGCTACTTCAAGTACTGATGCAGCGGCCGTTATTCGAACACATCACAGCGCCGATTTTGAGTTCTCTGCTGTTCCCCACGCAGCATGAACGCGGCCAATCGCCCCAGGCACCCACGCTTATCGCGGATGTTTTGTTTGAATTTCATGGATTCTGTTTCTTCGTTTGCAATAAAATGGATGAATTGTAATGTGTACAGTACTGTGCTACTGTGCTACTTTGTCAATTTCATGTTTTTAAAAGCCAGAACACTAAAATTCGTTTTTCTGCACTTGCCACGCTCGCATCTTAGTGCGGGAAGGCTGGAATTCATCCCGCGGTTTCAAATCGGGATTCCGATGTACATGAAACGTGAAGTGTTCGAATAATAGCCGCTGCATCGGTACGGCGAGGGAGTGAAAGTGAACATTTTAGAATTTACATCTGTACCCGGTGAAACTTCAGCTATACTATTTTAAGAAATTAACCAAGCACTGGAAAAATACCATCTGCGTGAAAAAGTGGTCAGATTTTGTGCTGTCAACACAAATACAAACTTCAGAGGGAAGAAGAGGGCAGGAAAAAACAATGTCTTCTTCAAGCTTAATGAAGCTGTGTCTGGCAACAACGTGATTGGTGTGGGCTGCGCAGCAGACATAGTTTACAACGCAGTACAAACGGCTGCTGATTGCCTGCCCATTGACATTGAGTGTTTTGTTGTAAAGATTTACAAATATTTCCATATTTATACTGTTCGCACACAAGAATTGAAAGAACTCTGCAAATTTGTAGATTTGAAATATCAGCAGCTTCTGGGTACTAGCAACACTCGATGACTGTCACTGATGCCAGCAGATGACAGAGTGCTGAAGCTGTTCCCAGCACTGAAATCCTATTTTTCATCACAAGGAAATGGCCCAACAACAATAGTGGCAATTTTTAAGAACCCCGTCGGTGAAGCCTGGCTCTGGTTTTTGCACAAACAGTTATCCCTCTTCAATGACACAATTAAATCCATGGAAAAACAAAATTCAAGTGCAATTGACGTTGCTGTAAAAATATTTAACCTTAAAGAAAAACTGATAGAAAGAAGAGAGGCGTGCTTCATGGGTCTAAAGGTGAAGAGTCTTCTTCGCACACCGCAGGATGAAGGTACAGCACAAGAAAGCCAATTCCATCAAACTACTTGGACATTCTATGACATCAACACTGATTACCTGGATGAATAGGGGGAGAACTTAATTGATCCGCAAATTTTTACATGGTGACTACTAAACAACGTCCTTGCTTGGGAAGATGTTGAAAATTACTTACAATTTGTAATGTCATGGTTGTCAAAATTTGAGATCAGTGTAACAGAGTTGTTTGATAAAACGAGCTGCGTCATAAAATACACAAGAGAAATTATAGCATAGTGGAATGAGGAAAAATGCCACCAGACAAACGGTGGGTAGAGATTTTCACCCATTTCAGAAGCAAATGCATAACATTCCAAAAATTGCCCTAATCATTCAGTTTGTAATGTGTCTGCCCGGAACTAATGCCCTAGTGGAAAGGATATTTTCCATCATGAACAACACCTGGACAGATGAGAGAAATAGAATGGAACTGGCAACACTGAAAGCCTTGCTCATCACTAGAGTCAACCTCGATCAAAGCTGCACTGAAATCCATAACCAACTGCTGAAAAACAGGAGTGTGCTGCAGAAGATTCATTCCTCAGACAAGCACTCCAGTCGCCAACAATCGAGGTAAGATTCTATCATTTAATTACACGATGAATTAATATAAACCAAACCGTAATTTTGCTACACATTTATTTGTGTTATGGGGACGCTATTAGAGAATTACCATTATAATCTATTTTTTTAAGTGCTTTCAGATATTTTAGAAATATATATATATATATAGATTTATTGAATTGAGTTTCATCTTTTTTGTGGGAGTTGGGGGGCTTAAGAGCTACACAAAGTTAAATTGGGTGGGGAAGGGGGATCACCATGTCTTCACACTCGGGTACATTTAATACAATAAACATGGTTAGGACTTAAAGCATTAACAGGTAAACTCAAATAATAAATAACTTATCAGGAATGAGATTACATATTGGGTTATAGCTTGTCGCATCTATGCATGAACATATGATAAAAGTCTTTACGTTTTTCCCATAGGATGCCAGCCTTGGGACACGCCCTCCAGATGTAAAGAAAAGTGCCGGAGTCCATAACGCCTCAGTTCCTCATGAAAAAAAGATAAGTTAAAAAATGCCTTCAAAATATCTGCTGGAGTTGTCTCCGATTTCTCTCTCTTTCCCCCCTCTCTCTCCCCTCTCTCCATAATGGGTATGTTCTAACTATTTTTTGCTCTTCTTTTCCGTTTGAGAGGAGGGAGTCCCTCACCTCTTCAGCCACACACCAGGAACGCTGGATTGCTTACAGACCCTCGGAGAGGCGGATACAGTCGTGGATTGCAGACACTGATTTATCTTGTAAGTACCGCAAAGATGCTTGAACAAGGGCCTTAGACAGTGCTTGATATGTAGACCCTCTCAACTGTATGGGATATTTCTTAGTCTCATATCTTGTGTTTTTTCTCACTTTTAATTTGACGGATTGCGTTTTCATTGTCTGTGGTTGTTAGTTATTGGTATTACATTTTTTTGTGTTATGTTAAGAATCGGAAAAAAATATATTTTGAAGTACAGTAGTAATCTGGCTGTAAGAGTTGAAGTGCCCAAGCAAAAGCCCCACCACTATACACACAAACACACACTGCATTACCCACCTCTATACACAAACACACTGTAGGGGCATCACATGATGCCACATTCTCATGGCAACATGTCACCACCTGACGTCAGAGTGTCTCGTCATGGAAACGGGGGGGGGGGGTCACGTGATGTAATTTTTTTAAATGTTTCCTGGTTTTCATTTTGAAAATCTGGTCACCCTACCATTGGCAGACTTAAGAGAACTGCTGCTCAGGCTTTAGGGATCCAAAGTCATACAGTATATTTTATATGTGACCATTGATAGACTTGGGCAAACTGCTGCTCAAGCTGTAAGGATCTGAGGTCATGTATCGTTATATGTGACCATTGGCACACATAGCAATGGAACGCTAAATGGGCGCTTGGAAAGCTATGCCTAGAAATTGAGGCATAATTAAATGAATACAGAGCTCTGCACTAAATATATAAAAAAAAAGTGTCTCTGGAAATTGATAAATACTAACAATATTCAGCAACCACACAGTCCCAAATATCTCAGCTGCTGGATCACTATCCTACTGTACCAGACTAGATCCAGGGATGCCACTAGCCCAATGTGAGTTCTCCCATTAAGAATTTACCACTGTTGCTGGGGTGACATAATACGCGCAGCTACATGATTATCCAGATACTTCCTACTCTGCTAGGCAGGATAAGACAAAACAAAAAAAAACCGAGAAGTTATCAAAAGGGGAACCCTTTTGTATGCAGACCAGTCATTTAGATAGTCTGTTTCCTACCACTGAGAAAGGACAAACTATAACCCACTAGAGTGTGCTCCAGTCGGTCTTTGCAGTTACGCCTTATCCTCTTGCTTGTTTTGAATTCCTGTTGCTGACCCGGACCATAACCCCGACCTCGCTGCCTTCTGCCTGCCCTGACCTCCGCTTGCCTCCTCGACTTTGCACCTCTGCCGCCAGCCCTGACCTCTGCTTCCATACCGACTATGGATACTCTTACAGGACTCGGTTTATTTGTATTCCTACCTCAGCCCTGCGGGTCGCCTCCTTATTTCAGATGAGCACCGTCACACTCATGTTCCAAAGCTCTACATACGGTAGCCCTGCAGCTTCAACAAAGGCTTCCTTCAACAAAGGAAGATTTACCTACAAAGATCTCACATGATGAATTTCAACTTGGTGAGGTGATTACAACATTGTGAGATCAACTTTGTGAGGGCATATATTCGTTTTTCATTATTTCTTCACTATATTGGTTTTCCACCTTTTCCCTTTTTGGGATAAGAGTCCGTGGGGATTGGTGATTTTTATGCTAGAGGCTAGTTTTGCCTGGTCAGTGATCACATGCACATTTCACATTCAACCTTGAAAAATTCAGGTATAAATAGTATTGCTAATTTGGTGACTGTATTGGCCACAAAAGTATGTATACCTGTACATAACTGATATTTGTGTACTTAGGGGACACAGAGCAAGAACACTTAGCACTGATTTTAAAGAAAGGACTGCATTGTTTTAGAGATCTGGGACAATAACACAAAAAAAAAGCGGATTGTTTAAATGTTTTTCATATTTACGACATCATATCTTGGTCACATAATATGCAATCCACCAAAAAGGGTACCAACGGAAAGCTATATAGTATGTGTAAGAGACGTGTTCAGAGGTACGTAATGGAGACTGTTTTAAGGTGAAATTAAAATAAGGCTTTATTGCGCCTGTCCCTTTTACACAGCAAAACATATGCAAATAAGCCAAACAAAAACCTTTCTCCGCTTTGGAGACTATTTACACATGTAGCTCAGCCCTCTCTGACTGGGTTGGTTAGCTAAGCTATTCACCAGCCCCCAAATATAAACATATATAAAGATACATAACAGTTCCAAAATAAAGTCTTATCTGTCTCTTTGGTAGCTGTAGTGGGGAAGGCTTCTCTCTTTCCTGGGTTGCTGCCTTGTCTTCAGGCTATATCAGCAGTCAGGTTTAGAAGTCTTGTCCCCCTTTGTCTTTTTGTCAGCTTACAGCTCAAGACATCTGTTCATGTGCAATGTTTCCTTGGTCAGCCCCACGTGTGAGACTAAGGATATCTCTGCTCTTTCTGCTTCCTAGGTCAGCTCAACTCACGTGTGAGCTCCGGAAGAATCTCCCTTCCTGTCTCAGAGGCAGGCTTTTTCTAAGACCGGTAATCAGCCAGGTAGTGTTAGTTAATTGCCTACCAGAAGTTAACCACCACACTGCGATTAGATGCACATTTGTGAACAGGGATATGTCCCCTGTTACAGTATGATATATAGTTTTTATTGGTACATAAAAATCCTCTCACTGAAATCACGGTTAAACAAATATATCGCAACATTTTCAACATTTGCTTGGCCACTACCGTGGGGTATAAGCTGATTTTTTTGTACAGTAAATTCACTGCTCTGGATTCTTCACAAAGGAACAGTTTCATGTAATACAGTTACTAATAACTACACTGCATGTTTGGTATATTTAAACTTGGTGGCACATTCCATTTCAGTTTTCTTGCTAACTCAATCCAGGGTTGTCACCACTCCAGGTTTCAACCAGAGACTACGGGTTTTGGCCACGTATCTCCGGGATACGGGTTTACCTAGTAAACCTCCGGGTGGTAGCAACCTTGGGCGGGTGGTGTGCAGCGGCGGCAATGTCTCCTGGCATCTACTCCTGGCATCATTCCCCCAGCAAATATTGACAATATGGCTGCATGGTGGCAAAAGGCGCCCCATTGCCATGCCAACGGGAACGCCACTGTGATGTAAAAGCATCACGTGACGCCCGTTACCATGACAATGAGGCGCTATGTAATGTCATGCGGCACCACGTTGTCATGGCAACTTGGTGCCGTGTGACGTTGTGCCATCACGTAGCGTCCCGTTGTCATGGCAATGCGAAGATGCCGGGTGGACGCCAGAAGTAAGTGTTTATTTAAAATAAAATCTCAGAGTTGGCCTTCAGTCGAAGGAGGCAACCCTGGGAAAATCATAAACCACATTCATATGTGCAGATGTTTTCAGAAAATAAATGCAATGTTTGTATGTGAAAAAAATGTGGCACGTGGCATTGTTTTCCCTTGCTTTTTTTATATTTTCAATTTAAATTTCTTGTTTGACATTTGTGTAAAAGTAGCAGCAGATATGTAAAAGGTGTGAAGGAATTATTTCTTTGTTGTTTGATGCACTGGTTTTGTTTTAAGAGCATTTTGATAAAATGTCCTAATCCTTAAATGCCAATATTTTCAATGCAAAATCTCCCCAAACCAGAATGCGATTTGACACAATAAAAATGTGGCATTTTCAACATTCATTATAAATCATCTCTGCATAAAAATGTCTCTACTGTACTTACATTGAATTTGAATTCAGAAATCTGACCTCCCTGACCTATGCAGATTTGGGCTTTTGTGAGAGAGGGACAGGGAAAGGGAGAGAGAGACCAGTTTAGGAGTAGATTCACTTGCTTCTATAGCTCCATACAGATAAACCTACACTTCACATGGTGACATGAATGATACCTGGGAACATATCTTAGATACCATGGAAATATGCGAATAAAAAAAAAATCTATAAAAATAATTCTAATTATTTATATGCATATTTTTCATCTCTCCAATATACTGTACTCCCAGCTATGATTCATCTCTCCACAAGGAGTATAGGTTAACTTCACTCGTAGAAGCCAACATATCCCTCTATCTCCAAAAATGTGAAAACACTTGCATGTTATATGCATTATTTAATATCCCTTTTTTGCTTTTTTTATTAACCTGATTCACAAGAACAAAGTTTCATATTATGAAACTATGAAGCCATGTTCTTGGGAATCAGGTTAATAAAAAACAAAGAAAGGATATTATATAATAATAAATTACGCTACTCCACCATTAAATACTTTCATCAATAAAATAGATAAACAGATTTATTTCTAAAAACAATGCAATTTACCCCCAAAATATCTTCTACTAAAACAGTGTTTCTGGATTTGGCTACATGTGCAGATATCGTGGTGCCATATTCTACTGGCCCAGCAGGAGTGAGCTGTTCCTTTGTTCCTGTAGGCGTGAACAAACATAGGCTCTAGAAAAAATATGGAAAAGACACAATTAAACAGATTCCAGTAAGACATACAGTATCATGCTTAATTGTCATTTAATAATGCCAGGTAGAACTAATAGCTTTTAGTGCAATGTATCAGCGGTATGCAAACTGGGGGGGCGCATTTTTTGGGGGAGACGACTGGGTGGCTGCAGTGGTCCCGCGCTCTTCCCCGTGGCAATTTAAATTAAATGCCGGGGGACCGCACGAGGCCTTTGCAACCTCTACTTACCGAGGTTCAGCCGGCTTCGGGATGCGTGACCATGGCAACGTGGCATCAAATGACGCTGTGGGGTCATGCGACGTCACGGTTGCCACACTAATGTGGCGTCAAATTACGCCGCGGGTCACGTGATTTGACATCACATGACCCTGTGGCGTCATTTGACACCGCACGAGGTAAAGGAGGGCGCAAGAACTGAGGGAGCAAGGTAGGGGGGCACAGCAAAATAACTTTGCGCACCCCTGTACTATAGTATTTGTTTAAACTGCAGCTACTTCCTTCTGTTTTTCAGAAAAATTATTCTTAGCAATTCTATAAATATAATGATCAACATGAAAAAAGATAACCTTTACATGTTCTGTTTAACAGAAATGATTACCTATATCGCACTGTCAAAAATAACATTTCCATTAGCCCGGTACAACTTACTGTAAATAGAATATTAAGAGCAGGAACTCCACTTTCCCATTCAATTTAACTAGGGAGGGAGAGTATGTTGTAGAAGTAACCGACATGCACCCTAGTCTTTCTGGGTGTCTAAGATATTCTGTAGCTTTACAAAAACTCTTTGTCAACTCTTCTAGATACACATTCCGTCTCCTTACTGAAGCCTTCTCTGTGGCTCCTACTCAGAGATGGAACACAGATTCAAAAGTAATAACAGTATGCTTGAAATCCAAAGATTAGCAGCGGAGCACAGCCAAGGAATGGGGCCAGCACCAGCAGTTGGAAGGTTAAAAATAATTATTTATTAAAGCATGGAATAAACAGGGGGGAGACAAAACACACTCTGACGCGTTTCAGGCTATGCAGCCCTTTATCAAAGAGTATAATCGCGTCTCATACTCCCGCAGTTATGAAGGGGATTCCCCGCCTCCATTACCCAGTGATGCCGCGCGGTTTTGGCGCGAACGCTACCATACACTGCTATTGGTTGAGACCAACTTCCAATCAGACAGCTGATTTCGGAAGGTGCGTCTGAGAGAAGGGGAGGAACTAGGGTCTCCCGTTCGGCTGCGAGAGTAACAGAAAAAACAAGGGGAGAAAAAATATATAAAATTACAATGTACAAAACAAAGACATATAACATATATATTCTAATTGTATGCGCAATTGATTCGTTATATGGATGTGAACAGGACATGAATTATGATTTACTTCATGAATAAAGTGTGATCTTAATGCATTATATGGGGTTAACCCTTCAATCATCTATATTTGTATTATATAGGGTTATCCCTTATGTCATATGTGGTAAATAACAATATAATTAATAGATTCAGAGTAGTAGTCTATATATATGACAATTAACATTATTCAGAGACAATTCATGTATTAATCTCCAGCATTTGTACAGAATAATAAGTTGCATTTGATAGACCTTAAATAACAGAAAACTATTATATGAGGATAATTAATGAAATGGTGGAAAGGGAAGGGGAAGGGAAGGGGGGGGGGGGTAAGGGAGGGGGGGAGGGGGGGAGAGAGAGGGAAGGGGAAAAGAAAGGGGGGGGAGGGGAAGGGGGGGGGGAAGGACACAAAGGATATATTGGATTTCAAGCTGTTGTGTATCTACTCTGCGTGACGCACGCACCAATGGAGTGAAGATTATACTAGTGAGTATTGTGATTTCCCATTCCATGGATTCAAGGGGACTTCTAGACCAATACAGTGCAGCAGGTAAGAGTGTTCTTTGTCTTGTGAGGTGCCACTAGGCATTAAACAGTCCCTCACCAAAAGACATTATTTTCAATTATACACTCCTGCATTTGCACTGGGTCCAATACTACTATTATTGTATATATACTTCTCCATATCCTGATCATTACATGTACCAATTATTGGTGTATCTCATCCGCTGAAGCGCTGATTTTGGGATTTTATCCCACCTCTCTACTGTAATAACAGTATGTACTGTACATTTTCAAAGGCTACATATCAACTCCTAGAAGACTCATATTGTAGAGATACAAGACACATTGGCAATAATTTCCCTACAGAACAACTTAATATACATAGAAGATGTTGTAATGCCTTATATATACCCACTTTCATCACTTTAATTGTAGAATAAGTGCTCATACTATGGAACAATAAACATTTAGATAATTTAACCATAGATTGTTTTTATTGTGCCATTAATTGTTTTTATTGTGCATGTACAGTACTGTATGCAATGGAACCAAAACTGCTGCACCTCAATGCTACAGTAGATCACATGGAATTGAAAACATGTTACACTGTGATTACAGTGAACAGTGTGAGCTACAATCATATCAGGTTACAAAAAAATAAACACATGCATTCGAAAATAAAGGAAATGTTTTTGGCATGGTAATTATAGCTGCAACCATAACAAAAGCATTCTATAATCACACAAACTTGTGGTAAGATTTGGCTTATCTACTTTTTACATAGTAGATGAGGTTGAAAAAACACATATCTCCATCAAGTTCAACCTATGTTAAATTTAGACGACAGATATGTTATCCTATATTTAAGTAATAATCCCCTCAGAACAGGGCATTACTGGACAATAATGCCCTGGCTGGAAGAGTTGAAGGCCCGAGGCGAAGCCGAGGGACTTTAACCCAGCCAGGGCATTGTTGGCCAGTAATGCCCTGTTCTGAGGGGATTATTACTATTATAGGCTAAATGTAGGCTTATTTCATAAATAATAGACACTTTTGTATAGTTAAATAGATTTTTTAAATTAAAATAAAATGGTAAACACATGAAACCACCTCTTTATACGCTTACACTGCAGATATCTATATCCACACACTGCCGCCCCCTCTGTGCACAAACACACACACACAACAGCGCACAGCACCTCCTCTACACACACAACACAGCACAGCACCTCTACACACACACCACAGGAGCTCTACACACACACACACACACACCACAGGAGCTCTACACACACACACACACCACAGCAGCTCTACACACACACACACACACACACACACACACACACACACACACACACACACACACACACACACACACACACACACTGCTGCTACACATACAACAGTACAACACACACACACACACACTGCAGCCACAATATAAAATGCAGCCACTAACTAAACTTTGCACTCTCCCACTCACCTCTACACACAACACAGCTCTACACAGCACCTCTACACCCCCACACCCCCACACACACACACAACATTGCATCTCAATACACAACATAGCACCTCTACCCACACAACATACAGTACACACAACACTGCACCTCTATACACAGCACCTCTACACACACATACAAACTGCTGCTACACACACATGCTACACCCATAAACACTGCTGCTGACACTGACACACACACACACTGGAGCTCTATACACACACACACAACACCTCTACACATATATACAACACAACAGCATAGCACACACACACTGCTACTGACACACACAAACTGCAGCCAGCCACTTACTTCTTTGCATACTCCCGCCCCCCCCCCCCCCAATTTAACTGAATCTGCTCAGAAAATCTCAGTCAGCTCGGGAGGGGGAGGGAGTCAACCCGTGGCTGATACGTCCTTATCTGTCCCCTGCCCTGTCTCAGAGCTGTTATTTCATTCTGATGAATCCCCTGCCCTGTCTCAGCTGTTCTGAACGCTTATTGGCTGGAAATAAACACATTGAAAACTACACATTGCAAGCTGCTTAAATTCCGGGCATTACTGATTGGATAATGCCCGGAATTTTAACCAATCAGAGAGCAGGGTTTTCAATAATGCCCTGAATTTTACTGCTTTAGCCTATAATTGTACTTACAGTATATTGATCCAGAGGAATGCAAACAAAAACCCCAGTGAAATATCATCTAATGATATCTTATAAGGGGAAAAATAAAATCCTCCCTGACTCCGAATATTAGCAATCTGCATACTCCCTGGACCAACATCCTTCACATGTTTACTTATTTGGGGTATAGCATGTATACCTTTCCTTTCTAAAAAAAAATATGTCCAACCTTCTTTTGAAGATATCTATTGTAATCTGCCATCACAGTCTGCTTAGGTAATGAATTACACATTTGAACCTGCCCTTAGTGTAAATAACTCTTTCCTTTGCTTTATAGAGGGGCACATTTATATTTACTTCCTTTCCATCCATTCCCCATTTAATGCAAGATAAGATCTTGTTTGCCTTTGCAGCTACTGCATAACATTGGGCACTATTGCTAAGCCTGCTGTCTACAAGCACTCCTAAATCCTTCTCCATCAAGAATTCCCCCAATATATCTGCATTTAATTTGTAAATCGACAGTTTATTCTTGCATCCCAAATGCATAACCTTACATTTATCTGTATTAAACCTCATCTGCCATTTACCTGCCCAGGTTTTCAGTCTATCCAAGTCCTTCTGAAGAGAAATTACACCCTGCTCTGATTCTACTACGGTCAGGAAATAGCCCTGACATATTTTCCTAGTTCTTCCTCTCCCCTTATGTTCCTTATCTATCCACCGGGTGTGCTGCTGTTTTCTGTCTGCTCTGGGGTTCCTGTCTGTGTTTCTGTTTCCTCTGGGTGCTCCTGTCTTATGTCCTTATATTTTGCTGTTCCTGCCTTGCCTTTGTTTTGTGTCCAGACTCCTTATGCCCATGCTTCTGCGTCTGTTTCTGTTCCATGAGGAGTCCTGTACTTATTAATGGCCCTTACTAGTTATCTGGCTTGTACCAGTTTGTTCCCTGATCCCTGCTCCCTAGTCTCAGTTCCTGCTCCCCTACCCTGCTCCTGCTTTCCTGTTGCCAACCCCTGCCTTGACCCCAACTATCCTTCTTGCTTGCCTGCCACCAAACCCTGCTTGTGACCCAGACGATCCTGCTTGCTGCCTACCACTGAACCCTGCTTTTAATCCCAACAATCCTTGCCTGCTCCCCGCTGTTCCGGCCACTGATGCCCTACCCGCTCCAGGAGTCTCCCCATGACAACTACCTTACACAATTTAGTGTCCTCAGCAAGAAGGAGACTTTGCTTTCTATGTCGACCTCAAGGTCATTAATAAACAAGCTAAAAAGCAGGGGTCCCAGTACCGATCCACAAGGTACTCCCCTCACAACTTTAGCCCAACCTGAAAAAGTACCATTTATTATAGCTCTCTGTTGTCTATCCTTCAACCAGTTTTCAATCCAGGTGCAAATATTTTTACCGAGTACAATTTGCTTTATTTTGTACACTAACCTCATGTATCAAAAACCTTTGCAAGATCTAAGTAGACCACATCAACTGCATTACCCTGGTCAAATTTCTACTTACCTCCTCAAAGAAACAAATAAAGTTAATTTGGCACGATCTATCCTTCATAAATCCATGCTGACTATTACTAATAATTTTTGTTTTTCCTTAGATATTCCTGTATATTATTCGTACTAAACCTCCATGCAGCTGTATAAAACCTGTATAAAATATATATATTAACCTGTATAAAAATTATTTTATCACACAATTATTTTCTTTTCAATTGCACTTACTATTTACAGACGTGTGGAACGAACATGGGGACCAGATTCGCCCTCAGCTATGCTAACCTCTTCATGGGGTTGTGGGAGAACCTCCATGTTTGGGGGAATGCGCAGCTGGCGGCGGGTCTGGTCTTCTATGGCCGCTTCATTGACGACATCATTCTTATCTAGGATGGTGATAGGGACCAACTGAAAGACATTCTGGATTCGTTTAATTTCAACGATATGTGTTTGCAATTTACCCATTATATACATCCAAATACTGTGGTATTCCTCAACCTTGAATTATCCATCAATACAACTGATATGAGCATTCAAACTAAGACACATTTCAAGCCTGTGTCCATTAACAGCTACCTACAATATAGTAGTAACCACTACAAAAAGTGGCTGGATAATGTACCTAAAAGTCAGTTTTACAGGATCAGACGTAACTGCTCTTTGGATACGGATTTCCAGGCTCAAGGTGAAATGCTAGCCCATAAATTTCTTGATAAGGCATACGATAGCGATGTGGTTAACAGGGCATTCATGAAGCCAGTCACACTGACAGGGTGGATTTGCTAGAAAGGTCCAGGACCAAGTCAGAATCAAACAAAATTGATTCTTATAAAAAGAATAGTAACAATATGGTCCAATCCACCCCTAAATTTACTATACAATTGTAAGGAATCTGGTGTCTCAGCACCGTCAGTGCGACCATTGCCCACCCTCCGTCGGTTCTCAGGCGTCCCAGCGCCTGCAGCGCAATTCCCACATACCTCCGTTGTCTGCCACTAGCACTCAGGCTCCTCGCCATCACAGGATTGCACCTACCGAAGAGGTGCCTGTTGAACTGCAGCCTCTGCGTGTGGCTCTATGCGCACACGCGCGTCTGTTACTGACCACATGCGCGCGTCAGACACCTAGTCCACGCACACACGTGCGTGCCAGCCCCAGACGTTGTGAGCACGCATTCCCAGCTTACAGAGCACACGCCAAACAGAGGCCTTTTACCCACTGCCCCCGCAGTGAGGCGCCGCCCCCAAGTACCACACGGTTGCATGCAAATCAATGACTACACTCAGCTGGGCTGTAACACCTCCCTCCTATCAGGGAGGACTCCTTGCAGTCCTCAAGACCTGCCCCCTCTTCCCATTGGCCTGCCCAGCTTTATTATGCCTGTGCTTCCCATCACTCGTCGCTCGACATAGTTTTGTATGGAGGCATTTGACTACTCTCTCAGTGACTCCTCAGGTATCGATGCGGCTTGGACGACTATCCCCTCTGGCTCTCGACTTTGGCTCTACTTGGACTTCGTGACTTCTTATATCCGTGACACACGGCTTATACCTTCGACCTTCCGCAACTCTCCAATCCCTGACCTTGGCAACGGCAATAACCACTCTTCCTCTGCTACCGGTACCGGCAAGTATTGTCTTCTTTACTATACCTGGCCTGGCAACACTAACACCACACTCCGGACGCGCTCCCTTTGCTGCGGGTGCGTGTATCCCTACGTCCCACCTCAGCACAGGGGACGGGTCTGGTCTGCAGGCAGCACCGGCGTAACAACAATATAGCCAGTTATAACATATTAAGCAGGTGTTTAATAAACACTGGAGTATTATTCAAAATGATCCTATTATAGGATCGTTGGTACCAGCACGTACTCCAACAGTCTTCAAGAAAGCTAGATGTTTATAAACCATTTTAGCCCCTAGCAAATTGAAACCCTCCAAAAGTACACAGTTGGACAAACTATTACCTAAAGGCAACTTTTCCTGTGGGAGAAGCAGGTGCATTACATGTAGGCATTTACATAAAAGTGATAAATTTACATAATATAGTAATAGCACATCACATGAAGTTTACGAATATATCAATTGTTTAAGCACATATGTAGTGTATCTTGTATCATGTCAGTGCGGTCTACATTATGTAGGCCGCACATTAAGAACCTTGAGCACTAGATTCCTTGAGCATCGTACAGTAGTAATGTGCTTCATGGTTTTCAGTTACATAGCCTGTCACATCACTATACCACTATGCACGCCAAAAATACCTGCTCTCTCTCGATTATGGGTCTAGAAAATATATATATATATATATATATATATATATATATATATATATATATATATATATATATATATGCAAATGTAAATACAACTGTATGCTCATCTGCATGTCTTAGGCAGGTCTGCAACCCCGCCTTTCCCCAAAAGTGGCACTGTGTGCTCATTTGCATGTCATTCCCCATAATCCCTTGCCGCAGTGGAAGTGCTGTGTGCTGGGTGATAATGGTGAAAGGCGGGGTTGCGGACCTGCCTAAAACATGCAGATGAGCATACAGTTGTATTTACATTTTTATATATATATATATATATATATATATATATATATATATATATATATATATATATATATATATATATATATATATAAAAATGTAAATACAACTATATATATATACACACATACACAAAGAAGAAAAAAGTGGGTCTGCTGAAAGCACTCAAAAATAATGTGAAAATACAAAATGGATTTTAATAGCAACACAGAGAACAAAATATTATAACATACCTAAAACACACTCAAAATGAAAACTGCTGATCAAAGAAATACAAAATACACACGGATAAACCCAAAATATATAGCAAATGTAAATGCATAGATATGTTGATGCAAGTCCAGAGAAATAAGAATTCCCCTAGATATGCAATGTAGATCGGCTGATCATAAAATTAAAAATAATACAAATGACCAAAATAAAGCAAAAAAATTTAAACAAAACCCAGATATGAACAGAGAACAGAACAGAATTAAATAGTACTGTAATATGATACCCTGAATGATGTACAGCCTAATGATGTCAGCTACAACCTGGCAAGCACAGTAAACCAGGAAAAAATAAAAACATATCCAGGAAATGCAGAAACTGGGTCCTCCGTATATGTGAAGTGTAAAACAATAAATCAGCAGAGAATACAAGGGAGAGAACAAGTAAGCATAACTCCCTAATGCCAAGGCTAGATGTAACCAATGTAAGCTAAGGCAAACAAAGTATATAGTGGCCAAAAGGTTCCGTGAAACATAATGCTGTCCAAATACTTGCTAGAATACTGCACAGGACATCCAAAGGAGAGGGGAAGTCCAGACCGAAAGTAAATATGAGACAATGCAAGCTCCCGGCATTCCACTACCAGGATAAATGGCAGAGCACAACCAGAATCATCCAAAAAAGAGAATTAGGAGGAAAGTGCGTTATCCATAAAAAGATCTAATAGTCATGGAAGGAAAAAAGGCAAGGCATTACCCTACCAACATGTCGTCCTACACAGAGCACTTTATCAAGGCCTTGATAAAGTGCTCTGTGTAGCACAAAACATGTTGGTTGGGTAATGCCTTGCCTTTTTTCCTTCCATGATTATTAAATCTTTTTATGGATAACGCACTTTCCTCTTAATTCTCTTTTTTGGATGATTCCGGTTGTGCTCTGCCATTTCTCTCTTCCACTGCTATCTATCTCCAAGGACGGAGGCACACCTGAAGGTCTGGTGGGATCAACATGGACGCTGCAGTGGATTCTTGAGTTTTCTTGCCTAGTCAAATTATTCTACAAAGGGATTGGGGTATTATTTATTGGGGTGATCATTAGCCTTAGGGTTCCTGGACAATTTGAGTGCCATCTATGGTGGTTTACCAACTAGGATACCACACCCAGAACCCCCCCCATAATTAAGAACACATCCCAGACCTCATATAGGATTCATCATCTTCATACTATCATCATCATAGCTGTATACAGTTCTTAGCACCACGCATTATACTCCTGTTCACTACCAGGATAAGGCAGGCAGCAGTTACACAGACAGAATAGAGCAGTGTAAGTAGTTAAAGTCCAAGGGAAACAGCAATCAGAACGGAACAACATCTGGCCACAGGAAAGTGAATGGTATGGATGCTCTGATGGCCGTTTCGCCGTAAGGCTTCTTCCGGGAGCATGAAGCTCGCATAGTCTCATATTTACTTTCGGTTACCGCGTTCGGGTGGTTAGGTGACGCACTATCAGGCATGTTTGCACAGCTGATGTATACACAGACCACCACTGATGACGGACACTGCATTGGGTGAGTCTATTGGTGCATATGAGTATCAGTGCCTTGTATTGGTTTGTGGCTTCAATGGGCTGTACCTGGGATTGTGATTTGTGTGTTTTTATCTGATTCAGGTGTTTTTGAACGTTGGGGTGAGGGTATATATGGGTGTTCAGACCAGTCACTTGTGCACTGCCCTGAGGAAGGTCTCTCTACGAGGACCGAAACGTTGGCTGCCTGGTGTTCTTAATACACATCTTTTTGTATATTTGCGGTGTGCTGTCTTATTTTTGTCATCCGGGTCCCCCTAGTCACTACGTACATATTCCTATGCTATGGGACAAGCATCTGCTTTCACCAAAAACATGAGTGCAAACTGCCATACCAATGACTGTCATTTTTTAAGAGTTTTTGCACCTCTTTTGTATTTTGTGATAATCCTGACCTTTGCCGGTTCTGTTCTGTTTAGCTGCTAGTGACTTCATACGATTGGTTTTGAGACCTTTTCTCAATGGAATAATTTGCAGACTTTGCAGGGATCTTTACCACCTTATCAGACACTGCCAGTTTTAGTGACGCAGAGATTGCTAATATTCGTTATACGTAATCTTTTGAATCGGTACTAGGACCAGACAAGCCAGTAGACATTTATAATGACCTTTTAAAACGTGATGTTGATTTCTTTCTCCACGGAGTGACATTATCACACTATCACAAATAAAAACTACTTTCTCATGGTTTCCGAATTAGAAATCAGCCAACTATTGCACGCAATGATCCAGACTTTTGTAAAAAAAAAAATGGATTGCCATCCTTAATAAATGTTCTAGTGACCTTATGATACTGGTCATTGAGCAGTCCAGTAAGGAAATTGCAAAAATCAAAAAGGAAATTGATTCAATCAATGGGAAGCAAGGTGATACACTCATTGCTGATTCTAGTACAAACGGGACTGATACAATTCAGACTGCAATCGACCGCTATAGGGATAACCTTATCAAATATAAGAAGGAAAAGCTTCGCCTTGTTTCTGCTGATTAGAAGGAACGAAAGGTCTATCGCTGGTTACTTGGCCTGGGTGAACCGAATGCTGGCCGGGGGGGACAGAGACAGAATACATCACGTGCAACCGTCCCACAGGTGTGAATTTCCCATGAGTGACACTGACCTCTCAGATAACACAGAAGGCTCTGGATCGGATTTTTTAGGCCCAGCCAACAGTGATCACGCCAAGCCTCCACTCCCCGATACAGGCGTAAGGGACAAACCAGGAGGGGTGGCCGGAACTCAGCGCTATCCAGAGCGCGAAAACAAGGGAGGCAGAGGATTTCGGGGACACAAGCCTGCACGGTAATATATAATCTTACAGACCTCGCTCTCTCCACTGTTCAACTTAGTGTTCTCCAGAAAGGTCTCAGTTTTGTACCATCCAATATTCAAAATAGTTTCAACTGGGAAGTGGATATGTATAAATTCCATCACCAATTGAGACTTAAGGATTTTTTTTAGTAGGCAAACTCATCACAGTGGTTTTTCTGATACCAGAATTTTCAAGACCAGCAGTAATTTTGATCCGCAAACTAATAATCACAGCATTGCAGCCTTTATACATGTTCTGAATAAGGAAACCAATAGCGATGTCAAAAACAACAAAACTAGTTTCTACAACCTTACACAAGAAGAAAAGCTTGCGATTTAAACATTGAGGACAACTAAGGACACCATTATCCGCGCAGCGGACAAAGGAGGTGGCATTGTGTTGCTTAAATATGCGGATTATAAACAGGAAATTGAAGACCAGTTGGCCAACGAGATGATTTACAGATGTCTACTAGGGGATCCAACAGTGGAATACAAGAAAGAGGTTGACTCTATTGTGCAAATGGGGATCACAAACAGCTGTATTTCGGAAGTGAAAGGCAAATTTCTCATACAACCCTTTCCCAGAATGCCAATTCTTTATACCTTACCGAAAATACATAAGTCCACCACAAAGCCACCTGGAAGACCCATTATTTCTGCAAGAGGGTCCTTATGTCATCCACTTTCAAAGTTTGTTGACTTTTACCTTCAGCCGATGGTCATTGGTATGAGCACTTACATAAAGGACACCACCGATTTCATCTTGCAGATTGGAAAAATCAAATTGGAAAGGATGGATTGCATTCTGGTAGCCCTCGATGTTGGTAGTTTGTATACCAATATCCCTCACAAGGAGGGTTTGGAAGCTATAAGAGCTAAATTTAATGCCCATTCAACGCATATGGGTCCACCTGTTGAGTTTCTATTGTTGCTTATGGAAGTCATCTTAAATAAAAATTATTTCAGATTCGAGAAGAGTGTCTATTTGCAGCTCAGTGGCACCGCAATGGGGTCGAATATGGCGCCCCCCTATGCAAATTTGCTCATGGACATCTATGAGCACACTCATATCTTACATGATGCTCCCTATGTACATTGTATCAAAAAATATCTACAGTATATAGATGATATTTTCATTGTGTGGGATGGACCGGAGTCTGCGCTTTTGGAGTTCATCGAATATCTGAACAAAATTCCGTCTACAATCCGTTTTTCTGCACAATTTAGTAATGAGGAAATCTCATTTCTAGATAGCACTATCTATAAGATCAATGGAGGCCTTGCCACCAGGCTTTACCATAAGGATACAGATAGAAATACGCTTCTGTATGCCACTAGCCACCATCCGGTGCCGCTTAAGAGAGGGCTTCCGTTTTCACAATTGCTGAGGTTTAAGAGAATAATCAGTAACCCACAGGAGGTTGAACCAGCACTTATGGATATGGCACAGCGCTTTCGCGATAGGGGCTATGGCTCTAATGATATAGATGATGCCCTTGGGAAAGTGAGAAGGATCGACAGAGCGGCACTACTAAAGCCACATGTCAAATAACCTGCACAGGAACGTTGCTATTTTGTGAGTACCTTTTCCACTGCATCTGAACGCATCAAACGTAGCATCTATAAAAACTGGCACATTCTGTCTAATGACAGTCAAATTGGCAAAATCTGTAAAGACCCCCTTTACTTTGCTATAGGAGTGGCCGCAACCTGGGCGATATGCTTACGCAAACAGATCCAGTTGATATATATGCACCTTCTAAGTCTTGGCTCGGTAGAAAACCTGGGTCATATCGGTGCCCTGGATGCACTAATTGCAGTTTTATGCAGGTTGGGTCCAGTTACGCACACCCACACAGTGGGGCTCGCATTAGAATTAAGCACCCTGCCTTGCAGAGGCACCCCCTGCCATGAGTGTGAGTGACCATGTGTGAGTGACAGTGAGTGTGTGAGAATGTGACAGTGAGACAGTGTGAGAGACAGTGTGAGAGACAGTGTGAGAGACAGTGTGTGTGTTGATAAAGGCACCCACCCACAGTCAGTCACCTACCTACCCAGTCAGTCATAATCACCCACCCACCAGAGTGTCAGCCAGTCATCAAAGTGTCAGTCAGTCACCCACCCAAGTATCAGTCAGTCACAACCCACTCCCACCCCATCACTCACCTCCCACCCCATCACCTCACCCACACTCTCTAGCTCTCTGTCACCCTCTCTCTCTCTCTCTCTCTCTGTGTCACCCTCTCTCTCTCTCTCTGTGTCACCGTCACCCTCTCCCTCTCTGTCACCGTCACCCTCTCTGTCACCGTCACCCTCTCTGTCACCGTCACCCTCTTTGTCACCGTCACCCTCTCTGTCACTGTCACGTCACCCTCTGTGTCACCGTCACGTCACCCTCTCTGTCACCATCACCCTCTCTGTCACCGTCACACTCTCTGTCACCGTCACCCTCTCTGTCACCGTCACCCTCTCTGTGACCGTCACGTCACCCTCTGTGTCACCGTCACGTCACCCTCTCTGTCACCGTCACCCTCTCTGTCACCGTCACCCTCTCTGTCACCGTCACCCTCTCTGTCACCGTCACCCTCTCTGTCACCGTCACCCTCTCTGTCACCGTCACCCTCTCTGTCACCCTCTCCCTCTCTGTCACCCTCTCCCTCTCCCTCTCTGTCACCCTCTCCCTCTCTGTCATCCTCTCCCTCTCCCTTCACCGTCACCCTCTCCCTCTCTGTCACCGTCACCCTCTTCCTCTCCCTCTCGCCACCGTCACCCTCTCCCTCTCCCTCTCTGTCACCATCACCCTCTCCCTCTCTGTCACCGTAACCCTCTCTGTCACCGTCACCCTCTCTGTCACCGTCACCGTCCCCCTCTCCCTCTCTGTCACCGTCACCCTCTCCCTCTCTGTCACCGTCTCCCTCTCTGTCACCGTCTCCCTATGTATCACCGTCAGCCTCTGTGTCACAGTCACCGTCACCGTCACAGTCACCCTCTCTGTCACCCTCTCCCTCTCCCTCTGTGTCACCGTCACCCTCTCCCTCTGTGTCACCGTCACCCTCTCCCTCTGTGTCACCGTCACCCTCTCCCTCTGTGTCACCGTCACCCTCTCTGTCACCGTCACCCTCTCTGTCACCATCACCGTCACCCTCTGTCACCATCACCGTCACCCTCTCTGTCACCGTCACCCTCTCCCTCTCCCTCTCTGTCACCATCACCCTCTCCCTCTGTGTCACCGTCACCCTCTCCCTCTGTGTCACCATCACCCTTTCTGTCACCGTCACCGTCACAGCCAGTCACAGTCACCATCACCCTCTCCCTCTCCCTCTTCATCACCGTTACCGTCACCCTCTCTCTCTGTGTCACCCTCACCGTCTCTCTCTGTGTCACCCTCTCCCTCTCTCTCTGTGTCACCCTCTCCCTCTCTCTCTGTGTCACCCTCTCCCTCTCTCTCTGTGTCACCCTCTCCCTCTTTGTCACCGTCACCATCACCCTCACCCTCTCTCTCTGTCACCCTCACCCTCTCTCTCTGTGTCACCCTCACCCTCTCTCTGTGTGTCACCCTCACC